>NC_091434.1:91789702-92113328 GCF_964237555.1 Oryctolagus cuniculus | reverse complement strand
TATTAAGCATCTTTTGTAAGGCTGGACTAATTCTTTCAATTTCTGTTATAGAAGAAGGTCTTTATTTCATCTTCATTAATAAATGAGAGCTTTAAGGGTACAGGATTTTGGGTTGACAGTTTTTTTTTTCTCTTAAGACTTGGACCATGTCTCTTCATTCTCTGCTGGCCTGTAGGGTATCTGATGAGAAGTCAGCTGTGAGTATAATTGGAGATCCTCTGAAATTAATCTGGCGTTTCTCTTGTGCACATTTTAGAATCTTTTCTTTATGTTTTACTGTTGAAAATTTGACTACAATGTGCTGTGGTGAAGATCTTTTCCAGTAATGTTCATTAGGAGTTCTATGTGCTTACTGTACTTGGATGTCCCTTTCTTTCTCCAAATTAGGGAAGTTTTTTGTAATTTTTTTGACTAAATAGGCTTTCTAGTCCATTCTCTTGTTCCACACCTTCAGGAAGTGCTAAGAACCATATGTTGGGTCATTTGATAGTATCCCATGAAACTTCAACACTGCTTTTAATTTTTCTATTTCTTCTCTCTTTTTTTGTGGTCTGACTGAATGATTTCTATAGATTTGTCTTCTAGCTTGGATATTCTTTCTTCTGCCTCAGCAAGTCTGTTGTTAAGGCTTTCTACTGTACTTTTTATTTGACATGTTGAATTCTTTATCTCTAGTTTCTGATTTTGATTTCTCTTCAAAATCTCAATTTCATGGGAACATTTTTCATTCATGTCATGTGTGGTTTATTTTAATTTGTGGATTTGCTTCTGATTACTTCTGAGTAATCCTATGATTAATCTTTTGAATTTTGTTTCAGGAATTTCATCAATTTCTTAATCTTCACATTCTAATACTGAAGTGTTGCTGTGTTCCTTTGGCAGTTTCATGTTGCCTTACTTATTCTTGTTTCTTGATTTTCTGCATTTATTTTTAGGCATTTGTGGAATTACATGGTTTTATCCTCTGATGACTTTTTTTTTTTAACTATATCCTGTGGATTAGTGGAATGTCAGTACTTTCAGTGAATACCCAGTGGTGTGAGCTAGGTGGGGAGGGTACTCTGGTTATCTGGTCAGTGCTCCAATGTGAAGTGAGTATCCAGGGTGACACCCAAGTTTCTTAGGTGGGTCTCCTCTTGTTAATAGAAAAGGGGCGATTATGGTCAACAGTGTTGGTATGATCAAACCCTCACCTCTTCTCCAGTGTCATCAATGCCCTCATGTTTGCCACCAGTGCGTGTAACACTCATCTGTGCCACCATATGAACTGCACAAATGATCTGTGTATTCCTCATTGTGAGCATGGATCCAGCTGCAAAGATCCATTCCAGGCAACCAATGAGCTCCTAGTGTGTGGAGCCACACACAGTGATTGCCCAGAGACCCAGCTTCACCCTGCACTCTCTTGTGCAGTCACAGAGCCCCCACTGTCCCAACACACAAAGCTCCCACATTCACAGGGTGCAGAGGGTCTGCTAAGCCCCACCAGCCCATCCGGTTCACAGAGAGGTAGTTGTTTCAAAAGCCAGTTGCCTGTGGGTGCTTTGCCTAGGCAGCTTGAGCCCCAGAGCCTGTGGTATGTTGGGAGGCTGGGGGGCACCTCACAGTCTTACGTGAGTTCCCAGCCCCCTGTCAATCCTCTCAACTAGACAAAGTCAATGGGAAACTTGGATTTTCCCTCTGCTAGAATCTTTGGATCACACACATGCACAAAGAGCTGCTGGCAGAATGTTTCCCTCTCCCCACTAGTTGCCCTGGAGCCGCCACCACCAATACTGCTGAGAAGATGGCATCTTGTCTCAGTCAGTTGCTGTGGGTATGCACAAGGGCTTAAGCAGCCGCCACTTATGGCCAAAATGGTGCCTGCCCTCTCTCAGCCATTGCCAGGCACTGTTGTTGGGGAGATGGGGTGAGAGAAAGGTGCCCCCTTTTTTTCACCCTCTCTCTTTTAGAGCTCCAGATCGGACTCACACCATGCCCTCTCCAGTGGCACGGGTTGCTACAGTCTGATGTCAATTCAGCCTCCAAAGTTGATGCTCTCTCTGGCTTTGGGCTGCTGAGGTCATGTGTTGTGTCTGTGTTCGTGCCGTGTGTCTGCACCTTTGATACAGGTCAACACCATTCCTCTCAACTTCTGTAGAATTTCCACTGTGTTTTTCACTCTAACTCTCCCCTGAGAATGTACTTCCATATCGTGAAATCTGTACCATGGTAACTAATTATTTATTTTACTTCATCCCGGTTTCTACTACCCCTGCTCCTCCATGCTGTTTTTCCTGAACTCTGATGCATCCCACCCTCAGTTTTCAGCTTCCTTAGAAGGAACATCTTTACTTTTTGAAGAAAAATTTCAAACAGACTTTCTTGGCCATGTCACAGTCCCTAATCTTCCCCTACCCCTTCCTGTCTGCTCTAGTTTAAAGCTGTCCACTCTCCTTCCCATGATATCAGGGCACTACCTTGATATCAGGGCACTACCACCCTGGTACTTGGTTGATGCCCTAATCTCCTTATTATCCTGTTTAGGATAATAACTCTTTACTGTCTTCCACCAGCTATATCTCATTAATTTCTGATATTATGCCTTTTCTAGTATGGTGAGCTAATCATTCTCATTCAGTTTATTTATGTGTGCTGTATCTTTGTACTCACTGTTATTTCACATATCGCAATAAGTTCACATTCAAGATCCATGAGAAACATCCCTGTATTTTCTGCCTCATCCCCTGTAACACACACACACACACACACACACACACATATTCTTTCTTTTTCTTTACAACTCTGGGACTCAGTCCAACTACCTCATTTCTATGACTTGCAATATAATCTCTAAAAGGAAATGTCACCCCATCCCTCTTCATGCTATTGAAACAATTTTGTGTCCTAAATGTTTAAAATCTCTTAGATTCAAATAAGTTGAAAATCTCCAAATATACCCAAGTCATGTTCATGTATTGAAAGTGGGGAGGGGCTGGCACTATGGCACACTAAGTTAATCCTCCACCTGCGGCACTGACATCCCATATGGGAGACAGTTCTAGTTCTGGCTGCTCCTCTTCTGAGCCAGGAAAAGCAGTAGAAGGTGGCTCAAGTGCTTGAGCCCCTACACCCCTGTGGGAGACCTGAAAGAAGCTCCTGGCTCCCAGCTTCGGATCAGCTCAGCTCTGGCAGTTGCTGCCATTTGGGGAATGAGCCAGCGGATGGAAGACCTTTCTCTCTGTCTCTCCCTCTCACTGTCTGTAACTCTACCTCTCAAATAAATAAAATCTTTTAAAAAAAGTGGGAAATTTTTTCATCACAAAATATGGATAATAAATCATAAAATTCTATAAGCTTCATGAACAATTCATCATTATAATTAATATATATAAACTTCACCTAAATAAAGTTTCATACTACTTCAAGATTGAAGAGCTCATTGATCCTTATGATTCTTTACTATAAATACTATTCTATATAGTAATATATATTTATTATATATTAGAATATACTATATATATTCTTTCAATTTTTAAGAACCCATTTGATGCAGATTTCCTTCTTGATTTTATTTGCAGTTACAAAAACCAACTGAGAGTCAAATATTGGCTCAAAATGGTAGCAAACTTAAAAATGATATTCATATCTCTGTGTGAAAACTTAAAGTCTTTTTTTAAATTTTTTTAAAAAATTTTTTTGACAGGCAGAGTGGACAGTGAGAGAGAGAGAGAGGCAGAGAGAAAGGTCTTCCTTTGCCGTTGGTTCACCCTCCAATGGCTGCCGCAGCTGGTGCGCTGCAGCTGGCGCACCGCGCTGATCCGAAGCCAGGAGCCAGGTACTTCTCCTGGTCTCCCATGGGGTGCAGGGCCCAAGCACTTGGGCCATCCTCCACTGCACTCCCTGGCCACAGCAGAGAGCTGGCCTGGAAGAGGGGCAACCGGGACAGAATCTGGCGCCCCGACCGGGACTAGAACCCGGTGTGCTGGCACCGCAAGGCGGAGGATTATCCTAGTGAGCCGCGGCACCAGCCAACTTAAAGTCTTAAACAATGCTCGCATTAACGAAGAGAGATTAGGTACATGGAAATGATAAATTGCTGAGGAATAAAAATATCATAAACTTGTAAATGCAAAAGGAATGGGGGAGAGGACATCAGTGATGTGGCAGTTTCAGTACAGCCTTGAAAGATTGAAAAGTGATGTAAAAATAGGAGTTGGGTAAATAGGACGCAGGAGATCAAAGGTTAATGGTTTACAGAGGGAAAGAAATGAGCTGAGAGTTACGTGGCTCTGCAGAATGAAGAAACGTGTTGGTGGCACAGGATAGTAGGAAAATAGAGGGAGAATGGCAGTGAAATTTGGAAGAATTAAATGACTATTTGACACACTTCTCAACCATCCCTCTCCCTCATAACATATACTCCCAGGAAGAGAGCTATACATTAAGTCAACAAAGACGTTAAGGAGAACAATGTTAGAATAAGCAACAAACATAGAAAAGTAAAATTCTTAAAATAAGCCACTTATATGATGATATTGGGTTAATGAAGGCAGCACAGAAAAAAAAAAGAGAGAAGAGAGAATTTAATGAAATCAAATCAGTACAAGAAAATTGAAAGCTTCCATACTTTAAGAATATTTAGTACAAGAAATAAAGTAGAAGGGAGTATGTCATGATCTGAATTATTGACATTTATAACAAGTGGAAACAAATATCTTCAAGTACAAAACAAAGAAACAAAGAGATCACAGTCAAAGGTATTTGGAGGACAACATTCATAATTTAAGAAATACATCGGGCTGGCGCCGCGGGTCACTAGGCTAATCCTCCACCTTGTGGCGCCAGCACACTGGGTTCTAGTCCCTGTCGGGGCGCCGGATTCTTTCCCGGTTGCCCCTCTTCCAGGCCAGCTCTCTGCTGTGGCCAGGGAGTGCAGTGGAGGATGGCCCAAGTGCTTGGGCCCTGCACCCCATGGGAGACCAGGAGAAGCACCTGGCTCCTGCCTTCGGATCAGCGTGGTGCACCAGCCGCAGTGCGCCGGCTGTGGCGGCCATTGGAGGGTGAACCAACGGCAAAGGAAGACCTTTCTCTCTGTCTCTCTCTCTCACTGTCCACTCTGCCTGTCAAAATAAATAAATAAATAAATAAATAAATAAATAAATTACAAAAAAAAAGAAATACATCAACAACCGATTTTTAGAAAAAGAAAAGAAACTTGTGATGGATACAATAATTAAACAGACAAGAGAAAAACACTATTAACAAAGAAGGACGCTGATCTGTAAATTGAAAATTTCAGTTCTACTGTGTAGAATAATAAGTCCTAAAATGGCAATGGGAAAATATCTCAGTTAAGAAGTACTTACCGGGGCTGGTGCCGTGACTCACTTGGTTAATCATCTGCTTGCGTGCTGGCATCCCATATGAGAGCCAGGTTCTAGTCCTGGTTGTTCCTCTTCCAGTCCAGCTCTCTGCTGTGGCACAGGAAGGCAGTGGAGGATGGCCCAAGTGCCATGGGAGACCAGGAGGAAGCACCTGGCTCCTGGCTTCGGATCGGCACAGTGCTGCCCATAGCAGCCATTTGGGGAGTGAACCAACGCACGAAAGACATTTCTCTCTGTCTCTCTCTCACTGTCTAATTCTATCTGTCAAATAAAAAAAAAAAAGCACGTATCTAAATCATTCAGGGAAAATATAACAAGAAGAGTATAACACCAACACATAAAAAACTGTTAAAATTTACTGAAAATGGGCCGGCGCCGCGGCTCACTAGGCTAATCCTCCGCCTAGCGGCGCCGGCACACGGAGTTCTAGTCCCGGTCGGGGCGCCAGATTCTGTCCCGGTTGCCCCTCTTCCAGGCCAGCTCTCTGCTGTGGCCAGGGAGTGCAGTGGAGGATGGCCCAGGTGCTTGGGCCCTGCACCCCATGGGAGACCAGGAAAAGCACCTGGCTCCTGGCTCCTGCCACCGGATCAGCGCAGTGCACCGGCCGCCTCGCGCCTCCGCAGCGGCCATTGGAGGGTGAACCAACGGCAAAGGAAGACCTTTCTCTCTGTCTCTCTCTCTCACTGTCCACTCTGCTTGTCAAAAAAAAAAAAAAATTACTGAAAATGTTTAAAATCACAGAGAATGGGAATATAATAAGGTAGTTTTTGTGAAACAAGCTGAAATATAATGATATAATTGTAATATAAATATGGAAATTTAATGTTTTATTGGACATAATGTTCTCAAAATTTTAATGGAAAGATAGCTACCTTGATAACTAAGAATTGTAAAAAGTAGTATAATAAGTGTTGAATAAGTATCAAAATGTAAAATTATAATAAAGCACATGCTATTAGTATATACTGCAAAGATATTTATGAGAAATAGAATAAGAATTCCTATTGCAAAACTGCAATATGTAGAACATAAAAAAGGAATATTTCTTTTTTTATTTTTTTAACTTTTATTTAATGAATATAAATTTCCAAAGTACAGCTTATGGATTACAATGGCTTCCCCCCCATAACGTCCCTCGCAAGCACAACCCTCCCATCTCCCACTCCCTCTCCCCTTCCATTCACATCAAGATTCATTTTTGATTCTCTTTATATACAGAAGATCAGTTTAGCATACATTAAGTAAAGATTTCAACAGTTTGCTCCCACACAGAAACGTAAAGTGAAAAATACTGTTTGAGTACTAGTTATAGCATTAAATCTCAATGTACAGCACACTAAGGACAAAGATCCTACATGAGGAGTAAGTGCACAGTGACTCCTGTTGTTGACTTAACAAATTGACACTCCTGTCTATGGCATCAGTAATCACCCTAGGCACTTGTCATGAGTTTCCAAGGCTATGGAAGCCCCCTGAGTTCACCGACTCTGATCATATTTAGACAAGGTTATAGTCAAAGTGGAAGTTCTCTCCTCCCTTCAGAGAAAGGTACCTCCTTCTTTGATGACCCATTCTTTCCACTGGGATCTCACTCGTGGAGATCTTTCATTTAGGTGTTGTTTTTTTTTTTTTTTTTTTTTTTTTTGCCAGAGTGTCTTGGCTTTCCATGCCTGAAATAGTCTCATGGGCTTTTCAGCCGGATCCACATGCCTTAAGGGCTGATTCTGAGGCCAGAGTGCTATTTAGGACATCTGCCATTCTATGGGTCTGCTGTGTATCTCACTTCCCATGTTGGATCGTTCTCTCCCTTTTTTATTCTATCAGCTAGTATTGGCAGACACCAGTCTTGTTTATGTGATCCCTTTGGTTCTTAGTCCTATCATTATGATCAATTGTGAACAGAAATTGATCACTTGGACTAGTGAGATGGCATTGGTACATGCCACCTTGATGGGATTGAATTGGAATCCCCTGGTATGTTTCTAACTCTACCATTTGAGGTAAGTCAGCTTGAGCATGTCAAGAATTGCACATCTCTTCCCTCTCTTATTTCTTGTATAAAGAAAATAAGATTGTGTGTGTTTGTTTTTAAATAAATGAGAACATTGCTTTTAAAGGACATGAAAATAAATTGCTAAAAAATTTCAAGAAAATCTAGAAGATTACACAACTGATAAGAACTTGGGAAGACTTCATAAACCAAGTTAGAAAATTCTGAAACTGCAATATCTTTGTGTATTTAAACTATATAGAAAACTAAAAATTTTGTGGGCAATATATTATGGTATGTGAAGACCATAGAAAGATACTAAGTGTAGTATAAATTTTGCAATATAATTGAAAGATTGAGGTTTATATAAATAAATAAAAAGAACTTTTAAAATTAATTGGTAAAAGATGTGCAAGCTTATAAAAACTGGGTGAGTTATATAAATAGGTAATTCACATAAGTGCAAATGGTCAATAAATGTATAACTACCCTTTTGGGGGTAACTAGCTGGACTGTAAGCACTAGAATGGATGCTTTATAGAAGCAGTGTTGTATTCTTGTCTATTTTTGCAACGCTGTATTTCCTGTTGCAAAACCGTGTATGGGAATATAGTTGGCACTCAATGCATATTTCCTATATAAATGAAAGAATATACACAGAGCTTCCCTACTCAGAGTGACCTAGACAATGCAAATTAAATTGAAAAGGAGAGAGATTCATACCTATTAGCCTGGTAACAATTTTAAGAGCATAAATGCCTGTTGTTAAAGAGCATATTAGGTGACAGTAGTTTCGTATGTTGGTTGGAAAAATGTGGACCGTTTAAGTTGATTTGGAAAAATTCTAGCTCCATCTATTAAAATTACTATATATATACATATATATTTGTATATAATACAGCAATTCAGTGCTTGAGACTCATCTACTAGGTACAGAGACACCATTAGTAAGGTTGTATATGTGTCTGTGTGCATGAATTTTATATAATAAATATGGAATGAATATATATGTATATACACTTAAAGGATAAAAATTAAAACAAAATGAATATATTTCATAAATAAATGAATTATTATCCATCCACATTTTGCAATATTGTGCAGCCATTAGGAAGCATGGTAAAACTATACCATTTGGCTTTAAGTTATTTCCATGAAACATCGTTAAGTGAGCAAAGCAAAGACTGAATGATATAACATCTATTTTATAGAACAAGCAGTAACAAAAATTTGTTATATATGTATGCATGATTATATAAGTTTGAAAATAATGGGAGAAAGATGCACACTAGGAATTGCTTATTGACAGTGAGGGGATGCAGACATCGAAGGGCAGGACAACTGCATATGCCTACACTGATCATGCACTGTGTGATTCCAGGGTCATGATTGTTGTCAACTGTGGTAAGAGAGATTTAGGTGATCCCTGATGTCTCTGTTTCTTCATGTTCATGCACATTTTTAATTCCTTTTACTTATGAGTCAGTGGAAAGAGTAATTTGCTTCTAACCAGTAAAATACAGCAGAAGTGATAGAATACATGTGATTGTGTTACCTAAGATTATTAGCTAAGTGCCCATCGTTCTACAATCTCTCACCCTTGCTATCTGTGAAGAGCCAAGTAGCCATGCTGGGGAATCCTGTATGGCAGGGAACTGTGTGTGACCTCTACGAGCTGAGGATGCAATGTCAGGGTTTCAACAAAATGTATGGAACTGGAGATCATTATACCAAATGAAATTAACCAGACTCTGAAAGACAAATATCATATGTTTTCTTTTATTTATGGAAGCTAACATATAGAGAGTGTAAAAATTGGATGGATCTGATATCACTAAGTTTTTAGTTATAAATATTGCTTCTATGAGTCATACCATGAAAATGACAATGTACTCTTCTTTGCCCCAAGTTATGATAATTGTCACAAATCCCCCTCTTGATGATACTGATATCTCTGCTTTCAAAATGTATTTGTCTGTATATAATGGTGATATTAATATCTCTGTTTTCAGTGTGCATGCCTGTATATTATGTCTACATTTAAAGCGAATGTGGAAAAATATTCAAAAATTATAAAATAATAAAAAATGCATTTAAAAAGAGCTGAGGGTGGCCTCAGGTTCACAGAAACTGAAAACCCCTGACTCACAACTGCAAGGAATTGAATGTTGCATCCCCAGCCCAGCTCCAGATGATACTGTGGCCATGGGTGTCACTTGATGGCAGGGTTATGAGATCCTAAGCAAGGAATCCAGCTAAGCTGTGCCCAGACTCCAGACGCACAGGAGTTGTGAGATAATGAATTCATACTATTTTGAGCTGCCAAGTTTGTGGTGACATCGTTATACAGCACTGGATAACTAATGCATTGATCTCAATGGAGTGTAATCTTTATAGTTAGCAATTTGCATGAATGGCAGCCCTTAGTGAAGAGAAAGAGAGGGAGGGAAAGGGATGCACTCAAAAACAAAAAGACTTTATAAAAAGTATTTTTATGCAGTTCCATTTGTGTTAAAATTGTGTTAGTATGCATTAATCACCGGAAAAAAATTGTTGTGAAATGAAAAGGAAGCTCTGTTGTATTAAATGTGCAAAACAGTTCCAGGAACTACAAGCAAAATAAAAATCAAACACACCACAATTTTATAAATGGATATATATATATGTACATTATTATGAGCCCTTTTCTCCATGATATATAATTCTTTATAGTACAGGTGTTCTACCCTTGCAAGCAGATCAGTATTTTCACAGAGGATGAAGATTTTTCTGAGAAATTGTTCCATATCTGGTTGATTTAATGGTATTTCAGGGCTTGGATGTCACGTAAGTCTGTGGGTCTTCTATCTTCAATTTTATTTGAGAAGGTATTTTCTATTTAATACCATTCTTGTCTGCATTGTTGAAGTCTGTCTTCTACTTATTACCTTCAAGCTTTCCCTGTCATTTCCCTGTCATTAATGACACTTGCAATCTAAGACAGATGCCATTCAAATAGACTGTTAGTTATTTTTATTTTCCCAAGTGAGATGATGATTGAATTGTGGATTTTTAAATTTTAATTTCTTGGGTTTGGAGAAGTTAATGACTCATTTTGATATCTGTATTATTTCTTATTTATCACTCTTGAAAGCACTTCATGAATAGACTGTTCACTTAATTCTTTAGCAAAATAATTAGCATTTTTAACTCTCTTTCATAAGTGATCTTGAAATGACATTTTGAATCAAAGCAATTCTAGAAAAATCACAGGAGGAAAACACTATAATAGGGTCTTACTAAAATTAATTTTTCTGCAATAAATATCTTTCTAGGTTTTACATTCACAGACCACTCAGTTTGCCATCATGGCTTCTCTCTGGAGAAGGGAAAGGAGAGTATATATGTTATTTTTTACCAAACATGGAAAATAATTACAATTTTTCAATAGCATTGAAATGACATTTGTGCTACTCAGAATATAGTTTTATATCATTCACAAATTTCTTTACCCACTAGCTTTATTGCATCTTTGAACGCATCTATTCATGAAATAATTCAATGAGTTTGTATTTGCAGGCAAGGCATACATAACTTGAAAATATTGGCTGGCTTTAGGTCTGAAAGTGTCATTCATTGATTCCTTCAGCAAATGTAAGGGAGCACACTGTAGGGTGAAAACTGCAATGTTGAGTAAGATAGGCAACAATCTTCCTTAATTCTATTGAGCTTGCAGTATAGAGGAGGAGAACGAAATTTATAAAAGAATCAGACTGTTAAAGTGTAACTAGTGCCATGTATGCTGTTAAGGATATACATCTTTTGCTTTGTCTGTGATGTGTGGTAGAGACTTGGGGAAGTGTGAAAGGCACTGCCTGAGGAAGTGAGGAATGAGGAGACTCTGACTTAGGCAGGATGGCCCCAGGGAAGGCATGGGGAATTCTCCAGTGTAAAGGAAGAAAGTGCAAAATCCTGGGGCAAGGAGGAGCATGCTATGTGCGTGGCACATAGATTCCTGTAGTGAGATTGTTGTCAAAGAAAGGCTGCAGCTAGAGGGGCTACAGGAACAAGATCAGGGCTTCTGTACAAGACAAGAACAGGTGACTTCTGCCTTGGAATTCACCTAGGAAGCAGCATCCAAGACCCATTCAAGGAGTTCTTCCCAGGTAGGACCCAGTTGTCAGTTAAGGATTCTCAGGTTCATCCAGTGCTCTGTAATGCTTGAGCAGGCCAGGCAGAGCCTTAAGCTATGTAAGGGATCCAGTCATTTTTACTGAGTGATGTGTTTGAGTCAGATGAAAAGCTCAGACTTGGTGGTTGACAGCACCACTTAAATTGCTCTGTGGGCACTGTATTGATGGGTCATGACTTAGTAAATTCAGAGAGAATTTGTATGCTATTAGAGTAGTTTTATAATGGAAGAAATAATGAGATAGATAGACTACTGAAGAAATTAAATAACAAGGCAATTTAATTAATTCTTAATGAATCTTTCAGGAAGATTTTATCCCATTGCCTTTATGCATCCAATGTTTCTGTTGAAAGTCTAACCTTATATTCTTGTTCATTTTTAGGTGGCTCCCTTTTTGTCTTCAGAAACTTTCAGAACATTTTTAGTTCTACTTAAAGTATACAAATTTCATGTATTTCATATATACAGATTTAAGAAAATAGTGATACTCCCACCCCTCTCTCCCTCCTGTCCATGCTCCCATCATTCTTCCTCCTCCCTCTTCCATTCCCACTCTTAATTTTTACAAAGATCTATTTTCAATTTACTTTATACATGTAGGTTAACCCTGCACTAAGTAAAAAGTTCAACAAATAGTATGAGGAAAAAAAGGCTGTTCCTCAACAATAGAGTCAAGGAGTGTAAATGATCCTTGAATTTCAAAATGTCTATTTCACTCCAATACATTACATTTTTAGTACTCTTCTCGGTACCAAAGATCAGGGAATACATATAGCATCTGTCTTTTTGGGACTGGCTTATTTCACTAAGTATAATGGTTTAGAGTTCCATCCATTTTGTTGCAAAAGACAGGATTTCAGTGTTTTATCATTGAATAGTGTTTTGTAGAGTATATATACCATAAATTCTTTATCCAGTCATCAGTAGATGGACATCTAGGTTGCTTCCATATGTTAACTATTGTGAATTGACCTGCAATGAACACGAGAGTATGCATAATTCTTTCATCTGCTTATATCATTTCCATTGGGTAAATTCCCAGTAGTGGGATTGCTGGGTCATGTGATAGATCTATTTTCCGAATTCTAAGGTATCTCCCTACAGTCTTCCACAATGACTGCACCATTTACACTCCCACCAACTGTGGATTAGGGTACATTTTCCTCAACATTCATTTATTATTTGTTGATTACTCTATGAGAGCCATCCTATTTGAAATGAAGTGAAGCCTCATTGTGGTTTTGATTTCCATTTGTCTGATGGCAAATTTTCCCATGTGTCTGTTGGCCATTTGGATTTCCCCATTTGAAAAATGTCCATCAAATTCTTTGCCCATTTCTTAACTAGATTGTTTGTTTTGTTATTGCTGAGTTTCTTGATATCTTTATGTATTCTGGATATTAATCCTTTATCACTCACATAGTTTGCAAATATTTTCTCCCATTCTGTTGGTTACCTTCTCATTTTGCTGAGTGTTTCTTTTGCAGTACAGAAGCTTCTCAGCTTGATATAATCGCATTTGTCAATTTTGGCTATGACTGCCTTTGCTTCTGAGGTCTTTTCCAAGAAATCTTTGCCTATTCCAGTGTCTTGCAGAGTTTACCGAAAGTTCTTAAGTAGTTTGATGGTATCAGGTTGTAGACTTAAGTCTCTGATCCATTTTGAATGGATTTTGTGTAAGCAGTGAGGTAGGGGCCTTGTTTCATACTTTTTCATGCAAAGATCAAGTTTTCCCAGCACTGTTTGTTGAAGAGACTGTTGTTGCTCCAGGGATTGTTATTAGATTCTCTGTCAAAGACAATGTGGTTTTAGTTATGTGGGTTGAATTAGGAGTTTCTATTATATTCCATTAGTGTATATGTTTATTTTTTTCTGCCTATACCAGGCTATTCTGATTATAACTGCCCTGCAGTATGTCTTGAAATCTGGTATTGTGATGACTCTGGCTTTGTTTTTGTTGTATAAGACTGCTTTAGATATTTGGGGTCTCTTGTTTCCATATGAAGTTTAGTATTTTTTTTCTATATCTGAGAAGAAGAATGTCCTTGGTATTTTGATTGGGATCACACTGAATCTGTAAATTGCTTTCAGTAGTATGGACATTTTGATGATATTAATTCTACCGATTCATGAACATGGGAGATGTTTTTTTCATTTTTTGTGTCTTCTTTTTTTAATATTTTGTAATTTTCATCATAGAGATTTCTTACCTTTTTAGTTAAATTTACTCCAAGTTATTTAATTTTTTGTATCAATTATAAATGAGATTTATCTTAGAAGTTCTTTCTCAGCCATGGCATTGTCTATGTATACAAAGACTATTGAATTTTCTGTGTTAATTTTATATTCTACCACTTTACTAAACTCTTTAATGCATTGCAATAGTCTCTCAGTGAAATCTTTTAATCTTCTATATAGAGAATCTTACCATCCACAAATAGGGATGGTATGATTTCTCCCTTACCAATTTGTATCTCTTTGATTTATTTTTCATGCCTAAAGGATCTGTCTAAGACTTCTAGGAGTATCTTGAAAGCAGTTGTGAAAGTGGGCATCGATGTCTAGTTCTGGATCTTAGTAGGAATGCTTCCACCTTCTCCTCTTTTCAATAAGATGCTGACCATTAGTATGCCATATATTGCCTTGATTATGTTGAGGAATGTTCCTTCTATACCAGTTTTGCTCCAGATTTTCATCATGAAAGGATATTGTATTTTATCAAGTGCTCTCTCTGCATCTATTGAAATAATCATACAGTTTTTGTTCTTCAATTTGTTAATATAATGTAACATGTTGATTTGCTAATGTTGTATTTCTTAATTTACTAATATTGCAATATCCATGCATATCAGGGATAAATCACACTTGGTCTGGGTGAATGATCTTTCTGATGTGTTGCTGGATTTGATTATCTAGTGTTTTTTGAGTAGTTTTCATCTATTCACCAGGAATATTGATCTATGGTTCTCTTTCTTTTTCTGGTTTAGGAATTAGAATGATGTTGGCTTCATAGAATGAGTTTGGGAGAATTTCCTCCCTTTAATTATTTTGAATAGCTTGAGTAGAATTGAAATTAGTTCTTTAAATTAGTTCTTTAAATGCAGCAGTGAAACCATCTTGTCCTTGGCTTTTCTTTGTTGGGATGTTCTTTATTACTGATATAATCTCCTTCTTGGCTTTTGGTCTCTTTAGTTTTTCCATGTCTTTGTCTTCATTACTCAAATCTGATAGATTGTATGTGTCTAGGAATCTATCCATTTATTCTAGGTTTCCAATTTTTTGGCATACAGCACTTTGTAGTAAGTAATTCCTGATGATTTTCTTTATTTCTGTGGTATCTGTTGTTGCATTTCATTTTTTTTTGTGAGATTATTCTGTTTTTATTTTTACAACATGCGTTGGTTTGTTTATATTCATGTAACTCTATAACTTTCTATAACTTTTCCTCCCCAAAAGAAACATTTTATTTGAGGAATACAGACTTCACGTATTTCGTAAGTACAATTTTAGGAATATAGTGATTCTTCCCAACATACCCGCCCTCCATCCCACTCTCCCACTCTTTCTTCTCCTTCCTCTCTCATTCCTGGTCCCATTCTCCAATAAGATCCATTTTCAATTAACGTTATACACAGACAACCACTTTATACTAAGTAAAGAGTTAAATAATTTGCAGAGTAAAAAAAAATAACTGTTTCTCAATAGTCGAGAAAAATCCTGTTCAGTCATTGCATCTTGAAGGTAATTTCACTTCTTTTTAAATTAAATTTAATGAAGCAATCAAGAATGGTACATCCTTTTGGATCCCTTAGACATAGTTATAATACAAATCTTTGTGGGCAGAGGTCCTGCATGGGAAGTTAGCGCACAGTGACTCTTGTGTTAATTTTTTTTTTTTTGACAGGCAGAGTGAACAGTGAGAAAGAGAGAGACAGAGAGAAAGGTCTTCCATTTGCTGTTGGTTGGTTCACCCTCCAATGGACACCGTGATTGGTGCGCTGCCGCCGGTGCATTGCGCTGATCCGAAGCCAGGAGCTAGGTGCTTCTCCTGGTCTCCCATAGGGTGCAGGGACCAAGCACTTGGGCCATCCTCCACTGTACTCCTGGGCCATAGCAGAGAGCTGGACTGGAAGAGGGGCAACCACGACAGAATCCGGTGTGCCGACACCACAGGCGGAGGATTAGCCTATTGAGCCACGGCGCCGGCCCTTGTGTTAATTTAACAATTAACACTCTTTTTTTTTTTATATACTAATTTCGACACCGAGTCCTTTTTTTTTATTTATTTATTTTTAACTTTTATTTAATGAATATAAATTTCCAAAGTACGACTTATGGATTACAATGGCTTCCCCCCCATACCGTCCCTCCCACCCACAACCCTCCCATCTCCCACTCCCTCTCCCCTTCCATTCACATCAAGATTCATTTTCGATTATCTTAATATACAGAAGATCAGCTTAGTATACATTAAGTAAGGATTTCAACAGTTTGCTCCCACACAGAAACATAAAGTGAAAAATAATAGATGATTTTTTTTAAATGATGATGAAATCAGATCAGACCTATTGTCATGTTTAATCCCAGTGAGAGTCAAGTTGGGAATTGATAATTTCTTTTTTTTTTTTTTTACAGAAGATCAGTTTAGTATGCATTAAGTAAAGATTTCAACAGTTTGCACCCCCATAGAAACACAAAGTGAAATATATTGTTTGAGTACTCGTTACAGTATTAAATCTCAATGCACAGCACACTAAGGACAGAGATCCTACATGAGGAGTAAGTGCACAGTGACTCCTGTTGTTGACTTTACCAATTGACACTCCTGTCTATGGCATCAGTAATCTCCCTATGCTCCAGTCATGAGTTTCCAAGGTTATGGAAGCCCTCTGAGTTCTTCGACTCTTATCTTGTTTAGACAAGGTCATAGTCAAAGTGGAGGTTCTCTCCTTCCTTCAGAGAAAGGTACCTCCTTCTTTGAAGACCTGTTCTTTCCACTGGGATCTCACTCGCAGAGATCTTTTGCCAGAGTGTCTTGGCTTTCCATGCCTGAAATACTCTCATGGGCTTTTCAGCGAGATCAGAATGCCTTTAGGGCTGATTCTGAGGCCAGAGTGCTATTTAGGACATCTGCCATTCTATGAGTCTGCTGAGTATCTCACTTCCCATGTTGGATCACTCTCCCCTTTATTTATTCTATCGGTTAGTGTTAGCAGGTACTAGACTTGTTTATGTGCTCCCTTTGACGCTCTTATGTATGACATCAGTGATCATCTGAGGCTCTTGACATGAGCTGCCTCGGCTATGGAAGCCTTTTGAAATCACAAACTCCGTCAGTGTTTATACAAGATCAAAAGCAAAGTGTATGCAGCACAATACAGCTTTATAGTTACAGACTTCATAAACTTCATAATTAAACCTTTAGGAACATGGTGATTCTTCCCACCTTGCCTACCCTCCCACCCATACTCCCAACCCCTCTTCCTCCTCCATTGTTATTCCCACTCTTATTTTTTACTGAGATCTATTTTCAGTTGACTTCATACACATATGTTTAAATCTATGTTAATTAAAGAGTTCGATAGATAGAATTTAAAAAAATGCTCCTCAACAATCAAGACAAGGGCGGCTCAAGTCATTGCTTCTCAACTTGTCAATTTCACTTCTACAGAGTGTATTTTAGAAGCTCTGTTAGTTATCACAGATAAGGGAGAACATGTGGTATTTGTCCCTATGGGACTGGTTTATTTTACTAAGTATGTTGTTTTCCAGATTCATCCTTTTTGTTGCAAATGACCAGATTTCATTTTTTAACCTCTGTGTAATATTCCATAATGCATTTTTCCGATAAATTTTTTATCCAGTCTTCAGTAGATAGGCATTTGGGTTGAATCTATGTCTTAGCTATTGTGAACTGAGCTGCAATAACATGGGGATGCAGATAATTCTTTCATATGCTGATTTCATTTCCCTTCAGTAAAGTTCTAGGAGTATCTGATACTGTCTTACACAGTGGCTTTACCAGTTTACATCCCACTAACAATGGATTAGGGCTCATTTTCCCCCACATCCCCACCAGCATTTGTTGGTTGTGAATTCTGTATGAAAGCCATTATAACTGAGGTGAGGTGGAACGTCATTGCAGTTTTGATCTGCATTTCCCTGGTGGCTAGTGATCCTGAGCATTTTTCATTTTGTCTGTTAGCTATTTGGATTTCCTCTAAAAATGTTTTTATGTCCTTTGACCATTTCTTCACTGGGTTGTTTGTTTTGTTGTTATTGAATTTCTTGATCTCTTTATATATTCTGATTATTAATCCTTTATTAGTTAAATAGTTTGCAAATAATGTCTCCCATTATGTCCGTTGCTTCTTCACTTTGCTGAGTGTTTCTTTTACAGTACTGAAACTTCTAATTCGGTGAAATTACATTTGTTGATTTAGGCTTTTTTTTAAGATTTATTTTTATTTATTTGAAAGAGTTACACAGAGAGAGGAGAGGCAGAGAGAGAGAGAGAGAGAGAGAGGTCTACCATCCAGTGGTTCAATGCCCAGATGACTGCAACGGCCAGAGCTGTGCTGATCCAAAGCCAGGAGCTTCTTCTGGGTCTCCCATGCAGGAACAGGAGCCCAAGAACTTGCCATCTTCTACTGCTATCCCAGGCCATAGCAGAGAGCTGGATAGGAAGTGGAGCAGCTGGGACTCAAACTGGTGCCCATTTGGGAGGCCGGCAATTCAGGCCAAGGCGTTAACTCACTGAGCCACAGTGCTGGCCTCAACTGAGGCTTTGCCAGTGACTCTCTGGTCCTTCCAAGAACTCATTGCTATGTCAATGTCTTGCATGATTTCCCCAACTTTCTCTAACAATTTGATGGTGCTGGGTCATAAATTTAGGTCTTTAATCTATTTTGAGTGGATTTTTGTGTAAGGTGAAAGGTCGGGGTCTTCCTTCATACTTCTGCATGTGGACATCCAGTTTTCCCAGTACCATTTGTTAAAGAGACTGTCCTTATCCAGGGAAGATTTCAGCTCCTTGGTCATATATAAGTTGGTTGTAGATGTTTGGATTGATTTCTGGCATTTCTATTCTATTCCATTGGTTTATCCAACTGTTTTTGTGCCAGTGTAAGGATGCCAGGATTTTTTTTTTATAACTGCACTGTAGTATGCTTGGAATCTGGTATTGTGATGCCACTAGCTTTGTTTTTTACATTTTTTTATTTTTTAAACTTTTATTTAATAAATATAAATTTCCGAAGTACAGCTTTTGGGTAACAGTGGCTTTTTACCCACCCATAACTTCCCTCCCACCTGCAACACTCCCATCTCCCACTCCCTTTCCCATCCCATTCACATCAAGATTCATTTTCAATTATCTTTATATACAGAAGATCAACTTAGTATATATTAAGTAAAGATTTACAGTTTGTACCCGCACAGAAACACAAGTGTAAAGGACTGTTCTGACTTAATAAACTTAGTATTTTATCCCTTTTAGTATTTTTTGATCTACTTAATACCATTGCTTGAACTCTTTAATTAACACACAATTGTTCTTAAGTGTTTAAATTTAACTGAAAAGTGATCGCTGTTAAATATAAGAGTGGGAATAAGAGAGGGAGATGTACAATTTGGCACATGCTCAATCAGACTTGCCACAAATGGTAGAGTTAGAAACATTCCAGGGGATTCCAATCTAATCCTATAAGGTGGCATGTACCAATGCCATCTCATTAGTCAAAGTGATCAATTTCTGTTCATAATTGATCATAATGATAGGATTAAGTGTCAAAGGAATCACATAAACAAGACTAGTGTCTGCGAATACTAACTGATAGAATTAAAAAGGAGAGAATGATACTAAATGGGAAGCGGGATACACAGCAGACTCATAGAATGGCAGATGTCCTAAACAGCACTTTGGCCTCAGATATACTCTGGCCTTAAGGCATTCAGATCTGGCTAAAAAGCCTATAAGAGTATTTCAGGCATGGAAAGTCAAGACACCCTGGCAAAAACAAAACAAAAAAAAAAAAAAAAACAAACCACCTAAATGAAAGATCTTTGCAAGTGATATCCCAGTGGAAAGAATGGGCCATCAAAGAAGGAGGTACCTTTCTCTGAAGGGAGAAGAGAACTTCTACTTTGACTATGGCCTTGTCTAAATAAGATTGGAGTTTGTGAACTCAAAAGGCTTCCATAGCCTTAGCAGCTCATGACAAGAGCCTTGGATTATTACTGATGTCATAAATAAGAGTGTCAATTGTTAAATCAACAACAGGAGTCACTGTGCATTTACTCCCCATTAGGATCTCTGTCCTTAATGTGTTGTACTATCTGAATTAGTGGTATAACCAGTACTCAAATGGTACTTTATACTTTGTGTTTCTGTGTGAGAGGGAGTGGGAGATGGGATGGTTGCAGGTAGAAGGGAGGTTATGGGGGGAATATTCCACTATAATCCAAAAGTTGTATTTTGGAAATTTTTATTTATTAAATAAACTTTAAAAAAGAGGGAAAAAAGAGAATATCCGGAGGACCAATGCTGTGGTGCACTGGGTTAAAATCCTGGCCTCCATTGCTGGCATCCCATATGGAGGAGGCTAGTTCAAGTCCCAGCTGCTCCTCTTACGATCCAGCTCTTTACTATGGTCTGGGAAAGCAGTAGAAGATGACCCTAGTCCTTGGGCCCTTGCACTTTTGTGGAGACCCAGAAGAAGCTCCTGGTTCCTGGCTTCGAGTCAGCTCAGGGAATGAACCAGTTGATGGAAGATCTTTCTCTCTCTCTGTCTCTACTTCTTTCTGTAACTCTTTCAAATAAAAAAAATCTTAAAAAAGAACAAAAAAGTTCTTTCTTAGCCGTGACTTTGTATATAAAAGGGCTGTTGATTTTTGTGCATCAATTTTATATCCTTCTATTTGGCCAAACTCTTCTATGAGTTCCAGTAGTCTCTTAGTGGAGTCTTTTGGATCTCCCATATATAGAAACATGTCATCTGCAAATAGGAATAGTTTGACTTCTTCCTACCCAATTTGTATCCCTTTTATTTCTTTTTCTTGCCTAATGGCTCTGGCTGAAACTTCCAGGACTATATTGAATAGCAGTGGTTAGAATGGGCATTCTTGTCTGGTTCTGCATCTCAGTGGGCATGCTTCCAACTTTTTCTCATTCAATAGGATGCTGGCCATGGGTTTGTCATAAATTGCCTTGATTATTTTGAGGAATGTTCCTTCTATACCCAAATTGCTTAGAGTTTTCATCATGAAAGTGTGTTGTATTTTTGTCAAATGCTTTCTCTGTCTCTAATGAAAAATAATCATATGATTTTTGTTCTTCAGTTTGTTAATTTTTATCACACTGACTGATTTGTGAATGTAGAACCATCCCTGCATACCAGGGATAAATCCCACTTGATCCAGATGAATGATCTTTATGATGTGTTGTTGGATTCAATTGACAAGAATTTTGTTGAGGATTTTTTGTCTCTGTTCATAACAGAAATTGGACAGTAGTTCTCCTTCTCAGTTGCATCTTTTTCAGGTTTAGGAACTAAGGTGATGCTGGTTTCCTAGGAAGAATTTGGGAGTATTCCCTCCCCTTCAATTATTTTGAATAGCATGAGATGAATTGCAGTTAGTTCTTCTTCAAATGTCTGATAGAATTCAGCAGTGAAGCCATGTGTCCTGGGCTTTTCTTTGGTGGGAGGGTCTTTATTACTGACTCAATTTCAGACTTGATTATGGGTCTGTTTAGGTTTTCTTTATCTTCATGGATCAATTTAGATGGGTTTTAAGTGTCTAAGAATCTATCTACCTATTTCTTCAAGGTTTCCCAGTTTGTTGGCATACAAGTCTTTGTAGTAACATTTTCAGGGAAGAATCACTTACTGTGTGCCACAACCCAAATATTCCACCCAAACATCAGTCTTGTTGCAAAGAAACATGGTCAATTCTCCAGCTAAAAATCAATGCAATAACATTGGAAAAGAAGCATTTAATAATTACAAAAGCTATTTTCAAAAACAATTTTTTACCAAAGGGATCACATAAACAAGAATAGTGTCTGCAAATACTAGCTGATAGAATCAAAAAGGGAGAGAACGATCCAACATGGGAAGTGAGATACACAGCAGACCCATAGAATGGCAGATGTCCTAAACAGCACTCTGGCCTCAGAATCAGCCCTTAAGGCATGCGGATCCTGCTGAAAAGCCCATGAGACTATTTCAGGCATGGAAAGCCAAGACACTCTCGGGGGGGGGGGGGGGGGAACCTAAATGAAAGATCTCTGTGAGTGAGATCCCAGTGGAAAGAGTGGGTCATCAAAGAAGAAGGTACCTTTCTCTGAAGGGAGGAGAGAACTTCCACTTTGACCATGGCCTTGTCTAAATATGATCAGAGTTGGTGAACTCAGGGGGCTTCCATAGCCTTGCCAACTCATGACAAGAGCCTAGGGTGATTACTGATGCCATAAACAAGAGTGTCAACTTGTTAAGTCAACAACAGGAGTCACTGTGCACTTACTCCTCATGTAGGATCTTTGTCCTTAGTGTGCTGTACATTGAGATTTAATGCTATAACTAGTACTCAAACAGTATTTTTCACTTTATGTTTCTGTGTGGGAGCAAACTGTTGAAATCTTTACTTAATGTATGTTAAACTGATCTTCTTTATATAAAGAGAATTGAAAATGAATCTTGATGTGAATGGAAGGGGAGAGGGAGTGGGAAAGGGGAGGGTTGCGGGTAGGAGGGACGTTATGGGGGGGAAGCCATTGTAATCCATATTCTGTACTTTGGAAATTTATTTTCATTAAATAAAAGTTAAAAAAAAAATTTTTAAAGATTTTATTTTATTTTAGAGGTAGAGTTACAGACAGTGAGAGGAAGAGACAGAAAGAAAGGTTTTTCCTCCTCTGGTTCACTCCCCAAACAGCCGTAATGGCTGGAGCTGCTCCAATCCGAAGCCAGGAGCCAGGCGCCTCTTCCTGGTCTCCACACGGGTGCAAGGGCCCACAGACTTGGGCCATCCTCCACTGCTTTCCCAGGCAACAGCAGAGAGCCTGATCAGAAGTGGAGCAGCAGGGACTAGAACCAGCGCCCATATGGGATGCCGACACCGCAGGCAGAGGATTAACCTACTGCGCCATGGTGTTAGCCCCCAAAAACAAATTTAATATATAATCTAGTACAATCCTCAGCTTGATCATCTTGTGTACTTACATAGGATCGTTAATTTAAGCAAAGGAATTATTATTATGTGTACAGCAATCATTCTTAATCTGTCGTTAAATACAGATTTAATTTATTTAAAAGACAGAATTCTAGAGAGAGAAGGAGAGAGAATCTTTCATCTGCAAGTTCACTCCCCAAATGGCCACAATGACCAGGGTTTGGCCAGGCCAAAGCCACAAGCCAGGAACAGGGGTCCAAGCATTTGGTCCATGCTATGCTGCCCTCCCAGGCTCATTAGAAGGGAGATGGATTGGAAGTGGGGCACCTGGGACTCAAACATGTTCCCATTTTGGGATACCGGTGCTGCAGACAGAGGCTTTACCTATTATGCCACAATGACGACCTCTAATCTGTTACTTTGGGTTCTGTGTACTTTTGAGTTTGAAATCTCTTACAGATGTCTTCTTGTTTCTCATGAATGAGATAAATTGTTTAAAAATACTTCTGTTTCTTAAGAGCCATTTTCAGGGTTCTTAAGGTAATGTTAAATGCTGCCCAAATCCCCCTGCCTCTTTGGCTTGACACATTGAAATGTACATCAGAGTCACAAAGAAAAGTTGGGTCCTACTGACTGGAGGGCAGCTTCCCTGCAAGCAGCGATAGAGGGATCCTGTTTCTTTCCAATCTTTTGACTCCACTGTCTTCAAAACATAGCCCCTTATATAGTTGCAGAACAGGGAGGAACTTGGCAGATGATACGTGAGAGTCTTTTCTAGGTCTGGCCCTCCAGTGGTGATCCTCACTTTCTTTCATATATCTCCGTCTAGAACTCATGCCATGGTTGGAATGTTTGTGTCCCCTCAAGATTTGATGGAAATTGTATTGGTCTGAGATTGCTTTGCTTACTATGGATAGTGTGATAACATAAATTCTTCCAATCTGTGAACATGGGAGATTTTTCAATTTTTGTGTGTTTTTTTTTCTCTTTAATTCATCAGTGTTTTGCACTTTTAATTGTAGGGATCTTTTGCATCCTTGATTAAATTTATCTTGAGGTATTCTTTTTGGTAGTTATTGTGAATGACGTTGTATAATTTTTAAACTTTCCTTCATAATTCTTTTCAGTTTTCCTTGGAATGAATTTTTCAAAATGCAAATGAATCATTTTTACTTTAAAAACAAGGTCATTATTTTCTCAGAAATATGAATGTATGTTCCTGGTTTTAGGCTTTTAAATTCAAGCAGAGTGCACATTCATGTATGTACTCATATATGTGTGATATTCACTGTACACATAACTACATACCATTGTGTATAGGTCATTCACAGATACAGAAGGAGTTGGGGAACAAATAAGTAGAATATAGAGCAATGGCTCTTCTATGATCTTTTTTGGGGGTTGCATATTTATGTGTGTTCACATATTTTACATGCATATGTCGTCATTGAAGTTATTTGAAAGACTGTAGGCATGTTAAGTTATTCTTTCTAAGTGTTCTGGCTATTGGACTATTTTCCCAATTTTTCAAATTAACATGATGTACTTGTATAATTAAAAATTTTTAAAGAATAAATGTATATCAACATATATTCCTGGATAGGTTGAGAAAAATATCTATGGTTTTGGTTTTTAAGAAATACCACTTTCCTGCTTCCTTTGCACATAAAAACTTAGTAAGGTAAATTAGGCAATTTTCATGGTTCCCTGTTGTCCTACAATAATGCTTTTGCACAGGGTAAAGCAAAAAAAAAAAAAAAAAAAAAAAAGAATGACAAATAAATCCATTAGAATGCTATACAAAGTGTTTCCATTTCCTTATTCTTTTTTATAAGAAATCTTTTATCCGATGTGAATAGGCTAGGAAATTTTCCCAGCTGTTTAATGCCAAAAATTTTATGAGATCTCATCAGGCCAACCTATTTGTTCTCCTTTTTACTTATATAGCACTGTGGTTTGCATTATTATTTGCTAACTAGATTACAGTCTGTTGTGCTTTTCAGCTATTTCCCAGGTTTGTGTGTGTGTGTATGTGCGTGCACATGTGTGAATTTTTTTTTTTTGCCAAATACTAGCAATTCGTTCATTCAATTTCTGAGTAAAGATGAATAGCTACATAGAAATCTCAAAGCCACAGAAGAATGTCAAGTGTGTTTCTTAATATGTTTTACAAATCACTGTAATAATTGGAAAGTAAATTAAGGATGGGAAATCGCCTTCACTAACTAGGAATTTATTGTCCATTTAGATATAAGAAAACTCTAACTCAGTGAGTATGATTATATTTTATTTTAAATTTAGAACATTTAGGATAGACACACAAAAGGAAGTGTTATGATTCATTTTATGAATATTTTAGTCTAACTTGGTTTAGAGACCTGGAGTTTTCAATAGAATACTGCTATAATAAGACCTCTCAGAATATAGAAGTGGAAATTGCCAGGTGAATTCTATTCAATATTTTTCTTGAAATGTTTTATCTGTGTGCTTATTATTTATTTGGTTTTGTAGTGTCAGATGAATTCATTCTACGAGGTTGTATTTTCCTCACTTGTGAATAGAAATAGAAATAGTAACACAGCAGTGCATCAGAGATCCATGGAATGGTCCATTTTATTTTTGTAATATTTCTTTTTATTAATAGAAGGCAGTCTTTAATATAACATCTACTTAAATATGAACATACATGCATGTTATCTATTTTTAATGTTAAAACTTAGTAATTCTGTTTACTCTGGGCATTTTCTTTTCTCAAAAACAAAACAGAGTGCATGTGTTCTTCAAATCTTCTCAACCCTACTTTGTGCTGCAGCCATTACTTCCCAAACAAGTAATGCACCTGCTATGATCAAACTTGAACAGGTATAACTTGACAGTACCTTTCTTGGGCCTCCACAGTGTATCTACCTATTACTTTTCTTCCCCAAGGGCTTCTCCCACACAGTGTCATGGGATGCCTGTGGGAATTCAACCGGCACTCAGGCAAGTGCAGTGGGATGTTAATTCCCAAGGGTCATTCTTGAATAATTGAAGAAGAAATCCAAAAGGCAAATGCATTACTCTTTATTCTCTCAAGAAGGGAGGTCAGAGACTCATTTAATATTTTTCTTCAAAGGGTTTGGTTGCCATTAACACTTTCCTTTCTCATTCTGTTTCTCCCACTCTTACCATCTGGAATCACTTCTTAATTAAACTATCTGCTAAGAAACTTTTATTATATACTAGTCTTAGGAAAACCCAGGTTAAAATAGAATAGAAGTACCAAGAGTTGCTCTAAGAAGTTACCAGGGTGAGATTTTTAAACTGGCAATAGGGGCTAATTACTGATGTTGAGTGAGGTAGAATTAACCCCAAGCACCACTATAACCAAGAATCTCATCTTGGACTGCACTCAGATCCTGGTGGATGATACAGCATGGGTTTAAGTCATAGCTATGGCACATGAATAGATAGGAACAAGTATAATCATCATGGAGTTGACTATTCTCATTATATAGTTTGAGTCTGAAAAGTGAAAAGAATGAATTATTTGACTTTCAATCCAAAATATTTCTTAAATATTAAAACCAGAGGTCATTCTATGGCACGGCATATCCTTATTTCTTATGGCTGTGGAGCAGACAGTAACAAAAAGCATCCATGCCCATGACATAACTATAAGGGTTGACAAGCCATAAAGAATAATCAGTGCACAATATCAGAGGTCACAGATGTAAAAGTCAGGACATCTCCTGAATTGAAAGAAGGAAAAAACCATGGGGTTGTGAGATGGAGACATTTAGGTAGATAAACTTTGGACAATTGAAACCAGATTTCTGAACCCAAGTGAGAAGCTTTCTCATTTTTGCATTAAGATATTTAGAGAAACTGTAAAGACTGCTTGAGCCATATCCTCACAAGAGGAAACTTATCCTTCATAAGTTGGGCTCCTGCTATACCACATTGCTGAGCTAAGCAGAGGTAAATTAATTTGCATATAGTGAGATACACTTACATGATTCCTTGTTGTATCCATGAATAGTTGTTATTGTGAAGAGTCCTGGTGTCTAGTGGGCTTCCACGAACACACCCGCCATCTACTGTGTTGAATCACTGGTACTCCTGACCCAAAGATGTTAGAACAAGGTTGAACTGTGATATGAAAGTGTTGTGTGGTGTCAGCACCATATGGGCAACAACG
This sequence comes from Oryctolagus cuniculus, assembly GCF_964237555.1. Taxonomy (NCBI): domain Eukaryota; kingdom Metazoa; phylum Chordata; class Mammalia; order Lagomorpha; family Leporidae; genus Oryctolagus; species Oryctolagus cuniculus. The sequence continues at coordinate 92,086,449 of NC_091434.1, read as the reverse complement.
GTTAAGCAAGTTTGAAAGATAATGAAACAGAAACCGATCTATAGAAAAGAAGACATCAAAGAATATGCAATCAAAAATGTAAGATCAATATTATTATTGAAGGATGGCTAGACATAAGTTTTACACTTTAAAAAACAATTTCTAGTGTTTTGTGATACTTTTCTCAGTGACCTTAGCTGGTCTAATGTAAATCCCACGATTTATAATGGTGATAGAACATGCTCCATGGATTTCAACCTGGAAGAACATTGTCTGAGCAGCTATAACCTACAGTCTAGCAATGATATGACATTGGATAACAGATCTAATACCAAAAAGACAAAGCCTAAAAAAATGAGAGAGAGGGGAGAGAGAAAGAGAGAGAGAGAGAGAGGGAGAGAGAATGATTGGAAGCCTAGAATAAGCCATATCTGAAACTGTTGTTTTCATTAGTTGAGATATTAAATTCACCTTTTTCTTAAAAATCAGATGGAGTTGGATTTTCCGTCACTCAAAACGGAAAGCAAAGGTAAACATACATCACTGCTAGCTTGAACAGAATGGTAGACAGTGGTTTTATTCTCTCTTTGATAGAACAGTCTTATCTAATCATTTCCAATGTTGTTTGAAATGTGTTCCATCAGATCCTGAGTAAACTTTATGCATTTCTTAGCATTCTTATCACTAGGAAAAGCTTTTTTGGCTCAGATTAATTTATTATATATGAATTATGTTCTCATAACACCATGCATTTCATTTTCATAAATGACGGAGATAAATAGAGTGGTAGATGATAGGTAGATATGGCTTTCCCCCAAGACGTTAAGCTCCATGAGGGAGGCCATTTAAATTGCATATATGTGATTATTTATATACATATATGTTGATGTGTCCATGTACATTTTTATGTATTTGTATGAGTCCCAACTTGGTTTTACTTGGGATTTTTCCACTTTACAATGGTATGGAACCCAATAGAAACTGTACTTTGAATTTTGGATTTTGATTTTTTTACCAGGCTAGCCATATGTGATATCATTCTTTTGTATTACTGGGTTGCAGCAGAGAGCCCCAGCTTGCAGTGAGCCACAAAATCACAAGGGTGACCACCTGATACTCCCCAGTGTGCTGTGTTGCTAAGCCAACATTCAGTAGGTCAGGTGTAGCTAATAATTAATTAAAAAGTCAGTCATACATTGTCACTCTCTATTTATGAGATATACCTTTACTTTTTTGAAGATATAGCCTTAAACAGAGTGGACCTTGTAAACTGGTTTTTCTGGGCTTTCTTTTCATGGAAATTGGTTAAATCTCACAACCAGGGTCAATCCACTCCACTCTTAAATGACAATATCCAATGTATCCTCTGAGCTTAATGTCCCTCAGGCGCAGCTGTGGGTGTTAGAAACTTCAAATGTTTGGCCACCCTCAGCCTTTCACTCCTCCACTTTGGTATTCTTTTTCAACTTTTGAAAGATCAGAAACCAGAAAGCAGCTCAAGGGAGTGACTCCATAAATGTTTGGAACCGCTTAGAAATTGTGAAAGCAGTGTGAGCTGTGACAGGCTCCCCAACATGGGTGAGCGGTTTCCAAGGCAGGAGGCCCAAGGGGGTGGTGTTAACAATGTCTTCTAAAGCCTTCCTGTTGGCGCCTCTGCCCCTGTGAAGCCAGGACACCATCTGGCCATTGGGCACGCTGCCATTTTAACAGATGGGACCAAGTGTGGGAGGCTCTGAGACTATGTACTGCTATCAACCATAGTGTGGGACAGGGTTTCAGTAGAAATACTCAACCAACTCTCTTTTGCCTCATCATTTAGTTCTCCAGTAAAAGGAAATGATATTTCTTTCTTTAAGTGAGGAAAAGACAAGAAAATATTTTCTGATATCAGAGAATGCGTTGGTGCCAAATCTAGCACATACTGTGGTATTCTCAAAGCTTTTGCAAACTGACCCAATTTTTGAAATCCTCTTTCAAAGCAATTTACAACAGCCTAGTTTTCACTCTTCATACATATACAGACATGATTTACAAGCAAAGTGGATTTTTGAATCCTGTTTTTTTTCCCTTTTGATGTTCTAGAAAGTACTAGAATTGAGAAGGGAAAAGCTATCAATCATTTGTGATTTTGAAAAGTTTTATTGGGCACTTAGTTGCATCAGAATGGAATATTATGTCTGCCTTTTCAATAAATAAATCTTTAAGCAAACAAACATCTTTGTAAATAAAATTGTTTCTAGGTTTTAGATTATATTTTTATAAAATATTCACAGGAATAGACTTTCTGTATCAAAGGGAGTAAAATGTGAAAGATGTTTGATACATGATCAGAATATATTGTTTAATAGTTACTAAGCGCACATTTGTTTTGGCATTATATGAGACATCGATATTCATAACATTCTTTCCTTAACTTTCACATCAACCATCCTTGGTAGATATTTTAATTCCAATTTAACTGAAAAGGCAATAGAGAAAGTCATTAGTGAATAAAATTCAAGGACTAAAATGTTTGCCTTTTAGCTCTTAATCCAGTTTTTTTTCCACCATAGTTTGCAGATCCTTTTAGAAGTAGCTATGCTCAAAGAAAAGTGTTTATTGTTTATCATTTGTAAAAGTCAGTAATAAAATTTAATTACAGTCAGATGTCTACTCCCAATAGTTGTTACTGGATTTGCCACTTCCATGTATAAACCCTGGACTGCTACATCCCTACAAATATCCCTCTTTGAGTCTTCCATATCTTATCCAACAACCAACAGCAACCCTGGTGGAGGGAAGAAGTAATTAGTTGTGGCAGGAAGTAATTGGTATGCTGGCTGGGAGTTCCCTGGAAAAGAGAATGATAAGTTTATTCTGGTAAACCACTCTATCTTTCTGCCTAGTAGTTTTGAAACAACAACAGCAAAAATGTATCATGAAAGTAGGAAATCTACAATGGTGAGAATTCCGAATATTTCAACAGTTCATTTTCTATATTTCAAAAGTTCTTAGAAATCTGATCTGAGAGATATATTTGATTTATTGGTTTCATTATTTGTTCTATTTTAATGTTTTTGTATACATAACTCATTTTACCAATTCATCATGAGATCTTTGAAGTTAAGAATCAGATCTGATACAAAGTTTTCTATGTGTAAGAATCACTACAACATTCTGAAGAATGGGATCCATTTGTTACTTGTTATAAATTATATTTCTCTAGACAGAAAGACAGATAGGGTGTTGCTGCATTAGAGTCGTAGTATTCAGATATCAAAGGCAATTGTTCTTGTTATGTTTTCTACTCCTAAAAAATCAACAGGATTCATAAATATTCAAACAGTCTTCTGAAAAGAATTGTTCCAGATAATGTAATTGTAGCGATTCATCATTTTTCAGCTAGGTGGGATTTACACTGTGTTTGGACATATCATAGCAAAAGTCATATTTTGATAATACTCAGTAGGTCAGCTGTCATGGGTTTACTTCATTGTTTTGGTTGATGCCATTTTTTGTGTTTTTATGATTTATTTCAGAAATTAACTTGTTGAAAATACTACTGGCATTAGATTATTAGAGTACCAAGACGCATTATGGTAAAAAAAAAATCATGAAACAAAATATATATGGATCATTTGCTTCTTTATAGAAATTTCATGAAGCAAAGTATATATACGTGTTGATGGATCAGCGATTCTGTTTGGAATTAAATGAAATTAGAAACTTCAGGGGGCCGGCACTGTGGTGCAGTGGGTTAATGCCCCAGCCTGAAACGCCGGCATCCCATATGGGCGCCGGTTCTAGTCCCAGCTGCTCCTCTTCCGATACAGCTCTCTGCTATGGCCTGGGAAAGCAGTGGAAGATGGCCCAAGTCCTTGAGTCCCTACGTCCATGTGGGAGACTCGGAAGAAGCTCCTGGCTCCTGGCTTTGGATCGGCGCAGCTCCGGCCATTGTGGCCAACTGGGGAGTGAACCAGCGGATTGAAAACCTCTCTTTCTGTCTCTGCCTCTTTATGTAACTCTGTCTTTCAAATAAATAAAATAAATCTTTAAACAAAAAAGAAATTAGAAACTACTTATTTCTTCAGTGGAATGACTTTATACTTGTTATTATCTTTCCAGGTTAGAAAAATCGTACATGCTTTCATTTTAATGGCATTTACAGAATAGTTACTTTTGGTTTAAATTTTGACATTGACCAAAAATATATAATTTGGCTAGTGGGAAAATTTTTGCTGACATTCTTTGGTGTAGGTAAAATTTGGAATGCAGGTTTCAAGTCTAAAAGATTCAAGATATCTAAATAAAACATTACAAGAAAGCATAGCTTCTTCAATAAGAGCTGAAAAAGTTGAAGTACTAATAAACAAAGACATGCACACAGCCTTAACATGAACACATGAGCTGCCATCTCTTCAGCAATGTCCACTTCATTCTTAATTGCACACCAAGTGTCACTGGGGAATATAGAAAACCATGAGATGTTTACTTAAATAGTAGTACAGTTTCTGTAGCAAAATGATTATGATATTCTCACCCAGGATCTGTCCACATCCAGCTAATATAAGGATTAACTCACATTTATTAATCTGCTGTTTTTATGTTCTCTTGTGTTCTGTGAAAGCTCTGAGCATCTTCAAATGGCATTCCAGAAATTCTAGAGAAACTCTTATACATGTATGCTCCATTCACATTCATAAAAATCTTTATTGTTCATGATAGAAAAACAAAAATAAATAAAAATGTTCCAAACTGGAAATAACTAACTACAATATACATTTTCAGTAAAAATAAATAATATAAATTATATGACATTCAATTAAAAGGAATCTACATGGCTATGAAATGGAATGAGCTATATTATGCACTTTAACATGGATAAAACTCAAAAGCTTTTATTTGATAAAGATCAAGTCATAGAATATATAGAATGTAAATCCATTCATACAAACATGGAAAACAACACTAATCAAGTGATAAAAATATCAATACAAATAAAAAATAGTAACTCAAAGTAGATTGTTGTTTAGGAAAAAATTAGGAGAATACAATCAAATAGTATCACACTGGGAGTTTCTAAATATATAATCTTATTTTTCTAAAAACGTCCATTTTGATAGCATATGAATTAAATCATTATATTATTATTTATTCCAAATAAATTTTATAGAATTTCATTATTATAACATTTCCACAGTATACACGACATTTAAATAGTTGGTTAAATAAATTGCAAAAGAGTGTTTTAGTATTATTTCATTATTTAGAGTAATATATGATACAAAAGCACATGAATCAGTGCCAGCATTGTGGCATAGCAGGTCAGGTCTCAGCCTGTGACACTAGAATCCCATATAGGCACCTGTTTGAGACCCAGCTGTTCCACTTCTGATCTAGCTCCCTGCTAATGTTCCTGGGAAAGCAATGAAAGATGGCCCAAGGCTTGGGCCCCTGCTACCCACATAGGAGACCCAGAAGAACCTCCTGGCTCCTGACTTCAGCATGGCCCATCCCTGGCCATTGTGGCCATCTGGAGAACAAACCAAAGGATGGGAGACTCTCTATCTCTCTCTCTCTCTCTCTCTCTCTCCTCTTTCTCTTCCTCCTCCTCCTCCTCCTGCTAACTCTGCCTTTCAAATAAACAAAAAATAAATCTTTATAAAATAATAAATTTGAGGCGCCAGTGCTGTGGCACAGTGGGTTAGCACCCTGGCCTGAAGTACCGGCATCACATATGGGCGCCAGTTCAAGACCTGGCTGCTTCACTTCTCATCTAGCTCTCTGCTGTGGCCTGGGAAAGCAGTAGAAAATGGCCAGAGTCCCTGGGCCCCTGCACCCGTGTGGGAAACCTGGAGGAAGCTCCTGGCTCCCGGCTTCAGATGGACACAGCTCTGGCCATTGCGGCCATCTGGCGAGTAAACCATCAGATGGAAGACCACTCTCTCTCTGCCTCTCCTCTCTCTGTGTAACTCTGACTTTTGAATAAATAAATCCTTTAAAAAAGATAATAAATTTGAAAAAGCATATGAATCATAAGAAATTCTCCAGAAAGATGTAGACCAAATTGCCATTCCACTGCTGGTATCCACTACAGGAGCTTTGGGAAAATAACGTAAATTCACTAAAATCCATTTTTGCATTTGTAATCTAAGAATAATTCATAACATCACTCTATGATAGAACTGTTCCAAAGAGCCCTTGATTATAAGGGGTTCACATATAGTTCAAATTTAGAGTTAAAATTCAATATTAATGTCAAATTGTAGAATATGGATTGTGCAAATTCTATAATATTGGATCAAATGTTTATTTGAAAACTTGTGGATAAGTTTTCAAATGTAAGTCATTATATGCCATGAAATTTGGAGGATTGCATTCATTTTTAACATTCTCAAGTGGGGCCAGCGCTGTGGCATAGTGGGTAAAGCTACTGCCTGTAGTGCTAAAATCTCATATGGGCACTGGTTTGGGTTTTGGCTGCTGTAGTACCGATCCAGTTCTCTGCTATGGCCTGAGAAAGCAGAAGATAAGCCAAGTCCCTGGGACTTGTACCCTCTGGGAGACCTGGAGGAAACTCCTGGCTCCTGGCTTGGGATCAGCCCAGACCCAGCCATTGTGGCCATTTGGGCATGGAAAACCTTTCTCTCTGTCTCTGTCTCTGCCTCTCTGTAACTCTGACGTTCATATAAATAAATAAATAAATAAATAAATAAATAAATCTTAAAAAGAAAACATTCTGAAGTGTCAAAGGCAGGTAAGTGACTGTTGATTAATAAGAAATGACTTTTCGGCCGGGGCCGCGGTTCAATAGGCTAATCCTCTGCCTTGCGGGGCCGGCACACCAGGTTCTAGTCCTGGTCGGGGTGCCGGATTCTGTCCCGGTTGCCCCTCTTCCAGGCCAGCTCTCTGCTGTGGCCAGGGAGTGCAGTGGAGGATGGCCCAAGTGCTTGGGCCCTGCACCCCATGGGAGACCAGGATAAAAACCTGGCTCCTGCCATCGGATCAGCGCGGTGCGCCGGCCGCAGCACGCTGGCCGCGGTGGCTATTGGAGGATGAACCAACGGCAAAGGAAGACCTTTCTTTCTGTCTCTCTCTCTCACTGTCCACTCTGCCTGTCAAAAAAATAAAAAAATAAAAAATAAATAAAAAAAAAGAAATGACTTTTCACCATAAACTTTCACAATATCAATTGTAAAACCCAGGGCAAAGCAGATGTCATAGAATTATTGCTAATCAATATATCTGATTCTTAATTTTTCTGAGAAAAATTTTTTGAAAGACTCACAGATCAATTTTTGAAATTGTGAACATATTGACTTTTCCAGTGTTCTAATTTACTAACAATTTATTTTGATAAATATTAACATTCTCCTGAGATGAATACATACATAAATACTATAGCAATTTTAAAAAATGTTAAACACATTGAAACGTAACATTAAGTTATTTAACTTCTTATAATTTCTGGCATTTTTTTTTATTTTTTATTTTTATTTTTTGACAGGCAGAGTGGACAGTGAGAGAGAGAGACAGAGAGAAAGGTCTTCCTTTGCCGTTGGTTCACCCTCCAATGGCCGCCACGGCCAGTGTGCTGCAGCCGGCGCACCGCGCTGATCCGATGGAGCCAGGTGCTTCTCCTGGTCTCCCATGGGGTGCAGGGCCCAAGCACTTGGGCCATCCTCCACTGCACTCCCTGGCCACAGCAGAGAGCTGGCCTGGAAGAGGGGCAACCGGGATAGAATCCGGCACCCCGACCGGGATTAGAACCTGGTGTGCTGGCGCCGCAAGGCGGAGGATTAGCCTAGTGAGCTGCGGCGCCGGCTCTGGCATATTCTTTTAAAATAAAAAAATACTTAGATATATATATATAGACTATTTTAAAATATTCAAGATATGAAGATAGTATTTATTTTATTACCAACAATAAAATAGTTTGAAAGTTTTATTTACTTATTTATATTTATAGGCAGAGAGTTTGATCTTCTATCTCTGGTTCATTCCCCAAATGTCTGAAACAACAAGGGCTGGGCCAGACTATAGCCAGAAAGTCCATCTGGGACTCTCAAGTAGGTGGCATGTACTCAAGTATGTGAGCCATCCCCGCCACCTCTCAGGATACGCATTAGCAGGAAGCTGGTTTGAAAGTGGAGCCAGAACTCAAACCCAAGCAGGCAGCTATGGGCTGTGGGCTTCTTAACTGCTGTGCCAAACCCCCAATGAAAATAACAGTTTTAAATGTTTCTGAAAAGAAGGTGAATCAGGTCACTTTGGAGAATCGGCTGCTTGTTAAATTGATAACTTTGCATATTGTTACATAGGACTGGATTGTCAAATCAGAGTCACACAAATCAAAGACAAGCCAATATTAAAGTTTATTAATAGTTTTAAGGACACAGACATTGCCGGCGCCGTGGCTCACTAGGCTAATCCTCCACCTTGCGGCGCCAGCACACCGGGTTCTAGTCCCGGTCAGGGCACCGGATTCTATCCCGGTTGCCCCTCTTCCAGGCCAGCTCTCTGCTGTGGCCAGGGAGTGCAGTGGAGGATGGCCCAAGTGCTTGGGCCCTGCACCCCATGGGAGACCAGGAGAAGCACCTGGCTCCTGGCTTCGGATCAGCGCGGTGCCATTGGAGGGTGAACCAACGGCAAAGGAAGATCTTTCTCTCTGTCTCTCTCTTTCACTGTCCACTCTGCCTGTAAAAAAAAAAAAAAAAAAAAAAAAAAGGACACAGACATTAATATAAGCTCTGAATGACATGATGACATGGAGGAAAGAATGGAACATCCTGCTTGTTTTGCTGCATCTTTCCTTCTGACACTGGACATGCACAGTTGACCATGAATAATTGAACCTCTAATTGAGGTTTGTGGGCTTATCACATACCATAGTATTTAAGTAAAAAATCATGTTCATCCTATATCCCAGAGAATCCCATTGTTTATATGGTACCCTCCATAGGGCCATGCTTCAAAATCTGTAGATTTCAAGTTTATTTACTACAAGTAATCATTTGTCCTGTGATATATTACAAAGGGTATTCTATAGATAACATCCTTTCATTCAAACACATCTTGTTAGTCAATTTACATTCAGCTGTAATCAGCAGGATCTCCGGGCAGGTTCTCTCTTTCTCTCATTTATAACAGGGGCATTACACTGCAACGAAATGAAATAATTGAAAGCTTATTTGTTGTTTGACTTCTTCCTCTCAAAAATTTGTGTGAGCTTAAGATACATTTATGGCAAATAATGCAAAAATGAAAAACTAACATGAAAAAGGAAACTAGAAACTGAAAATCAAAAGCAATTAAAAGAAATCAAACTGGTAAAAAGCCAGTGAAATTACAGTAATTAGCAACTCTTCAGGGAACATTTGTGTAGTCATAAAAATGTCAACACATCTACACATTGTATGTTTAGTTAGGGTTATAGAAAAGGATGTAAATGTGTAAATGCATTTTTTGAGTCTAGGCTCTGCTTTTTTCCTTTCAAATTATTTAATAAATATAAATTCCCAAAGCACAACTTTTGAATTATAGTGGCTTTTCCCCCATAAACTCCCTCCCATCCATAAAAATCACATCTCCCACTCCCTCTTCCATCCCATTCACATCAAGATTCATTTTCAATTATCTTTATATACAGAAGATCAACTTAGTATATACTAAGTAAAGATTTCAACAGACTGTACCCACCCAGACACACCAAGTATAGAGTACTCTTTGAATAGTAGTTTTACTGTTAATTTGCATAATACAACACATTAAGGACAGAGGTCCTACATAGGGAACAGATGCACAGTGACTCCCGTTGTTGATTTAACAATTGGCACTCTTATTTATGAGGTCAGTAATAATCTGAAGCTCTTGTCATAAGCTGTCAAGGCTATGGAAGCCTCTTGAGTACACAAACTCCTATCTTATTTAGACAAGGCCATATTCAAAGTGGAAGTTCTCTCCTCCCTTCAGAGAAAGGAACCTCCTTCTTTGATGGCCCGTTCTTTCTGCTGGGATCTCACTCACAGAGATCTTATTTATATAATCCCTTTGACAACTTAATCCTATCCTTTCGATCAATTATGAACTTAAACTGATCACTTTAACAAGTATGTGGCATTGGTGCATGCTACCTTGATGGGATTGAATTAGAATTCCCTGGCGCGATTCTAGCTCTACCATTAGGGGTAAGTCCGTGTGTGCATGTGCCAAATGTACATCTCTTCCCTCCCTCATTCCCACTGTTCTTTTTAACAGGGATCACTTTTCAATTAAATTCAAACCACTAAGAACAATTGTGTGTAATTTAAAGAATTCAACTAATGGTATTAAGTAGAATAAAAATATACTAAAAGGAATAAAATATTAAGTTGTTCCTCCACAGTCAGGACAAGGGCTGATCAAGACACTGTTTCATAGTGTCCATTTCACTTCAACAGGTTTCGTTTAGGTGTTCAGTTAGTTGTCACTGATCAGGGAGAACATATGATATTTGTCCCTTTGCGACTGGCTTATTTCACTGTGTCTTTTAAATAAATACATCAAACTTTGAAAAACTGCGTGTGATATCATTTGAAAGAGGAAGACTAGGTGAGCAAAAGAATACTATAGATGATAATATTTTTGTGTTATAAAGTAAAGAGCTACTTTCCATATTGATGGACAAAGAGTAAAGGAACTAGTAGATTATTTTAAGTTATAAAGCTACCCAACTTCATGTTAAAAATAGTGATCTAACTCAGCTGAGAGGAATTACTAAGGATAATTACTAGGGAGAAAGCAGAGATAGTATAAATAAGTCAAGCTCTAGTTGGTCATAATAGTATTTTATTTTATTTTATTTTTGACAGGCAGAGTGGACAGTGAGAGAGAGAGACAGAGAGAAAGGTCTTTCTTTCCTGTTGGTTCACCCTCCAATGGCCGCTGCGGCTGGTGCACCGTGCTGATCCAATGGCAGGAGCCAGGTACTTATCCTGGTCTCCCATGCGGGTGCAGGGCCCAAGCACCTGGGCCATCCTCCACTGCACTTCCTGGCCACAGCAGAGAGCTGGCCTGGAAGAGGGGCAACCGGGACAGAATCCGGCGCCCCGAATGGGACTAGAACCCGGTGTGCCGGCACTGCAAGGCGGAGGATTAGCCAAGTGTGCTGCGGCGCTGGCCCATAATAGTATTTTAAAGGAAAAGCATACTAGAAGGAAGAGTTGCAACACAAATAAAACACATGGAATTAATTTCCTTGAGATACAAAGTATATAGGCAAACCAATAAAATAGAAGAAAATACCAACTGGACAGAGAAATAGGCAAAGAAAATGAACATGTGTTTTATCCATATAATTTTTAGACAAACAGCTGAAATGATCATTTAAAGATATGACACTTAAGTTATTCATATTTAAAGGTTTAAAAAGTAAGAGCAATAAAATAACAGATTTTTAAAATTTATCAAATAGGTAAAAACCACAGAATGATAGTCTATGTGACAGGAGATCTTGGAAAATAAAACTTTCCCAAATATTGGCAAAAGTATAAATTCACATACTTTCTTGAATAAATGTTTTATTTTAGAATATTTTAGATTATAAAAGAAACTGTGAAGATAATATAGAGAGTTCCCATGTACCATGTACAAAAGTTCCCCTATGATTACTTTTTTATGGTTCATTTGTTGTGATTGATGTACCCCTATGAGCAGCAATTCGAGTCCTAGCCGCTCCACTTCCAATCCGGAAGTATGTATGTACCCAGTCCATACATAATTCATTCAGATTTCCTTTTTTTATCTAGTGTCCTTTTTCTAGATCAGGATCCCAACCAAGATACTGAATTACGTTTGGTCAGTGTATCTCCTTAAACTCCTTTTGCATGTGACAATTTCTCAGACTTTCCTTTTTTTTACTGCTCTCAACCTTAAAGTTTTGAGGAATATTGGTCAGGTTCTTTATAAAACACCCCTCAAATGTAATTTATTTGATGTTTCTTTCGTTATTACATAGGCACTAGCAGTAAGACAACAGAGGTAAAGTGCCATTTCCAACCAATCATATCAAAGTACATACTATCAACATAACCTGCTGCTGTTGTTATTGACCTGTCAGTTTTGTCCATCACTTGTGTACTTCCCAGTACCATACTGTTGTCTTTGCTGTTTGGAAGGAAGTCTCCTTGTGCAGCCCAAATGTAAGGAATGGGGATCACAGTTGTATCACATGCTGAGATTATGGTTAGCTTTGTAAGATGTTCCTAAATTGTCATCCAGAGTGGCTGGCTATATGTATGTACCCTTCTATAAGTCTGCTGTGTATCCCGCTTCCCATGTTGGATCGTTCTCTCCCTTTTTTATTCTATCAGTTAGTATTAGCAGACACTAGTCTTATTTATGTGATCCCTTTGACTCTTAGACCTGTCAGTGTGATTCACTGTGAACAGAAATTGATCACTTGGACTAGTGAGATGGCATTGGTACATGCTACCTTGATGAGATTGAATTGGAATCCCCTGGGATGTTTCTAACTCTACCATTTGGGGCAAGTCAGCTTGAGCATGTCCCAAACTGTACATGGAAGAGAATCTTTTAACACATAATTAAGTTAAAAAGATACTGTTCCATTGGACCTAATGACATTCAACTTTGTACTTATAAGAAAAAAATATTATGCCAAGCAAAAACATGTACATTGAAAGACCACATGTGGTTACAGTGAAAAGGCAGCCAGCCATCTGCAAGCCAAGGGGAGGCTTCAGAATGAAACCCATCCCAATGGCACCTTGATCCTTGACTTCAAGCCTCCACACTATGAGAAAATAAAATTCTCTGTGGCATTTTGTTTCGTGGCCTGAGCAAACTAATATAGTCTCAAAGATTTCCGAGTTCTTAGGAAGACATACATTTCAGAAGCACAGGGAAGAATTTTTTTTCTGTAAATCCCTAAGAATAAAATCCATTTAAGCCGGCGCCAAGGCTCACTAGGCTAATCCTCCGCCTTGCAGCACCGGCACACTGGGTTCTAGTCCCAGTCGGGGCACCGGATACTGTCCTGGTTGCCCCTCTTCCAGGCCAGCTCTCTGCTGTGGCCTGGGAGTGCAGTGGAGAATGGCCCAAGTGCTTGGGCCCTGCACCCCTTGGGAGACCAGGAGAAGCACCTGGCTCCTGCCATCAGATCAGCACGGTGCACCAGCCGCGGCGGCCATTGGAGGGTGAACCAACAGGAAAGAAAGACCTTTCTCTCTGTCTCTCTCACTATCCACTCTGCCTGTCAAAAAAAAAAAAAAAAAAAATCCATTTTAGAGAACAACTGTGGCTCCCTCACAGGAGATCAGAAAACAAGTCTGACTTGATACCCAGGGCCCGCCTGAGGGTCAAGGGAAATAGTTCATTGTCCGGAGTGTTCCTTGGGGGACTGTGGGCAAGGGCACCTCAGCTTATAGCTCCTTGTGTGCTAGGGAAGCACTCTCATACCCCTAAATGCCACACACGGAGAAAGCAAAGCCAGCCACCTCCACAAACAGTGCCGGAGTCGATAATCTTAAATCCCAAAGGGCACAATGCTTCGTGATACCTCCCAATTCTAATTTGCAACATGGTCTGAGTTTGTTCTGCACAGAAAATACCTGAAAAACAAGTAACATGCTCTCTTATCTAACCTGATCCTAAACAGCTTACAGTTTTGGAATCTGACATTGTCAAATTTGAGGTTAAAATCAGATCAAAATTTTCATTATACTAAATGACCTCAATAATCACATAATCCTGGGTGATTTTAAATATTATATCAAACCCTTTGAACACACATTTTTCTCCCAAATACTAGAATTCTGATCATCTCTAAAACTAAACCAAGAGGGGAAACATGCTTAGAAATGAGAATATGACTAGAAAGACTAATATGGTTAGAAGCCACACACGATTACCCTGTGAAACAAGACCACATAGCAGCCATCAGTCAACTGCCAGAGAACATCTGCACTGAGGACTACCTGTCCAGCTCATCCCTCAGTCCATTTTAGTAGAAATTAATGTCCCACAGTCCCAGCACAGATGCTTACAAAAAGCGGCTAGGTTCAAAAGTCTTGGCTGAGTTCAGGGTGGGAAAGGACTAACAAAATCAGAGAAACATGGCTGTAAATTCTTTGTGTAATTATGAACAGTTGCCCCTTGCCAAGGCACTCTGTGCTTCTGTGAGTATGCAAATCAAATGTAAACACAAAATGCAGAGACATCACAGATTAGACCCAGTAAGCATCATAACCGATCTGTGGACAAGGAAAGTTGTAGTGGTGGCATTAGAAAATGATTCAGGGGTCAGCCAATCTAGGCACTACCTGACTGGCCCTTTCAGCAGTTCTAAAGTTACTGAGCACTTCCTACTCACCAAGATCTATGATCAGCACTTTATGTACATTGTGGATTTAATAATTGGATGAAAAGTGAGCTCAGAAAACTAGATAATTTGATGAGAATGATCCAGCTAGAAATTTGTGAATCCAATTGCTGCACCCAGGCATATTTACTCTGAAGTGTTTTACTATTTTGCTCTATATAACTCTGTCTCTTTTAAAAGATGTATGCATTTATTTGAAAGAGAGGATGATAGAGAGGGGAAGAGAAAGATGGAGAGACCGAAATCTTCCATCTGTTGGTTCATTCCTCAAATGATCACAGTGGCTGAATCTGGTTCAGGCCAACACTGGGAGCCTGGAGCTCCATCCAGGTATTCCACATGGGTGGCAGAGCCCAAGCGCTCAGGCCATCTTCTGCTGCCTTTCCCGGCTGCATTAGCAGAGATCTGGATCAGAACTGAAGAATCCAGGACTCATACTAGTACTCTGATATGTGATGTTGCAGGTGGCAGCTTAGGTTACTGTGGGCCCCAGTGCTGGCCCCAGCTTTGTCTTTCTAACGGAGTCATACATTTTTTCTTCTGCTTTACAATGGTACTTCATGCCATTCTGACCATTAATTTCTGGACAGATAAAGCAAACCTAGTCGCAAGCATCATTGGTATATTCTAATTTAATTTTTATCTTTATGGCTACGTTTCAGTTATTTATCTGGGGGTCAAGTAACCCAGATAATGAAAAGGAGTAGTAAATCCCTGCCAAATGAAAAATGTCCTCATACAAGTAATTATTACTTTGTATAATCAAAATATTAGTGAGAAAATGATTAGTTTACATTCATTGTTCCTTCAGACAAGGAATCAAGTGCACATAATTAATTTGGAAAGTGTTGGGGGCACCAGAAATGTAGTGAGAAAATGAAAAATAATCTCAGGAAGAGAAGGGACCAATAAAGTGTTAGGCATGTAAGTCGTCTGCAACAGTGAATGACTGGAGTTAAATCCTGCAGGGAAATGAGGCAGAAGCCATGCCTCAAATTTATCTCTACTGAAAGGGAATTTATACATCAGCTCTTGAGAGTCCCAGGTTGTGGGTTACTTCTGTGAATTAATTCCCCAATAACTCCAGCCTTCTCTGTGTCGGCCTGTGGGCAGAGCCCCTCTATTTATGGGGTGGGTTGCCCATAGGCACAGAAATGTAGGTATGACTGCCAATTGGAACTTAAAGTTCTGAGGGATGTGGACTGGGCAAGGACAGGGACTTCTACCAAAGGAAGGTACTTATTTGTTTCCTGTGCTGATTTCGGAGACCTATGTTAAGCTACCAAACTGTAACTGTAAAAATGGTAATGAGTGGGACATGAGTACATAGAGGAAGAAAGCAGATCAACTGTTTGAGTCTCTGGGATCAGAGAAGATAGGGGGAGATATTAGGCACATCAATTCTAGAGGAAGCCACACAGCTTTGTCAAGAAGAGACTAATTTTTCATGCTTCCTGTTTCATTAGAATATATTTCCTTCATAGCACTGTTTCCTGGAGTGGAGTAGGGAAGGTGATATAGGTGGAGTGGGGGAAATCTTAGCCACAAAGAAAATATACTTTCTGTGAGAAGGTGAAAAATTCTCTCTCCTGTCAGTTGCTAGGCAAACATAGCTAAGAAGACTGAAAGTTTGCTCACTTGTACTAAAACAAAAGGTGGTCCAAAAGAATGCAGACTTGATTGCTGACGAACAGAAACAGAAAGGGAAACCGATTGTCCCACTTACCTCTTCACCTCAGTTCTTCACACTGCTCCGCTCCAGTTACTCTGGGCTCCTTGTTATGGATCCAGTGTTAGTCATGTTCTCACGCTTGCCTCTGCCTGGGTCACTTTTCTCCTAGATGTGCTCAGTGCTCCTTTTCTCGCCTCCTGCAGATCTTTGCTCAGAGGGTTGCTTCCTCCAGGGACTTATTTGACTTTGCATCCCTCTAGCATTGCCTTCCCTCATCTTGGCTGTGTATAATATAATATATTTATTTTTAAACATCTCTCCTTCTCAAGATGATCATAGGCTCCATGAAAGCAGGGATGCTTAGGCATTTTGTTCAATGCCATATCCCTAGCATCAAGCACTTAGTCTAACATATGGCAGCTCCTCAGTAAATATTTGCTAAATAAGTGTACTAATCAGCAAGTGTCTATTATTTGGTTGTGAGCTTCTGTTCAGCAGAGGTTTTTTAGAGGGAAGGTACTTGGACTTCAATAAGATTCATCATACAAAACACAGGCAAGCAGATGCTAGATCTTGAAGCAGACATATTTGGGTTTCAATCAAATATTGTCTAATATAAAACATTAGTCTTCCTAAGCCTTGATTTTCTCTTTTGAAAAATAGGTTTAATCATCTTTATTTCATAAATTGCTATGAATATTAATGAGGTAACAAATGCATTAATAGTGCCCTGTTTTGGACTCAAAAATTAGAAACTATTACTATGATCAATATCATTTTTAGGAATAGATCTAGCTAAAAATCACTTGTTCATGTTAATGTTTTTGTTTCTCTCAAGCATTCCTTTTATTGGTTTTCAAAGTCTTAAATTTCAGAATTTATTTGATCTATAAGACTCAGCGGTGCCAGTCACCTAGAAGGCTCCCTGCAGAACCCAGTTAAGGATTGTTAAACAATGATTTCCTAGTGGGAATTGTTGGAAGACCTTAAATTTGCTCCCTTGTCATTCAACTATTCTATTCTATTCTATAGGGAAAAGAAAAAGACTTTTCCTCTATCCTCTTAGGTTCAGTGTCCATGACCAGGAAATTAAATGGACAAAAAATAAATTAACAGGAGAAACTAACAGTTTATTTACCTGTTTAGGGCATATAAACACAAAATTCAGTGATGAGTTCCTCAAAGGGGTATAGAATTTAGAGCTTTTATATTATTCTAACAAAGGGTAATAACTTGTGGAGAAGTGGTCAGCCAAAGGAAATGGGAGGTCAAGTTTCTGACATTTGTTGGATTGTGAAAATGTGACTAGGAAATATATGATCAATCCTAACAGGTTATTTAGTAAGATTTGTTTATGCAGACTCATCTCAGGGCTACTTCTGTCTTGTGGGAAGGGTTGCTCTAGTCCTGGAACAGGACAGGGATACCTTCAGAAATGTAAATTTATATTTACAAAGCGAATTTTATGCTCTGCTCTTAGGCAGAAAGGGGGAGGACACAGAGTTCTTTGTATGCTTGATATTTCTCAATTGCTTTTTGCTCAAAATAATCCTTGTGCCAAAGTGACATATTTTAGGGTAGTGTAATCTGATCCCTTTCGAATCCTCACCACATGCTGAGCAAGGGTTGCTTTCCTTCTCTGACTAAGATGTCTACAGAACCATCAGTCTAGTCAAAGAGCCATGTCTTTGCAAGCAAGCAGGCAGGTTCCTAAGACAGTCTGAGGCTGAGTCATTCACTAGAGCTGTGGAGTCTTCTTTGAACTGGAGAGGAATTGTTTTGCTTTCAAAACCCTTCTTGGTTACAGCAAACAAATACCTGGGTTATTATCAGTAACCTTATTTAGGCAATTAGGTGACAATGGCAGTAGGAATTTGAAAAAAAAATATTTGTGGTGGTCAAAACATTGCCTTTGAAAACATAATCACAACTTAACTGGGTCTAAGTGAGTTAGGAAGCCTAGAACATCGTGTGCCACTGTACTGAAATTATCCTTTGACAAAATTGGCACAGGCAGCTAGGAGTCCAATCTGAAATGATTTGAGCAATAGGGCAGCTTTGGAATCTCTCCCACATACCAATCAATCTCTTGATCTTGAGAAAACATTTCCCGATATTCAGGAACTTTTCCATTGTTCCTTGTAACTTTCCCCAAAGGACACATAATGCTTTCCTAGACCTCTTGACGCCCACATAGCCTTCACATACTAGGTAGGTTAGAAATAAGTGGGATCCCCTCAGGACTGCGATTAAAACAATTGTGCCACACACTTTTTACTTTTCTAAAAATTGAGGGGTTGAAGAAAGGGCCTGAGAATTTTCCTGTTTTGAGCAGAAGTAGTGTCTGGAGTTTGCTCCTGCTCTGTCATCCCAACAATATTAATATAACATTGTCCCTAATGCAGTCTGGTTGAGGAGCTGTTACTGAAAGTTTCAAATCTTACATAAAATCAGAGTGGTCATTACCATTTTCCTGTTAATCAGCTTATTCTTCTTAAATTTAAGCGTTGTTGAAGTCACACAAATTCTGTGATCTGATTCCGTATCCTCAGGCTCATCGGTTCTAAACAAGTTATTTTCTCACAGTATGTTTCTTGAACATTAACCCTGTGAGATGCCCCATGAAAAGGAAGGTTTTCTAAGGCCAGGTGAATTTAGAGATTCTGCACAAGCATACACTAACCTCCTTTTCTATAGTGCTCATATATGCCAACACATTAAATGACTTGAAAAGCACTACCAAAACTAAATATTTTGTTCTTTGCTTATTTCAGGATTTTCCAGACTTATTTAACCATCATATTCTAATTCTTTTAGTAAGTCTAGTGACATTCTACAGAATTGAAAAGTATTCCAGGAAAGTCAGCTCAGACAACACTGTTGTAATACAACAAGCACAATTGGATGTTGTTCAGAGGATAGAGTTCCCAAAACTGCAACTTTTGAGTTTTTTTGTAATCCCCAAACAATATTGTTTTACAGGAGGGCTCTCCATTTTTTATGTGAAAGAACATATAGTAAATATTTTAGATTTGTGGGACTCATGCTCTCTGTTTGAAAGTATTCAATTCTCTATTATAGTATGAAATTACCCATGGACGATACATGAATAAATGTATGTGTGTTTCAATAAAACTCTATTTACAAAACACACCATAATTCAATTTCAGTCATGGATGGTAATTTGCAAAACCCAGTTTTAGAGTGGGACAACCATCTCTCATTCACAATTCAATTATCTAATACATTGAGAATATGTGTGTGTGTGTGTGTGTGTGTGTGCGCGCACGTGCATGTGACAAAAAAAAATCACTGAGGTTTTATTCTACAGACAAAGCCTGGTCTATTTTAACTTTCAGAAGGTTAGAGTTTGATTCACTTAGGTTGGCCTCTAAAATCTGTTTTATGGTAAACACCACCAAGCAAGAACTGATAGCATCAGAGGAGGGTCAGATCATATCTGCCCTTTGTTATTAAGAAAACAAGTATAGGGGCCAGTGCTGTGACGTAGAAGGTTAAGCTGCTGTCTGCAGCGTCGCCATCCCATATGGGCACTGGTTTGAGTCCCATGCTCCACATCTGGTCCAGCTCCCTGCTAATATGCCTGGGAAAGCAGCAGAAGATGGCCCAAGTGCTTGCACCCCTGCCACCCACATGGGAGACCCAGAAGAAGCTCCTGGTTCCTGGCTTTAGCTTGGCCCAGCCCTGCCTGTTGCAACCATTTGAAGAGTGAACCAGCCATTTGAGGAGTGAACCTTCGGATTGGGATTCTCTCTCTCTTTCTCTTTCTCCTTCTTTCTCCCCTTCTCTCTGCATTTCTACCTTTCAAATAAATGAACATTCCAAAAAAACAAAAACAAAATATAAGTGCCCTGCTACCTTAATATTGTTTCTTTTCATTCTTCTCAAACCAGCAAGATGATTTACCTGAGGGAATGTAAATTTGCTTTTGGTGGTTAGGTAAAACAGGGAGGTACTTTGGAAAGGAAATATGCAACAAGTGATAGAAAATACCAAACTTGCGATTATTTTAAGTCAAACTCTTGCAGAATCCACAGTCTACATTACACACACGGGACCACCCACAAGAGGAGAATCCAAAGATAACAATCTCTAAAAAAGGAGACCACAAAAATGTGGATCCTGAATTTCTGGTATACTTTGTTGCTCGTGTTTAAAAAAGTGATTGTACTTTAGATACCACGTTTCACTGGCTCTCTGCTGGCAAGATTTCTGTGTATCCATGCTTTGTCTTTGCCTGACATTTTCTTGTTTAACCCTTTCCAGGGCAAGCATTTTAATTTCTCTGCAGTATCCAAGGGAAACATTTTTAAAGAGAAAAATAAGCTCTATAAAAAGCACTTAGACTAATAGAATGATGGTTTATTTTTGTGCCAGAAATTATCTAAAAATATCCAATCTAACTGCATCACAAAGATCAGCTGGATAGTTTGTCCAGGACAGCAAGCTGAGAGAGCTGGATTCCTGAGTCACGCTGAAGGCTGTGCAGAGGACAGAGACTCAGAGCTGGCATTCTAGACCTTGAGGAGGTTCATATCAGCTTCCTGACTGAGCTCCTATTCTCAACATGAATGGCATGCATGCTTTCCAAGGTGGGGAATATCATAGACTGAAAGCATGTTTGTTTTCACTCTGTCATCATCACTTGCAAGTTTAGAACATAGTTAAAGCTTGGGCACTTGGGGCACACATGTTCTCAAGGAGAAAAGACATTTGGGCTAAACCTAAACTGGGGAAGAGAATCTGATTGTATCTTAAAAATTATTGCTTAATAAACCTCCAGCATGAGTTCACACACATTGTAACATGATGCTTTGAAAATTTGTGAAGGGTATGTTTTGTGTGCAGATCCTTAGGATAGAAACAGGAAATGGAAAAGTTTTCCCTTCCTTCTTATGTAGCAGAAATTAATATTTAAACTATTTGTAGTCAGAAATGAATAGAATTTTTTTCTCAAAAACCTTTATGACACTTGGTTTCCAAATATTGCTAATTCGATGTCCAGAATTGGGAAGAGTACCGTTCTTTCATTTTGACATCAGCATTGTGAGCATTCAAGAGAACCCAGGGCAGTTTTGCACCTTGAGGATTCTACAGACCTTGGTACCCCAAATAGCTTGCATGCAGGCAGGGAAGTTGTCACTGATGGAGAGCTGGCAGATGTGAAGTGTTCACTTGACTAAGACGAGCAGTGGAGGACAGGAGAAATACCTTTTCCTTCCCATCTTAAGTTCATGACTGAAACCACTTTAAGAAATGACAGATTAACAAGAGAAAAGCATGTAAATTCATGTAATAGAAGTTATAGGTGACACAGGAGCTTTCAGATATAGAGACCCGAATAAACAAGGAAAATTGATTTTTGTGCTTAAGTTTGACAAAGAGCGGACAGTCATGGAGAAATACAATTAGGGGACAAAAAAGTATGATCTAATGGTGATAAATTGAAAGCAATATAGTGAAGCTGATTTTCTCAGATTCTTCTCTGAGTCCCTGTGTCTTCACACTCAAGAAAGTGTCGTTCCTTCTAGCGTAAGGAGGACAACCTTGTGTGAGGTTTTTATGACCTGCTTCAGATAAGAAGGTCTGGCCAACACCGGAGAGTGACCTTCCTCAGCTGATGGTCTGCTTCAGAGAAGAAGGGAAAGAGGAAGGTGAGAGTGACCTTCCTATGTTTGCTATTTTTGCAAAGGCCAACATGCCGTATTTGGGGGTATTATGTTCTGAACCCCATCACAAATCAAACATCCACAGTATAGATTTGTCCCTGTTAAAGATACCTTGGGGACAGCTGTAGGGTACTTAAGAAATGAAGGAATCTAAGCCTAGCCTACTACTATCACGTGGGGATGAGGAGCTTGCAATAACAGGACAGTAACATCAAGAGTTTCCCATTTTTAGCCATATGGTACAGAAATCTGGGAAAGTTTTGGTTATACTTGACAATATTAAGACAGATAGTCCAAAGGAATTTCAAGGCACTCTTCACAAATAAAATAAGAACTTTAACTTTCTTTCAAGTCATGATTCAAACCTTATTATTATAGAATCAACAAAAAGAGAAAAATATTGAACTGAAATTTGAATATCTTCAGACTGTCAGACTCTGGGAGGTATATTTTCTCAGCTCCTTTGTGTTTGTTCAGTATAGTAAACATCCTGTGGTTAATATTATTATTCTTTATTTTACAAGACACTCCTACCATCTTACCCCACACAGAACTTTGCACATAGTCTGCCTATGGGGCTGATAGCACAGTGAATTAATTAAAATATAGAGAAATATTGTCTTGTCCAACCAACACAAAATTTCAGAACTACAGCAACTCAGAACGTTCACCATAAATAATATATGCAAAAAATAATATATATGCCCCTTTTAATCATACATGGCAGCCTTTTGTAAGGTTAAACATGAAATGGATCTTCTATATAATACTCAATTAACTTCTTTCAAAGGAGTAATCCAGCTTTGCCCAGTTCTGGATCTCTACTCCCACCATACTGTCTGCACCATTATTTTCTTCTTTCCCTCAAAGCTCTTACTCCAAATCTTTATGGCATGCTTTGAGACACTTAAGATACTGTGGCCATCCTTGGCTTTCTCTCCCGGATGGTGAATCTTCCCAGCAAAGTATCTCTTTCTATATTTACAGCCCCAGCTCATGCTTATTAGAGCGTACATCCTGCCTTCAATACTTCACCAAGCTTCCGGAGGTGAAATATGTGGTCTGGAGGTAGCTGATTATGTATCTGTCCTGTGACGGATCTGAGAGGTTAGCCCGACAGCAGCCTGCCAGCAGCTAGGATTAACTTTCACATTTGAAGATCAGTTTTCAAAGGTAGAAGCCAAGGGTGTGTCCACAATACTACCACAGTTCTCATGCTCAGAGAAACCTGGGCTCGCCTGAACCATAAATCATGACAGTAATGAAAATGCCGCACATTCCAAGACCGTCATTCCTCGGTTTTGGATTATGCAATGGCTGCCTAAGGCTGGCCTCAATTACCCACGTCAGCAAAGCAGTGCCACTCAGCGTCTTTTGAACAGCCACATGCATCAAATCTACCTGTCTCTCTGCTTTTGGTAACACTGTCATTATACTGAACTATTCTCCCAGACGTTACTCCAATCCATTGGCCCTCAAAACCTACTCTAGTTCTGCTTCCCCGTGAGTCCTTTTCTGAAAACAGTACCCGCTGGGGTCTTGACTTCCTGGAAGCTCGTCTTATTCCTCATCTGTCACCATGTGAAATACTTGAACTTCTTTTTTCCATTGACTCCTTGTTTATTTTTTCATTCTTGCACTTGTGGTTGTGGTTTGTGTTCACAACAAATAGTTGGTTTATATGTTGATTATCCATGTTTGGAAAGTACCTTAAAACCTCATTCTGTTGATCAGAGCACTCATATGAATTTGGGCACAGAGTAGGTAGTGAACACAATTTCAAAGATAGCCACCATATTTCACAAGGTAGAAGAAAAGAATTTCAGCCGTTCTCTTTGTACATTTGTTTGTTTGATTTCTTAGTATTAACTTCTCCTGTAAAACCATGGGATACAAAGGGAACAGATTTCATGTGATTCCCTACTTAGTAATTTCTCCTGCAAACAGTGTGCCACATACGTCATTACTGATTTTCAGAATTTTCACTATAGATCCTAGTATATTTGAGTTTCCAGCTCTTACTTCTTTTAATCATGGACAAGTTGTTCAGCAATTTAAAATTCATTTATTTATTTAAAATTATTTAAGAGGCTGGGAGACAGAAAGAGAAAGAGACAGGCAGCATTTTATCTGCTAGTTCACTCCCAAACACCCATAAGGGCTGGGCTAGGATATGCCAAAACCAGAAGTCAGGAACTCAATCTTGGTCTCTCTCATGGGTGGCCAAGACCCAATCATTTGAGCCATTACAAATTTGTAGTCACAGAATTAATTCTTGTCTGGACTCCCTTTCCTGAAGACTTGGCCTGGAAGAAATGACCCATCATCTCGCTCTGATAGCCCCAATGCATTATTGTGAATATACTCCCATACACTTCTGTTAGCTTCAGTTCCAGGATTATTTACTGTGTTTTTCTCTAACTGTGCTAATTGAAAAAGTGATTATTCTTCTTCAGTTTCTTCCCTTTATTTTTTAATCATTGACTGTTTGAGGTGACTTTGTCTTTTGTTTCACTTTTGTTTTCTTCTTATCTTATCTTAGATTGTCATCTTTCCATTTGCAGATATTTCTCTGGTAACTGAAAGTGCTCTAGACACCTGTCTCCTGAATGGAGGTGGCAGATGTGGGCCAGCCAGCAGCTATAGGCTCGCTGCTTCAGAAACACATCACTTCTTTGTCTAATGGGGAATGTGAAGTGCTATTTCTGTATTCCTGTGCTTGAGCTTCTCCTTTACACACCTAGAGCCATTAAGGATATGTAAAACTCACATTGAAATACTGGTTTGAGTTGTATTCATGGCCAGCATATGCTAGTCCAATGTGCTGCATCCACTTCCCTCTAGGAAGGGTATCCAGGCAGACAGTAACTTCTGGTATCCTGCTCAGTCTTGTCCAGCATTATGGTCTACCAATCACATCTTAGATCCGTCTTATTCAATTAATTTAACACATGTTGGTCTCACAATTAATTTAATTATCATACCTCAAAAATCATCACATTCCCAATAATACAATATGTACCAACATCTCTCCCAGTAATTATAATAAGGGACTTTAACTCACTGAATAAAATAAGAACTTATACACTCACAGACACAATAGATAAAGTTAACTTTATTTTAGGAAAAAGCTAGCTGTCATCAATTTAGCCAAGTAATCGAAGTGATGACACATCACCATGCAAGGGAGAAACCCAACCTATGTGCTTCTTTTCCTTTCTTTTTTTTTTTAAATCTATTTATTTGAAAGTCTGAGTTACACAGAGAGAGAGAAGGAGAGGCAGAGAGACAGAGAGAGACGTCTTCCATCTGCTGGTTGACTCCCCAGTTGGTCACTGGGACTAGCACCTGGTTTGCCGGTGCCGCAGGCTGAAGATTAGCCTATTCAGCCACAGCGGCCATTGCAGGGGTGAACCAACGGAAAAAGGAGGACCTTTCTCTCTGTCTCTGTCTCTCACTGTCCACTCTTCCTGTCAAAAAAAAAAAAAGAAGAAGAAAAAGTTTACTATATTTGATCATTGTACTGAATAATATTATAGGATGTATTTGTTCTTAGAAAATATTTGTTGAGGGGCTGAAGTTGTGATGCAGAGGTTATGCCACCATTTGGGAAGCCTGTATCCCTAATCTAAGTGCAGGTTCAAATCCCTGCTACTCTGTTTCTGATCCAGATTCCTGCTTCCTGCTATGTTGCTTGGATAGAAGTGGATGATAGTCCAAGTATGTGAGTCCCTGTCATCGAAGGAGCAAACTCTGAGAGATTTCCAGACTTCCTGGGTTTGGTCTGGCCCAGTACCATCTTTTGCAGCCATCTGTGGAGTGAACAAGTATATGGAAGATCTCTTTCTCTCTCTCTCTCTCTCACACACACACACACATTTGCCTTTCATAGAAAAAGGATGATGGGTAGATAAATACATGAATGGATGGATTGATGGATAGATAGATAGCAACAACTATTGAATTCAGGTGGTGGTATATGGGCATTGCTTGGACTGCTCTTTCAAAGCATCATGAGGTTGTCATTATTACAATAAAAAATTTAAATTAAGATTGTCTCATATATTTTTGGATTTTTTATAAGGTAGATCAAGCATAAGAAAAATAAATCTCTTTCCAATTGGATACTAATTGTCCAACTCAAAATATCCTTGTGACTTATGTCTAAACATCAAGCAACATGATGCTATGTTACATCTACTGATGTTTTAAGCAATAAAGGTAAAACAGTGAGATTCTAAAGTGACTATTTTTGACTGTCTTCCCTCATGCCAATCTTCATTATATGAGGTTTTCACCAAAATCTCATGATGTGGTCTTGGGCCTTTGCAAGTCTTTGGTTTTTATGAATTAGGATTCATTTCTTTGCATTGGTCAATTTCCTCTCTATCCACAGATATCTTAATGGGAGTTTCTCAGTTTCCCATCATCTTCTTCCAGTGTTCAAGGTCATCTTAAGAACAGGCCACTTTTCTTCCTCTTGTCTCAGCCACTCTTCTGTGTTGGAAATTAATGTCCCTTTGGCCGGCGCCGCGGCTCACTAGGCTAATCCTCCGCCTTGCAGCGCCGGCACACCGGGTTCTAGTCCCGGTTGCCCCTCTTCCAGGCCAGCTCTCTGCTGTGGCCAGGGAGTGCAGTGGAGGATGGCCCAAGTCCTTGGGCCCTGCACCCCATGGGAGACCAGGATAAGTACCTGGCTCCTGCCATCGGATCAGCGCAGTGCGCCGGCCGTAGCAAGCCAGCTGCGGCGGCCATTGGAGGGTGAACCAACGGCAAAGGAAGACCTTTCTCTCTGTCTCTCTCTCTCTCACTGTCCACTCTGCCTGTCAAAAAAAAAAAAAAAAAAAAAAGGAAATTAATGTCCCTCAAGGAAATAGTTATTGGCTCCAAATGCTACCTGGTGTCCTCTTCTATTCTTTTCTTACAGTGTCTCCCTCTTCTTCATTTCCTTATTTATTCCATACTAACCCTATTTCTCAACTTCTGCTTTCTCCTACTCTATTTTAGGAGTTCTCTAATCTGGATCCATGACAGGTTGTACTATATTGACTGAAAAAAAGTTATTATTAATATCATCCAATCAACAAAATAATGATAATTTCAGATATATATTATAATATATGTGGTATATATTTTCTTCACCTGATCTAAGTATAATTATTCTTTTGTGACAGGCAGAGTGGACAGTGAGAGAGAGAGACAGAGAGAAAGGTCTTCCTTTCCTGTTGGTTCACCCTCCAATGGCCACCGCAGCCGGTTCGCTACGGCCGGCGCACTGCGCTGATCCGATGGCAGGAGCCAGGTACTTATCCTGGTCTCCCATGGGGTGCAGGGCCCAAGCACTTGGGCCATCCTCCACTGCACTCCCTGGCCACAGCAGAGAGCTGGCCTGGAAGAGGGGCAACTGGGACAGAATCCGGTGCCCCGACCGGGACTAGAACGCGGTGTGCTGGCGCCGCAAGGTGGAGGATTAGCCTAGTGAGCTGCGGCGCCGGCCATAATTATTCTTAACAACATAAATATCACTCAATAAAATTTTATTTTTTTCCCTTCAAATCAAAGCAGGTTGGAGTCAACAATTTGTTATGAAGTTTAATTGCATTTCCTAATTTTACCTTTAAACAACATATGAAAACCATGTAGTGATCTGGGGGAGAGGCGGTTTCAGAAATGCTTCTTGGAAAGCAGGCCTGGGCCTCCCTCTGAGCCAGCTATGAAGGGTCCTTCCCCAGAGATCTGGAAGCTGGCCTTAGGTACGTAGGTATGGGCTCTAAAGGTCAGCAACCAGATTCTTCTGTCATGAATCTGACCTTGAAACCAAGTACCTCCAAATAAGCAAGGATGGGGAGAATTCATCATTGTGGACATATTTAGTGTCTGGTATAGAAGGGCAGGAGTAGGTTGCCAGGGTTCTGACTAGGTAGTCCCTTTGGCTCACTGTATGTTCTCAAAGTCCAGTCTTCCTCTCTTTCTTTGTGTTTGCAAGCATGGATCTCCAAACTCTTAGTTGATGCTGTGATTTCCCTCTATTCTCCCAAATCAATCTTTGGCTTAAGTCAATGACTTTGGAAGGTGACATTTCTTTGACAGGTCCAGTTGATATTAAAATATCAATGAGGAATCTGATGTTTGCAGGCACACATTAACCAATATCCTAAGGCTGAATTTTAATTCTGATTTACTGTCTTCAAATCTAGCGCTTTCACTTAATACTAATAATTTACTTTAAGCACATGCTTTTATTTTTCAGTGTTATTGGATTTGTGAACCACTCATCCATAATTAAGCTATAACATACCAAGTGGAAAAGGAGTGTCAGTACTCTGTAGAATGCTGCCACTTTCCCTGTTACTTCTCGGTAGGCTGAACTGACTGCTCTTTGGACATATGTCACTGTGATTTCTTTGTCTTGCTAGAAGAAATAGCCATTTTCTTTGCTTTCCCTCTAGGTGACCTTGAAAGATGTTGCATGTTATGTAGTCACAAATCCTTTTTCAAGAAGATAACAATGTTTCACGGTGGAAATTTTCTATTTGGCAGACCTAGCTTCATATTTTAACATTGACCTTTGTGAGTATGGATTTTATTTTCCAGTATAGAAAATGAGTCATAAGTAGCAGTAAAAAAAAAGTGCTATAGAATATGTCTGATCAAGGAGTTGTGCAATATATATTCTTTATTCTGTGTGAGAGATGTGCAGTTGTTTCTGGTCCAAACATTCTTTGCATTCTGATAACCTGCCCGAATAGAGTGCCGCTTCTGAAAGCAGTGCTTTGTGGGACTGTGAAGAATGCCCTATTCAGCTCTTGAGTGGTACCATCTGTGTGTCTCTTCAGTTGTTATCACCCTGAAAAGCTTGGTCCTTTGCGAGAAAACTTGGCTACCCACATGCTTCTAACTGCAGCGATGCTGGAAGAGGTCCTTTTCTTCTTGCCCTGCCACGTGGCCCTTACAGAGGCTGACCGATGAAGGAGGCACACTCTATCTCATTGTGGAAACCCTGGGAAAGGAACATACTGTCTGATGAAGAAAGCAAAGTCACAGCTGTGAAAGCAGAAGTCCCAAACATAAGAAGACAAGGCCTTTCATTTGCAGTAAATAGGTCAAAATAAACATCATGAGACAGGAAGAGCACTTACATGGTCACTGATGAAAATATTCTTTCAATTTTATCCATGTTGTCTTCTTTATTCCTTTGAGATGTGGTGAGAGACAGAAGAAATGAGATGGAAAAGCTGAATATCATTCTAGAAACTGCCAAAAACAACCTATGGGTGCCTTTACAATGATCTTGGTCTTGAAGTTTTTAATTTATAATTTAAATCTTCTCAATAATACACATATATTAAACCTAATCATATAACATAGTCAAGCACATCAAAGATATAATTTCATTATTATAAAATAACATATGCAGATATAAATAAAATTAATTGTAATCAATGTACTTTTTTCTACTTCTGCCTTAAAACCAATTTCTTATTGAATATAATACAGCAGCTTCCAATACCTGAAAAATGGGCAGATAACAGATGATATTTATACTTTAAATCCAATTTGTTAATTTGAAAATTTGTAGGTAGTCCCAGAATATCAAGTTTCCTGAGTGTAAATGTAAAAAATATAATCAAACCACTCTGAGTGAAGAAAACATGTCATTCTCAATTTTCAACAGAAAGATCCTTGGTAGAATCCAATTTACAAAAGTAGAAATATTTGCTTTGATATTATGACATAATGAAATTTCTTCCTTTGTCTAATTTTGGATTGAAGACACTTACAATGATTATTCCTTGATTAATCCAAGAGTGCTATGGGTTTACAGACTGGTTTGGAGTCCCTGAGCAAGGCCTGTTTGCATGGTCATGGATTGCACTCTCAATCAGAGCACCATGTTCCCCAGGCACCTGGTGTCTGCATTGTTCCTGTCTTCTAAAGCATTGCACAGTGTTTACTGTGGTACTTAGTGCGCAACAGTCATGCCATCCTGCCAAGAACGAAAATTTAAACATTTGCTGCACTGACTCACAAAACAGCGAGTTGTCATATAGCCTCTCTCTGCACTTCTTGCTCAGTCTGGATATCTGTATCCCAGTTAACCTGGTATTATCACTCCTTCAATATCTATCCACTTGTTTCCTCTATTATCTTGATAAGCTTTGTCATTTTAGACAAAACACTAGGGCCTTAGTTGTCTTATCTACAAAATGAAGACATTATGCAGATGATCTCTAAGTACTCTCCTAGATTGAAGATCCAGGATTCCATGATATACCACGACCTGACAAATGTCTATGCCCACCTGGACATCTCAGTGGCATATTTATTTCACTAAGTTCCATTCTAAGAATCTATCTCTCCTACACCATATTCTTTTCTGTGTTTCCTCTAGTCGAGTGGTAAGTTTTATCCCCCTGGAATTCCTCTTCTACGTGTTTAGATCCAAGAAGTTGCATGACCCCTTCAGCCTTGTTTAACTGTACTGTCTTTCCATTTGAACAGAGGCCTTCAAAAAGTTCATGAAAATGCATATTATGAAAGAATTATGGATGGATTTCAAAATTTTCACATCAAAACACCAATATCTTTGAATTTCATTTTCCTAAGAATTTTTTGTTATATACTCATGCATGTTTTTCCCAATAACACTGAGATTGTCTGGATCAAGTTATGTGACTTCCTTTGAGAATCTGTTAATTTTCTTGTCTATGGTTTCTTCCCTGTCCAAATCTACCATGTGCTTCTGCTGGCCCACATCTCTGAAAGATTACTTTCTTCAGTGAGTCTCTGCTATCTACCTACTTGAGCAGTTACCTACTTCCATTCACTATCCTTTGTAACAATGTCCCAAACAACCTTTCCTGGGATTTGCTTCTTCTTTCCAATAGGTTCCTTAATCTTCAGTCAAAAATACTCCATGCTGTTCTATAACACTTCCGATTTCCTTAGTCTAACCACTTTAGAAGATTTCTGTCATCTCTTCATCTTAAATTTTTTACACCTTATAATTTTATTTAAATTACAGTGATATCCTTTTCATAAACAATTCCTGATCCTTCAACAAGATGTTATCATGCTATCCTTTGAATTGTCACAGCATTTTATGCAGTTTTAGGATCAACATCATATAGAAATTTGTGTACTTATCCGTCTCATAAGATTTTAAGTACCATGAATCCTATTATTGTGTTATTCATTTTTATACTTGGGGAGTTTTTTCTATTATATACATCATAATTTAGGAAGAATTTGCTGCTGGAAATTAAATTTATGTTTAAAAATTTGTCTGAACTGGCTGGTGCCTCAGCTCACTAGGCTAATCCTCCGCCTTGTGGCACCAGCACACCGGGTTCTAGTCCCGGTTGGGGCACCGGATTCTGTCCCAGTTGCCCCTCTTCCAGGCCAGCTCTCTGCTGTGGCCAGGGAGTGCAGTGGAGGATGGCCCAAGTGCTTGGGCCCTGTACCTCATTGGAGACCAGGATAAATACCTGGATCCTGCCACTGGAGCAGCGCGGTGTGCAGGCCGCAGTGGCCATTGGAGGGTGAACCAACGGCAACAAAAGGAAGACCTTTCTCTCTGTCTCTCTCTCTCTCACTGTCCATTCTGTCTGTCAAAAAAAAAAAAAAATGTCTGAACTATAATTTTATCAATTTAGAAATCCATATTAAAAAGCTCAAAAAATTTCTTTGTTGTCCTCTTTTAATGTTTAGCTTTTAAAGATTCAATATGGTTTATAGATACAATTATAAGAATATAATGATATTCTCTTTCTCCCTCCTTGCTTTCTACCTTTCCTCTCTTCTCTCTCTCTCTCTCTTATTTCTCAAAGAAGAAGTTTTGAAATAAGAATGTATCACAGAACTTAGTATACTTTTGTCTGCTTCCAAAGGTATATATGCGCCATTTTTTTTTTCTCTCTTTCTATTTCTAGGCTGTTGGCTTCTCCATATTCAGGATAGCAAAATCCAGTGATGGACTCCTCATTTATACCTTGAGCAGATACCAACAAGAGTCTGAGTACCATATCAAATTCTCTGAAAGAAATGTTATTAAGTCCTTGATTTCATGTGTCTATGCCTGGCTTGGGGAGATAGTCTCATCCTGCCAGCTGCCCTCTCTTTAAGATCATTAAAAGAAAATTTTGTGAGGTGGGGATAGAATTAGGACAATGGATAAATTTTAGTTACCAGAGAATGGTATATAAGCTGGCTGGTACACACCCTAAGAAAATAATTTCAGTGATGAGACTTTTTAGACTGAATTTATCCTGAATTTAATCATGTATACACATAAGAAGACTTCAGTACTTGAACCTTCCATATAAATTCATCAGAGCCTTTTGTCTTGTTATGCATGGTATGTTGTATCATTATCCACAATTATTTGCTATATTTAAGTTGTATGAAAAAGATGTCTCAAAAAGAGCTGTAGGAGTGGCTATTTGTACATGGTACTGTCTGGAACCAAATGGATAAACAGTCAACTAAATTGTAGAAAAAATTGTATGATCAAAATAACTGCTAACCTGGATTACAGGAGACTGTAACTGTTAGAGATTTTAAAACCTTTACTCCCCAATTTTCTAAGGGAGGAAGCAGGCTCAAGAAGATTCACAGGCCTCCAAAGGCACATTTCCAAAGCTGTATTCATACCTGTCCAAGAATGATCCTGGGAAAGAAGGCCCTTGCAGAGGGTGGAGTCAAGGAGTCAGTGGCCTTGTGAGAGATTCCCAGGGAACAAAACCAGGGCTTAATGGAACAACATCCCTCGTATCCAGAAAGGAGGTTCTTGCAGAGTTTGACCAAAATTGCTGAAAATTCTCAAAAATGCTATAGACTGGTTACTGTCATATGCCTCTCATCTTTCTCTTTTTCAATGGGACTACTTATTATGGTTATCTTATCTTTGTTCAACTATTGAATATGTGTGATGGAGGAAATAGATAACTTTTAGTTATTTTTTTAAGATTTTATTTGCTTTATTTGAGACGTAAAGTTACAGACACAGAGAGGGAGAGACAGAGAGAAAGTTCCTCTCTCTGCTTATTCACTCCCCAAATGTCTGTGATGGCTGCAGCTGGGCCAATCTGAAGTCAGGAGCTTCCTCCGGGTCCTCCGTGTGGGTCCAGGGGCCCAAGCACTAGGGCCATCTCTGTTGCTTTCCCATGTCACTAGCAGAGAGCATGGATTGGAAGGGGAGCAGCAGCGACATGAACCGGCACCCGTATGGGATGCCAGCAATGCAGGCAGAGGCTTAGCCGACACACAGCTCCAGTCCTGGAACTAGATAACTTTTGCTTTAATGTCATGGGCCTCAGGATCAAAAAGACCCCCATCTGGCCTTGATATAAAGAATAACATGGAGGCCAGTTTTATGGAGCATCAAGTTAAGCCTCTGCATGTGACGCCTGCATCCCATATTGGAATGTCAGTTTGAGTCACAGTTATAGCAGATGATGGTCCAAGTGCTTGGGCTCCTGCCACCCACATGAAAATCGTGATGGAGTTCATGGCTCCAGGCTTTGGCTTGGCCCAGCCCCCCAGTTGTGATTGTTTGGGGAGTGAACGAGCAGATTGAAGATCTCTCCCTTTGTCTTTCCTCTTCTGTGTCTCTTTGCCTTTCAAATAATTGAAATAAATCCCTAAAAATAATATCATAACATTTTAGAAAATGAGCCTGACGATATAAGTGTATTGGCTTGGATTCTAGTCTCTCTCTTTATGAGAGAGAGAATGTATTTTATTTGAGAAAGAAAGACAAACATCTGTAACAGAGTAGAATGGATAAGACATGTTTAAAAAATCATGTTTGTAATTATTTGCTGCCATTGCATGTAGGAAGGCAGTTTTTTTCCATACCTAGGCAACAGGCTTGGCCATGAGACTTGCTTTAGTCAATAAAATAAGTGTGGAATGAACAATGATCATAGGGCATCGTAGCGCAGAAGCTTGTAAAATATCTAATGGATCTACCATTTCTCTCTTTCTCCTGGCACAAAACTGTATGTCCTGGATAGGAGCTCCTTCCTCAATTTGGGTCTTAAAATGAATACAGAATGATATACACCAATTGCCAAGTCTGTGTAGGACAAGTAATATGAGTGAGAAATAAACATTACTTACTGTGAGTCATTAAGATGTGGGAATTGCAGTATAAATGTTGATGGGTGATGCAAACTTGTTTCTGAATCACTTTATAAAATAGTTTATGAATGTGCAGTCTCTTCTAGATTTGCCCAATTAAAGAGGCCCAAAGCTCTCAAAATCCTGAGATGAAGTAATGATGTTGGTGCAGTGGTTTTCAGTTTCTCAACATTTGTTGTTTCTTTATTGCTCCTTACCTCTATTCTTTCCTTCATTTTTGCAGGCATTTTCTTATAAAAACAAGTTTTTCAGAGAATCAATATTACATATCTAACAGTTGAAATGTCATAAAAGCAGAGACAAGGCAAATAGAGGGCTGAACACTATCTTCTCTGCTTCCTCACAGACTTTTCCAAACTTAGTAGCCCTGACTTAAGCCTTTGTAAACTCCTTCAGTGTAAAGGAATATGAAAGAGGCCTACTATTCTAAGGAAAGTAATATGCACACAACCTCAGAACGTTTTTATAAGTCAGGCAGGAGACCATGAAATGTAGTAGACTTTAGCATAAGGTGGACATGAGTTTATGTCTCTGCTCTGGTGTCAATTAAATGCTACATTGGACCATTTCTGTAACAACTCCAAGTCTTTTCTCTCTGCAAAATGGAAGCATTGGAACCTGCTTCGTAGCCTTAATGAGAGGATTCAATGAAACAGTATGTTTGCATAAAATATTATTATTATTAGTTCCTTGTTCTCGGTCTTGTTTTCTTTCCTATACACCCAAGTCTTCACCAGATTTTGGAAATGATAGCTAGCAGATACACATATTTGAAGGCGTTTTTCCTTCAGCTTTATTTCATAAATGTGGACACTGTTTTGCCTGTGGTCACATCGCTAGACCTAAAACCTGGGCCTCTTGTCTTCTATATGGAGCAAACTGTGCTTGAGTCTCCCAAGGGCTCCAGGTTCAGGGTTGCAGGCTGTAGAGCTGCATGAAATTCTCAACATGTTTACTGAAATTTCCTCCTTATGTTGGAGTGAGCAACTGATAAGTCTCATTTTTCTTCATTTCTTTGACATTCTAGGACTGAAATGTTTCCACTTAGCTTAGCAAAACCCAGCAAAGCATATCAGGAACTGAGAAAACTATATTCTTGGGTTCAAAATAGAATTGATTCTGAAATACTGTAAAATACTAGTGGGAAAGAGCAAGTTCCTTGTGTGCCTGAAGATTTTTTTCATGCTCAAATAACAGATAGTTGGTTTCATAAATTTCATAAGTGAAACATATGTGACACCAAAGATTTCTCTGCAGCAATAAAAGGGCTGGTGGAAGAAACCTACCAAGCAATGCAGCTCTGCTCATCAGTTTTATTAAAAGGGTCCATGACTTACTTGCATGACTTGAAACCCAAGTGTGCCCCAGAACTTGAAGGCTCCTTAGTCATGTAATAGCAAGATTTTACTTCCTAGACAGGAATCAACAGCATCTGGGCAAGATCAACCTGGCATTGCTTTGGCATTTACCAACTTGCAATTTTAGTAAATTTGAACAAACACTTTTGGGGCTGAGAAGGTTGCTTAGAAGAAAAACATTGAAATTTTAAGTTCTTAATAGGAGGTAACCTCTGCCTGTTAAGTGTTGAGATTGTTCTCTCCACATAGCACAAAGCGCAGAAAGCCAGGAAACATGGAGTAAAGGTTTTCTTGACGATCCTCATGTCCAATTCTGTTTTTGTAGAAAAGGAATTTGGTTCTTCGCTTCTCCCTTCATTTCATCCATTCTAATACTGAAATGGAATTAAGAGTCTGGCACGACGGTGGGCGCTGCAGCTCAATAGGCTAATCCTTTGCCTGTAGCGCCAGCACCCCGGGTTCTAGTCCCGGTTGGAGTGTCAGTTCTGTCCCGGTTGCTCCTCTTCGTCCAGCTCTCTGCTGTGGCCCAGGAAGGCAGTGGAGGATGGCCCAAGTGCTTGGGCCCTTCACTGGCATGGGAGACCAGGAGGAAGCACTTGGCTCCTGGCTTCAGATCGGTGCAGCACGCCAGCTGTAGCAGCCATTTGGGGAGTGAACCAAAAGAAGGAAGACCTTTCTCTGTCTCTCTCACTGTCTAACTCTGCCTATCAAAAAAAAAAAAAAAAGGGTCTGGCATGAAAATACATGTTTAGTGGTTTCTTCAGTTCTGTTTGGAAGGCTTGTTGGTACTCTGATAATTGGTGTGTGATCCTCCCCTAGATCTGGTGACATTCCCCTGGCACAATGGGCTGGAAAGATTTCATTTGCATTTGCACCTGTAGTTCTTGGGACAGTATGACAGCTCTGGGCCTGTGGTGAGATGGCACTGGAAGCTTCAGGCTAAGGTACTCATTCCAGTTCAGGCTACAAGAATTGAGCCGTGTGAGTGGCAGATGCCCCTCCAGTGACAAATGGCTGCCTTTAGGTTATCTCCCATCTTACTTTTTACCTTGAAGGTAATGTGACTTGGCTATAAAGCCCCAAACTGTGGCTAAGATATATGAATAGACAGCCCCAAAGGAAATAAGCATTGCCAATTTCATCATTTCAAGCCAATTTCAGTGTTTCTGGAAAAAACCTAATAATATGTCTGGAAGACTTCCAATACTGTTTCATTCAACTGTACATTTAATTTACCTCACAAAGACTTTGTCTTGTCTTTGGAACAAGTGGGAAAATATTCATAGCTCATTACTGGCTCTATCTGATAGACAGTGGGCGTGTAGTAACTGTTCATTCCCTTCTGTTTAACAGATTTTGAAAGGTGTCCCATAACTATTTTTAGATTACTTTGCTCTCTTGATTGCCTTTGTCTTTTTAGCTCTAATACTATTTTAAAAGATACTTATAAATTCACATGTTTTAAAATATTATTCTAAAACATAGTAATTCCATTCACAGATAGTATAACCTCGTTTTCATGTTATATCACAGTTCTGCTGTCTATTGGCTCTACTTTCAGAAAGGAGATGAAAACTCTGGCAGCTTCTCTGTGTGATCTATGTGTGATGTATCAGATGTGCAGGGCTGGAAAGTCTAGGCAGCTGCAGGGTTCAGTATTACATTGTAGTGGGAGATATTAGGGATCATGGGATATGTGTTTTTGTGCACAGACTAAATTTTTGGTGGACTCAATTTCTCAGTATGAAGACTGAAGAACACCAATAGAATCACTTATACTCATTTTTTAAAATGTCTGTTCCATGAACATATTAAATTATAATATTCTCCATGAATGAATCCTGGGAATCTGATTTTCCTGTTACACAACTCTTGTGATATTTATGGATATTAAATTTAGCAAAATACTACCTATGTAATATTGACATAACATGTAAGACTCCATTTGTTAGTTCCCTGAATTGCTGGCTTACTCCCTTTGGCTAACACGGTAAAACAGTATTGGAGGCTCTAAGTACTATGTGCTTACTACTGGGTTGATGTCAGAGAATAAACCAAGAACCTATCCAATAAGCATGACACACTTTCCTGATATTTCAAATGTATTTAATAATTTTGAACAAAACTGAAAGACTGTATATTAGAATTTTAAATTAAAAAATAAGTGTATTTTGAAGAATATAAGATACACATACCTTAAATAAATATAAATATCTT
The DNA here is from genome assembly GCF_964237555.1 of Oryctolagus cuniculus. Taxonomy (NCBI): domain Eukaryota; kingdom Metazoa; phylum Chordata; class Mammalia; order Lagomorpha; family Leporidae; genus Oryctolagus; species Oryctolagus cuniculus. Next base: position 92,049,030 of record NC_091434.1, on the reverse strand, counting down.
CAAACAAATGTTAAGTAACAACAACTTTCTTAGGCTTCTACCAGAATACCTGTTTCAGGGACTCATCCTCCTTCTGTAGATAAAGGGTAATATCCACTTCTGTAGGATATTTGATGGGCAGGAGTAGGAGAAATAACAGCAATTCATTCTTCAGAACTGCACAGTAAAACTTTTATGAATAAAAACATTCAAATAGCTTTCCCACACTCCTCCTTTCTTAAAATGGCAAATATCAAGTATCTAAATCAGTAACAGACTTTTTTAAAATTGTTCTTCTGAAACAATGGGATTCAAGCCAATGGCACCTGTCTTCCACCACCTGCAGCATTTTCCAAACATAACTGAAGATCCCACAGATGACGCTGAAGCTGGCCCCTTTCTCAAATTTGAAATCTTTAAGAGTTATTCTGGAGTCTCTTTTCAAAGTCATCTTAAAGTAACCCCCTCCATTTTGAAGAGATTTTTTTTAAACATAAAGGAGACAACTTTCAACTTTATTTCTCAGTGGCCATCCATTATCCTGATAGAACAAGTCACACCCCAGTATTGCAGAGGTGCTGTGGATCTGTTTCTTTCTAGGCTCAGTTCCCATCAGAATCCATTATGCATGTTGCCTTTATTCTAACAGCGCCAAGCCAACCGCAGAGATGCAGCTTTACCAGTGCATGAGCTGCTGCCCACCTGGGGTACATTCTCACTGAGCAACTCATTGCAGTTGCCCTCTTGGTGAATCTTCTATGCCACCCTCCCATCCTCAGCTGTTACTAGTAGCTCCTGCTACCATGCCCCACCAGAACATTTAAAATGCCTATTTCATAGAAACAAACACTGTAGTATAAATATTTCTCATTAAGTCAAACTACTATGCTAAATGTGTCTTTAAGACCAATTTAGAACTCACCTCTCCTTCTTTCACAGTGAACCAAGACATGGTTAAAAATGTTAAAAATATCTATTGAAGAAAAATTCAGATGTGTTGTTTAAAATCAACACATATCAGAACACTTCAAAAAGTTGATGGAAAATGAAATTAAAAGGTAAATTTCTTTCAGTGCAAAAAATTTGAAAACATATGTATAGATGAGAGGTCTCCAGAAAGTTCATGGATCATGTGTATTATGAAAAACTATGCATGGATTTTAAATTTTCTTGTACAAAAATAAGCTAAACTTTTTTTTACAAAAAGATGTATTTATTTATTTGAAAGGCAGACTTACAGAGAGGCAGAAGCAGAGAGAGAGAGAGAAAGAGAGAGAGAGAGAGAGAAAGAGAGAGATCTTCCATCCACTGGTTAACTACCCAGATGACCAAAAGGGCTGGAGCTGTGTTGATCTGAAGCCAGGATCCAGGAGCTTCTTTCAGGTCTCCCACATGGGTGCAGGGGCCCAAGGACTTGGGCCACCTTCTATTGCTTTCCCAGGCTATAGCAGAGGGCTGGATCGGAAGTAGAGCAGCCAGGACTAGAACTGGCATTCATATGAGATGCCGGCACTGCAGGCGGTGGCTTTACCCGCTACGCCACAGTGTCAGCCCCAAAGCTTAACTTTTAATCCTATTCTCCATGTACTTTTCCAAATATGTTTGTATAAGAAAATAGATTTCATGTTGTAAAATACTAGGTGGATATAGTATTTCAGAAAGAAACTGACATGATTTTAATTTTATATTTTCCACACTCTAATCCTATGGTCTTGACCAATTTACTTTAAACTTCTCAGTCTTTTTGCTCCCCTATTAAAAATGTAAAAGTCATACATACATACATACATATATATATATTTATATTTGTACAGACGATAGATATGTTAAAAATTACCATAATATTTGCCACAACAGTTGGTAAATATTTTCTTCTTTCTTTCTTTCCCCTTTCTAAAGTTTGACTAAACAAAGTGTGGTTTTTTTGTTTGTTTGTTTTTATCTCAAATCAGCCAAAAATTAGTTAATTGAAACCCATACCAATAATTTTCCAAGCATTATGGTTAGTTATTACTGCTGTGTATATTCTGGTAAACAACAGAGGTCAAGGGTTTGTGTTTGAGCTGATGAGGAATGGAACAGTTTTCTCATAGCAAAAGTTCTGTTTGATACATGAGAGCATCCTTATTCACTGTCCAGCAGATTTCTCGGATTTTCTATAATCTGTCTCAGATCCCATAACCCACATCATAGAAATCTGTAATATTTCAATGTATCAGGTAAATATGGCTTTGCACAGCTGCCTTGGTAACTGTGATACACTGGGAAATTTTTCATCCAGCACTTTTCCAAGTCCACTTCCATTTGTGGGGCCAGGAGGAGCCAATCAGAATGGGTTGACATTAATCTTGACCATCTGGGAACACCAAGTATCTCAGAAGCTGGAAACTTTCCACACACCAGCATTTTGATTATTATGCTTATTGGTTAGCATAGGCTGTGTTTTAGTCTATTTCATTTTTTAAAAAAAGAGACTTTGCTTTTAAAAAGAGCTTATGCATTTCCAAGGGCTCTCTCACTATGTTACTTTTCTTGATAGAGTTGGAAACTTATGTGAGAATTTCAGACAAGTAGGATCCATTTCGAATAATAGCTCTGGAGTCTGGATGTTAGTTGGAAAGCTAAACCCCAAGATCATTGCATTTCTAGTGCAACATAACTTGGTGACACTGGAGGCAATAGAATTTTATCTCAAAGAAAGGGCTGAAAATTGTGAATGAAGATCGTCAATCATTTAGATAAATTATAAACTGTCAAAAATTTCATGAAAGGTTTAACTAAATAAAATGAAAATAACAGGAATAGGAAGATAAGCAAGAAAGATATATTGACCAACTGCTTGAACCCTAATATTTATTTGATCTTGACATTAGAACTGTAGCACAATTCTTGACTGAAGGAGACTGTTCACAAATACTTTATGGATTAATTGAGAAATGGATACCTTCAGAAACTGAGCTGAGTTCCTGTGGAATGCCAAAAATGTGATCAAATGCCAGAAATACCAGTGTGCACTGCGGATTGATTGTTACTGTCCAAGAAAGCTTGGGACTTCATTTCAAATCCCCTTTTTATCAGGGTTTATGAAAATATGGTGGAATTTTGCTTCAAATTGTGCATGTTTAACTATGCAACAAAAATACTACCAAGTTGAATCATTCCTTAATGTAAAATCAAAAAGATACCTTGATCTTGATCTTTTTTTTTTTTTTCCGATGTGTAGTGTCATCTTTATTATAATAAAATGAAAAAACATCCTGGTTAGGAGTTGAACCTGAATTTTAGTCTTGGTCATACCACTAATTAGATATTTATCTTTGACTCTTTTTTTTCTTTTTTTTTAAACTTTTATTTAATGAATATAAATTTCCAAAGTACAGCTTATGGATTACAATGGCTTCCCCCCCATAACGTCCCTCCCACCTGCAACCCTCCCCTTTCCCACTCCCTCTCCCCTTCCATTCACATCAAGATGCATTTTCGATTCTCTTTATATACAGATGATCAGTTTAGCATACATTAAGTAAAGATTTCAACAGTTTGCTCCCACACAGAAACATAAAGTGAAAAATACTGTTTGAGTACTAGTTATAGCATTAAATCTCAATGTACAGCACACTAAGGACAGAGATCCTACATGAGGAGTAAGTGCACAGTGACTCCTGTTGTTGACTTAACAAATTGACACTCTTGTTTATGGCATCAGTAATCACCCTAGGCTCTTGTCATGAGCTGCCAAGGCTATGGAAACCCCCTGAGTTCACTGACTCTGATCATATTTAGACAAGGCCATGGTCAAAGTGGAAGTTCTCTCCTCCCTTCAGAGAAAGGTACCTCCTTCTTTGATGACCCGTTCTTTCCACTGGGATCTCACTCACAGAGATCTTTCATTTAGGTTTTTTTTTTTTGTTTTTTTTTTTTTTTTTCCCCCAGAGTGTCTTGGCTTTCCATGCCTGAAATAGTCTCATGGGCTTTTCAGCCAGATCAGCATGCCTTAAGGGCTGATTCTGAGGCCAGAGTGCTGTTTAGGACATCTGCCATTCTATGAGTCTGCTGAGTATCTCACTTCCCATGTTGGATCATTCTCTCCCTTTTTGATTCTATCAGCTAGTATTTGCAGACACTATTCTTGTTTATGTGATCCCTTTGGTTCTTAGTCCTATCATTATGATCAATTGTGAACAGAAATTGATCACTGGGACTAGTGAGATGGCATTGGTACATGCCACCTTGATGGGATTGAATTGGAATCCCCTGGTATGTTTCTAACTCTACCGTTTGAGGTAAGTCAGCTTGAGCATGTCCCGAATTGCACATCTCTTACCTCTCTTATTCCCACTCTTATATTTAACAGTGATCACTTTTCAGTTAAGTTTCAGCACTTAAGAAGAATTGTGTATTTATTACAGTATTCAACCAAAAGTATTAAGTAGAACAAACAAAAAAAAATACTAAGAGGGATAACATATTAAGTTGCTCATCAACAGTCAGTGTGAGGGCTGATCAAGTCACCATTTCTCATAGTGTTCATTTCACTTTAACGGGTTTCCTTTTTGGTGCTCAGTTAGTTGTCACCTATCAAGGAGAACAAGTGGTATTTGTCTCTTTGGGATTGGCTTATTTCACTCAGCATAATGTTTTCCAAATTCCTAACAGGGATCACTTTTCAGTTAAAATTGAAACACCTAAGAATAATTGTGTGTTAATTACAGAGTTCAACCAACTGTACTAGAACAAAAAAAGTACTAAAATGGATAAAGTATTACATTGTATATCAACTGTCAGGAAAAGAGCTGATCAAGTCACTGTTTCTCATAGTGTCCATTTCATTTCAACAAGTTTCCCCTTTGGTGCTCAGTTAGTTGTCACCAATCAGGGAGAACATATGATATTTGTCCCTTTGGGACTGGCTTAATTCACTCAGCATGATGTTTTCCAAATTCCTCCATCTTGTTGCAAATGACCGGGTTTCGTTGTTTTTGCTGTATAGTATCCAATAGAGTACATGTCCCATAATTTCTTTATTCTGTCTACTGTTGATGGGCATTTGGGTTGGTTCCAGGTCTTAGCTATTGTGAATTGAGCTGCAATAAACATTAATGTGCAGACAGCTTGTTTGTTTGCCAATTTCATTTCCTTTGGGTAAATTCCAAGTAGTGGGATGGCTGGGTTGAACGGTAGGGTTATATTTAGGTTTCTGAGGAATCTCCAGACTGACTTCCATAGTGGCTTAACCAGTTTGCATTCCCACCAACAGTGGGTTAGTGTCCCTTTTCCCCACATCCTCTCCAGTATCTGTTCTTGGTAGATTTCTGAATGTGATCCATTCTAACTGGGGTGAGTTGAAATCTCATTGTGGTTTTGATTTGCATTTCCCTGATTGCTAGTGATCTTGAACATTTTTTCATGTGTCTGTTGGCCATTTGGATTTCCTCTTTTGTAAAATGTCTATTGAGGTCTTTGGCCCATCTCTTAAGTGGGTTGTTTGTGTTGATGTTGTGGAGTTTCTTGATTTCTTTGTAGATTCTGGTTATCAACGCTTTATCAGTTGCATAGTTTGCAAATATATTTTCCCATTCTGTCGGTTGTCTCTTCACTTTCCTGACTGTTTCTTTTGCAGAACAGAAACTTCTCAATTTGATGCAATCCCAAATGTTAATTTTGGCTTTGACTGCCTGTGCTTCTGGGGTGTTTTCCAAGAAGTCATTGCTGGTACCTATATCTTGCAGGGTTTTTCCAATGCTCTCTAATAATTTGATGGTGTCAGGTCATAGATTTAAGTCTTTAATCCATGTTGAGTGAATTTTTGTGTAAGGTGAAAGGTATACCTTGATCTTATAAACTTGTCAGACATAACATAGTTTATTAGTTAGTTGATGGTAATTTTTTCTTCAAAAAATCAGTGAATAATTTTATGCTTATTTTTCTAATTACTCTTCCTGAGTTCAAATTTTATTAGCAAATGTTGGAAAGAGAAGGAGAAAAAAATTAAGCCAATCCAAAAACCCTTTCTGTCTTGACAGCTAACTTGTTAGAAAATATTTCACCTCCAAATAATTGGTTAGGTACACAGTATCTGATAACATCCATACTATTGGTTTCAGTTCATCAGACAGGAGCATTTACTCGTATCTTTAGTTTATACTTATAGCTACTCTGCATTTTTAAAATCATTGTGTAAGAAGGAGTTGCTTCTTTTTTTTTTAAATAGAAACAGCTCAAGAAACAGGTGTTTATGTGTGTTGCTTATCAGTTGTAAAGTCAACTCTCAGAATGAGAGAGAGAGAGAGAGAGTCTTGCATCCAATGGTTCACTCCCCAATTGGCTGCAACAGCCGGAGCTGTGCCTATCTGAAGCCAGGAGCTAGGAGCTTCTTCCAGGTCTCCCAAGTGGGTGCAGGGGCCCAAGTACTTGGGCCATCTTCACTGCTTTCCCAAGCCATAGTAGAGAGCTGGGACTAGAACCGGCCCCCATATGGGATGCCGGCACTTCAGGCCAGGTTGTTAACCTGCTGCGCCACAGCACTGGCCCCAGGAGTTGCTTCTATATATACTATTCTCTATAACCTTTCCATTGACAAGAGAATTACTCCTATATTTATTTATTTTACTTCAAAATAGTAATGAATATACAGGATTAAAAAATTGAATAACAAAGGTGTACTAAAATAAAAATTTAAAGAAAGTCTCCTTGCCCAAATCATAACCTTTACAAGGGGTAAGAATTTTTAACTATTTATGATTTAGTTTCTGTGGTTATATTTACAACACTAAATTATATTTGCATAGCTCAGTTTACTAATTTTTAAATTGTAGACTTGGTCTGTTTATTTGTCAATATGCAAAATGAGGAATATAGCACAGTTTCAAGATTTTCTGTCATTCCTCATCTATCGTTTTCTTCCTTGCTTGCTTCCTTCCTTCTTTTAATTCTCTCTCTCTCTCTCTCTCTCTTTCTCTCTCATTCTGAGAGTTGACTTTACAACTGATATGCAAAACACGTAAACACCTGTTTCTTGACCCATCACCTATGACTTTGAGATTTAACTGTTTGCATGTGTTCAGGAGTCATATCCTATTCAAACTATAGCAATTCACATCTAGACCATACCATTCTTCAATATTTTGTTTTCCTGCATACAGGAGATGGAGAAGAAAACCTTACCCAAGTTATTCCTCAGATACCACATAAGCAATTTCTTGATTATAGCCACTCTTGCTTTTTGGCTTTGACATAAGTGGAATCAGCTAAGCGTCTCCAAGAGAACTTAACTGCCCCTCCCAGTTGACTGACCTGTGTGAATCCTTAGGCTACTCTGTTGGGGTCTGTTCATCAATATGTTCCTACATACATTCTTTCTTCTAGGAACTTATGAAAACTTCTAATCTACTAACCTGTCCTATATTGTCCTGAGTTCTCCAGTGAAACAGAACCCATAGGGGATACATGTTTGTATAATCATGGTTCACATGATTATAGAGGGTGAGAAGATCTGCAGTCAGCAAGTTGGAGGCCTAAGAGAGCTGAAGATATAAGTTCTTGTCTGGGTCCAAAGGTCTGAGAACTAAGAGATCCATTGGTGTAATTCCCATTCCCAGGTCAAGTCTGGGTACTAAGGTGAGAGAAAACTTATGTCTGAGCTCAAAGATGGTCAGGAAAATTCCTCTATACTCAGCCTTTTGTTCTAGTTAGGTCTTTAGTGGATTGAATGAGACTAACACACGTAAGTGAAAGCAATATTCCTGTCCCAATGTAAGACTAAAATACTAATCTGACTCACACACCCTACAGATGCACTAGGAAAAATGCCTCAGCAAGTTTCTGACACCCTGTGGGTTGGGCAAGTGGACGCATAAAATTAACAACTCTAGGTACCATTCTCATTTTCAGTTCTATTATATCTTTTGTGACATCTCCATGAGACTTTGGCAGGGAGGTGACATAAAGACATTTCATCTTTTGAACCATAATTGTTGCCAGTTTTGCATGCCTGGAGTGGTAACAAACATGATTTTCTATTCCTCGGGATCATGTCTGCTGGCTCATATTCCTTCTTCTCCTTTGTAGGCTTCTTTGGAGCCTTCTTGGTGCTTGATTCCTATTAAATTTTTCCAGTAGGAAGCATTTCTAAGGAATTGAAAGGACAAAGAAAGAGGATACCTTTCTGCATCTAACAGTAATGGGGCAATAACCAACAACTGCAGGTGATGGCAGGTGACCATGACCTCCAGCATGTCTACAGATTGGGGACAGCAGGAGCCAGTAGTGGGGATGACAAATGAGCATGGGCTTGGTGGCACTAATGTAAACGGCAACAGCAAATTTGTATTTCTGGACTCTGGATAGTGTCTTTTTAGCTCCTCTTTACTCTTCAAATCAGTTATTATGCTTGTAACTAATCTCTTGAAATTCATTTATCTCCCTTTGAAATATTCAGAGAATTCATGTTTTCCTGACTACATAATGACTGATATTTTCACTAACATTTTATTCTTTGCCTTTCTTTGAGGTAATGTGATACATATTTAAAGTACAGCATCCATTAAAGGGAAAAATTAAAGGGAAGAGAGAGACACTTATTTTTATTTAGTGTTTGCTGATTTCTAATCACAATAGCCCTGAGGTAAATGCTATTATATACCCATTTTATGGACAATAACAGAGCTTGGTTATATTACTTTACACCAAAGCTCACATTACTAACTAGCCTCCAGATAAAATTCTATTTCTTTCATCTCAAAAAGTCATATTGATACTTGATAGAAATCCCAGGAAGAAAAAACAATCTATGAGTATCAGGAAGTCCCCTTGATAATTTCCTTTGTTAAATGAGAAGTCATCTAATTACTTTATATTTTTAGACTTTGGAAATATTGTGTGTGTTTAGTTAAAGTAGCTCATAAACAGAACAGCACAACTCTCCAAAACGGACAACTCAGTTCATAGATATGTTGGTTATTCTAATACATTTTGGTCATTAATGCAATTTAGTATCATGGTTTCTATTTATATGATCAGACCCTACACTGAAAAAATAAAATCTTTTATTAAAGGGTTTTCTTTTTTCATTTAGGTATTTGAGAATTACCAATGATATTTTGTTACTCTCAGCATTTAATGGTATTGATTTTATAGACTGATACCTTACCCTTTGGACTGTAATGTGCCAGCAAAATTGTTCCTGAATGAAGAATTGCTACAAATGTGTAAATGTATAACATATTTTAGACATTTGTATAACTATTCATGTGTTTGTTTCCCTTTGTAGGCAGCCATGTAGCCCAAATACAAGAGAAGTTGAGCTCTGAATAGGAATGTCATGTTTTTCTTATGCAAGTTAATTTCTATTTCTCTGCTGTTGGACAATCTTACACTCATAGGGGAAGCACAAATAATTAAAAATGTGTTAGGATCACATACTGCATACCCCGAGAAGAGGTATGCAGGTTCCCTCATTGCCTTGAAGTTGACTGTAGATTATCTGGAACTTCTGCTTCCAAATCAGCTCTTCTGGAGTCATATTCCACCAGCTGCCAGTCTCTGTATGTTTCAGCATGGCTCTGTATGCCTTATTGTTTATCTAGAAGGTAAGAGAAAATGCTCTCTTCCACGACAAATAATTAAGCTATGATGGTGTGTTTGCCTGAGATGTATACAATCAATATCCACAAAATGCCTAAGAACTGTTCCCTGTTCATAAAAGTCTGCAATCAAATAGTCTAAGGTATGAAATCAGTCCTACTGCACATCCTGAAGATTTTTATGTTGACAAAATAATTCATCAATAGATTGTCTCACACTATGGCAAAAAAATGACCTTAATGAAAGATCTCTGTGAGTGAGATCTCAGCAGAAAGAATGGGCCATCAAAGAAGGAGGTACCTTTCTCTGAATGGAGGAGAGAACTTCCACTTTGACTATAGCCCTGTCTAAATAAGATCAGAGTTGGCGAACTCAAAAGGCTTCCATAGCCTTGGCAACTCATGTCAAGAGCCTTGGATGATTACAGACGTCATAAACAAGAGTGCCAATTTGCTAAGTCAACAACAGGAGTCACTGTGCACTTACTCCTCATGTAGGATCTCTGTCCTTAATATGTTGTACTATGTGAATTAACAGTATAACTAGTACTCAAACAGTATTTTACATTTTGTGTTTCGGTATGGGTGCAAACTGTAGAAATCTTTACTTAATATATACTAAATTGATCTGTATATAAAGATAATTGAAAATGAATCTTTATGATGTAAATGGGATGGGAGAGGGAGCAGGAGATGGGATGGTTGCAGGTGGAAGGGAAGTTATGGGGGAAAAAGCCACTAAAATCCAAAAGTTGTACTTTGGAAATTTATATTTATTGAATAAAAGTTAAAAAAAGAGATTGTCTCAAATTAAAGTCCTAAAATCAAGGGAATTTAATTTTTGATAATTATTTGAAAGCTAAAGGGAGAGAGAGAGAGACGGAGAGAGAGAGAGAGAGTTGAGCATTTGTCATGTGGTTTTTCATCCTTCTAAATTGAAACAGGGCACTGAAATTTAGTATATGCTTGGATCAGTACACTTATCCAGGCCTCATACCAGGGCAATAGTTTTCTAAACTTAAGTTTTCATTTGCTAGGCAAAACTCTTTTTTGAGTGCAATGTGCTTAATTAGTAGCCCATATTTTACAGGCTTTTCCTCAACTTTCTTTAGCGAGATTCATGGAAAATTTGCTTCTTCAAAAGCACACGATTCTTGCAAGAAAGTAGTGAGAACAGATAAAGCGTGATAGCTACAATGACTGAGAGAGCCCACATGACAAGAATGGTAAAGCCAGATGGTTACTAAGAATCATTTGTTAAAATAGCTTCATTTTGTTGATATCATTACTGAGACCCATTGTGGTTCACTGGTAATTCAATATCACACAATTTGTGGTAGTCATATTTTGAAATGAGCACACTGTTTGGTGTTGCTGTGTATCTGATTCTTGTCTTGGCTAGAAGAGTCTCGGCAACTTGGGGTGAAGGGGTAATCTGTGTGAACTCTAGGGTGCTGGATGCCAAAGGCAAAGTGAACACTGAACACCATGAGTGTCATTTTTCTTCTGAGCACTTCGGGTATCCCCAGGGAAAGCACATGCTTATTTTATGAGGATTTAAGTTTACCAACCATATTGAAGTGTCTTAATATGCCTGGCATAAATAGCAGCTCTGAGTATGGTAAACATTTCCCTAACCCCAAATCAAAACACGTGTTTCTGAGGTATGTGAGCACATTCAAGGCTGTAATTAAACCATACATGTAAAATCAGAATTTTCCTCCATAACATTGGAAGTAAAGTTGCTTTACTATGGAAATAGTGTTTTGTTACTGTTGAACCTGGAGTAAGGAATTCAGAAAAAGGCTACAAAGAATGACAATCAGAGGATGGGAGTCCTCATCATAGTCACATTCCCAGCAATGCTTTAGCTCTCTTGTTACCATAGATCCTGGGGGATGGACTCCAGGAATTCAGATTGAAGGCTGGACTCTCCAATAGGTTGAACTGAGAGATGGCTTTGGGGTCTGCTCTGTGGTGCAGTAGTGTAATCCTCCACCTGTGGTGCTGGCATCCTATATGGGCACCGGTTCTAGTCCCAGCTGCTCCTCTTCCAATCCAGCTCTCTGCTATGGTCTGGGAAGGCAGTGGAGGATGGCCCAAGTCCTTGCACCCCTGTACCCATGTGGGAGACCTGGAAAAAGCTCCTGGCTCCTGGTTCCTGGCTTCAGATTGGCACAGCTTGGGCCGTTATGGCCATCTGGGGAGTGAACCAGTGGATGGAAGATCTCTCTCTGTCTCTCCCTCTCACTGTCTGTAACTCTACATCTCAAATAAATAAATAAAATCTTTAAAAAAAAAAGTGAGAGAGAGATGGCTTCCTTGAGAACAAAAGTGAAGGGGGCATAAAAATTCAGCTTCAAGATAAAAAATATTTTATTTTAATATTTTTAAAAATAAAATATGAATTCAAAAGAATCCACATTGAATAAAATATCAATGTTTTAAGTGAGCATATGATCCAATCTTGAACTTGCATGAATTGATATCATTGGGCTTACCTCAGTTCTGGTTTTGTCCCATCCTTCCTTATTTCAATATTTTGAGACTTTTGTTCATCACAGATTTTGAAAAAGTTGCACTGGGGCCAGTGCTGTGGCAAAGCAGCTAAAGCTGCCTCCTGCAGTGCCAGCATCCCATATGGGTGGCAATTTCAGTCCCAGCTGCTCCACTTCTGATCCAGCTCTCTGCTATGGTCTGGGAGAGCAGTAAAAGATGGCCCAAGTCCCTGGGTCTCTGCACTCACGTGGGAGACCTGGAGGAAGCCAGGGACCAACTGGGGAGTGAACCAGAGAGAGGAAGACTGTGGGGAGCAAACCGGACTAGACTGAGTTACTGGAATTAAGACTTATTCTATGCATCTGCTCTCCCACAATATGGCGCTGGGAGAGAAGTAAACAGCTTCCGCACAGCTGCCTCCAGTTCAACCAATAAACTGTAGGACTTGCTCCTGATTGGAGGAGAGCAGCGTACTCGGCGTGTGGGCAGCCGAGTTGGGATTGGCGGAGGAGGACTATAAAGGAGGAGAGAGACGGCATGCACCGGGAACATCTAAGGGGAACATCTAGCTGAAGGAACACCTGTGCAGCCCCCAGAGAGCCGGCCGGCGGTGTGCCGCTCCCCTGTGGAAGTGGGGAATGTGGCCAGGGGGAACTGCCCTTCCACGGAGGTGGAAGGGATAGTAGCCAACCCGGGAAGAACCAGCAGCAAACCCGGGGAGGGCCGAGCAGACAGAAAGAACAGCGCAGGGTTTAGTGTCGTTCCTCCACGAAGAGGGGGAGCGACATAATGGTGCCGTGACTCGGATATGAAGCCTAGGCAGGGTTTAGTGTCGTTCCTCCACGAAAACGGGGAGCGACAGAAGACCTCTCTCTCTCTCTCCCTCTCTCTCTCTCTGCTTTACTTTTCTGTAACTCTTCCTTTTAAAACTCTGCCTTTTAAAAAATGTTGAATTGTAGTCTTATTTATCTATCTTGGTTAGTGAGTATTTTGCTGCTCCATTAGATTTTGCACTGCAGTGAATGATTCTCACCTTCGCTAAATGCATGATTGTATGGTGAATGAATTAATGAAATGCATTGCAACTCCTAAAGAGCATATTCTCTTTCTGATTATAAATTCCTCATTGCATGGTACAGGAACACACGATGTGTTCTAGACTTATTTTGACAGAATCACTATTCTCAATGTTTAAAACATAATGCATATTAAAAACTTTCTTTTTGGCCGGCGCCGCGGCTCACTAGGCTAATCCTCCGCCTTGCGGCGCCGGCACACCAGGTTCTAGTCCCGGTTGGGGCGCCAGATTCTGTCCCGGTTGCCCCTCTTCCAGGCCAGCTCTCTGCTGTGGCCAGGGAGTGCAGTGGAGGATGGCCCAGGTGCTTGGGCCCTGCACCCCATGGGAGACCAGGAAAAGCACCTGGCTCCTGCCATCGGATCAGCGCGGTGCACCGGCTGGCCGTGGCGGCCATTGGAGGGTGAACCAATGGCAAAAAGGAAGACCTTTCTCTCTGTCTCTCTCTCTCACTGTCCACTCTGCCTGTCAAAAAAAAAAAAAAAAAAAAAAAAAAACAACTTTGTTTTTATATTGCTTATTCTATCCCATTGTAATTAATTATTTATCCTTACAATATAAAAGGCAATTTTATAATTTACATATAAAACACAAAGATACCTTAACACATTTCTTCTTAATTCTCAGGATAATAATCTGTTCGGTTATAGCATGGGAACTGTAAGCAAACCAGAAACTGAGAGGGACATGGGAACTGGGACATTTACACCACTCTATGTATGTATGCATGTATATGTTCATGCCTTGTTCTCAGATCTGCTTCTGTATGGACTATAGGGTAGGGAGATAGCAATGGATGAGCTGGAAAAATAAAATAATACTTTCTGTGCTTCCCTAAGAGGTCAAGGGAATTGACTTCACTATGAAGTATTTGTAATGTGAGAGAGGAACAAAATGAAATGAAATCTAGAAAATCTGCTTCTTTTGAGCTAAATTGAGTTAAAGATAGTAGTAGGAGTTTGTCCTGAACAATGGGTGTTTTTCTCCCCAAATGCCACATTTTGACCCTCCAGCATGTGACTTCTGTAAAACACATCCAAGGTGTGTTGAAAGAAGGGAATTCTCTCTTCATTGATGTCAGCAGAACCCAGTATCTCCTCTTGGGCAGCTTCTGTGAAAACGAGGTATTGAAACATCTTTCTTATTTTCCATATCTCCCCTTTTCTTTTCCCTTGCAAATAAACTTCTCCATCTAGGTAAGAGACAAAGCAGTTTGAAGGATTAGAATAGGCACTAATTGAAGAAAGCAATCTGGAATACTGGACAGAGAAGGAAAGAACCTTTTGGGAACCCCCATGCAAAATGCCTTGTAGGAAATGGCATTTTGGAAAGCCCGGTAGTGACTTGAGGTATATTCTTTTTCCTGTCACATTCTCTTCATTTGGGTCGAAGCAAGAGGGAACATATTCATTGCTGTTCTGCTTCTTTCTGTCACACATAGGTGCAAGGAATGCGATTAGACCTAAGTTGGAAAGTGCATGGGATGGAAAGATGGTGGGAACTCAATCAACTTATATGGAGAGCTAATCATTCTCAGAGTCAGAATTGAAATACAGCTGATTTTCTGACAAGCTTAACATGGAAGTTATTTTCAAAATTTTATTTGTAGAGTAGACATGATTAGAGACTAATCTGTCTCTTTGTCTTTCAAATAAATAAGTAGATATTTAAGAAACAAAACTGTAACTCAAAAACATTCAATAATTATCAGATATTCTAGTTAATATCTACAGTATGTTGCAATGAGTTGACTATGTAATAAGGCCTGTGTAACATTCTTTATGTTTTGTAGTAAAATAGATTAAAAAAATCTGAAAAAACCTACAATCCAGTATCAGAAGTTTTTCTACATTCTCAAAATACAACAACAACAACAAAAACATATCAAAAGACTCTTTGGATTTGAATTCTTGCTTTTCTCCCAATTCCAGATTCCTAATGAAGTGCACCCTGGTAGGCAACAGCTGATGGCTCAAAAACTTAGGTACCTGACTCCTGTGGGAGAATGTGATTGAATTTCTCACTCTAGCCTGGCGTACCCTCAGCCATAACAGGTATTTGGGGAGTGAAACCCTAGATTTAAGAGTTCTCCATACTTCTGTCCCTGACTCTCAAATAAATAATTAAATAAATTGTTAAGGAGTGAATTCAATCGTCTTAAAAAAAGACAACAAAAACCTATCCTGTTGGAAATTGACTCAATGGCTCAACTTAATAGTATAGCACAGAGCCAAGCCACAAACAACATGAAAGCCTATGGTAAGCTTCTTAAGAAGTGGTTGTTCTACCTATGTCTGAAGACACGTTTTGACACTTGCTGTGCAATCTGAGCATAGTGTTGATTCTTTTTTTTTTTTTTTTAAAGATTTATTTGAAAATCAGAGTTACAGAAAGAGAGGATGAGAGAAGGAGAGATATGCCTTCCATCTACTGGTCTGCTAGTTCACCCACCAGGTAATCGTAAGGGCCAGGGTGGAGCCAGGATGAATCCAGGACTCATGAGCTTCATCTCCCATGTGGGTGGTAGGGGCCTAAGTAATTGGGCTTCTTCCACTGCTTCTCTCAGTCAATGAACTGGGAGCTAGGGTGGAAGTGGAGCAGCCAGGACTCTAACCAGTGTCCATATTAGATGCTTTACCCACTATGTCACAACACCATCCCCAGTAATGTAGGTCCTCACCTGTCATAGCAGTCACCTTCTGGAATATTCCCCTGCCAGATACTGTTCTGGAAATCTTACAACTTTAGTATGTGTAGTAAGTGTTTGTCAGACAGCTAATAAGTGGCACAGTTAATATGCCAGTCTTTATCTTACTTGAAATCCTTGCTTGTACCCACAACACATATTTTCATCAAATTTTAGAAATTTATTCTACTTCATATCTTGTATTGTTTTTTGAAAGACTCTTTGGGTATATATATATATATATATATATATATGAGGTATGGCAGACATACTTAGACATATAATGCATATTTACATGAATTGTGTGTCATTTCTTTTCCTTTTATTTAATTTCCCATATATTTCATTTCTGTATGGTTATCATTTTACATGCCATTATTGCCCATACTTACTCTATTTTCTTTTAAGATGCATTCTAAGAAATAACTAACAGAACTGTACCTATAACTTCAATGTCGTATGTATCTTTTTTCTTTTTAAAGTTTGGCCACAAAACAAGAACACTACTTCCTTGGCTCATTGAAATTTTTAATTTTTAATTTAACATCTAGTGCAAAAATCTCTCAAAGAGGGTAGAGAAGTATATCTCAACTCATGACAGTGTTCTCAACATCTCTGTTTGAGAAAAACCATGCTCAATATTTATTTGCTGAATGATTTATTCATTATCATTACCTAAAAAATAAAGAACATGCAGTGAGTAACAACTATAGATAAGAGTCCAAGACAGGCAATGATGGATTCAGGAGAGCATAACCATAGTGGCCATGTTTACTGTTGCTGGGAATGGTGCTGAGAGCAGTGTCTAGATGTAGCAGTGCTTTGAATCTTCACAATAACCTTATAGGTGCCTTCAATATCTTACTTACTGTTGGAAACATGGAACTTGACTCCTAGAAAAGTTAAATAAGCTATTTTTCACAGTCACATAGCTAGTAAATGGCAAAGCCTGGGTTTAAATTTAAGCCAGATATTTTAAATCCCACGGGCCTGCTTTCAATGCTTCTTACCTGGTTTTGAGAATCTTACCAGGACTGGTATTGTGGCACGGTGGGTTAAGCTACCACCTGCTACACCAGCATGACATAATGGCACAAGTTTGAGTCCTGGTATCTCCACTTCCAATCGAGTTCCTTAGTAATGTGCCTGGGAAAACAGCAGAAAATGACCCAACTGCTTAGACCCTGCACCCATGTAGGAGACTTGGAAGAAGTTCTTGGCTTCTGGCTTTCGCTTGGCACATTCCCAGCCACTGAGGCCATTGGGAGAGTGAATCAACAGACGGGGAATCTCTCTCTCCCTCCCTCTCTTTGACTTTGTCTTTCAAATAAATAATCTTTTAAAAAAAGAAAATTTAACCTATGCAAATTACCATTTAAAAGATCCATAATACCATCTTCCACCCACCCATCCCACTCCTGGGAATTTATCCAAAGGAAATGAAATCAGCATATGAAAGAGTTTTTTTTTTCATGTTCTTTTCAGTTCAATTTATAATAGCTAAGATATAGAATCAATCCTGATGTCCATCAACTGAAGACTGGATAAAGAAATTATGGTATACATACACTGTGAAATACTACACAGTGGTAAAAAGAAATGAAATCCTGTCATTTGCAAGAAAATGGATGCAACTGGAAATCATTATACTTAGTGAAATAAGCCAGTCACAAAAAGACAAATACCTTATGGTCTCTCTGATCTGTGGTATTTAAAAATGTAATCCATAGGAGAGAAACTGACACTTTGAGATGTGATGACTTTGAACAGCCCTTGCCTTGACTGTTGGGGAAACAATGTTTTTCTTGTTTGTTTGTTTTTGTTCTTTACTTCTTTTTCTTTTCTAGTTGGTGATTTTACTAATATTACTAAATGGTGAACTCTCTACTTAGTGTAGGGTTAGTCTTATGTGTATAGAAATTAACTGAAAATTAATCTCTGTAAAAAAAATAAGAATGGGAAAGGAAGAGAGAGGAGGAAAAGGCCAGAATATAGGTGGGAGGGGGTTGGAGGAGGAGAAGCATCATCTTCCCAAATCTGTAGACTTAAATGCATGAAGTTGTATTCCTTAAACAAAAATTTTTTTAAAAAAGAACAAAATAAAGTGTTTTCTCTTAGCTTAAAACATAAATTATTAATTTGCCAAACTTTTGCTGTGGAGCCAAGCTTTCCCATTGATTATAGGTCGTTCTCTTAGAGTTCTATGTTGTCTTTTCTATTATTTATTTATTTTTTTATTTGACAGGCAGAGTTACAGGCAGTGAGAGAGAGAGAGAAACAGAGAGAAAGGTTTTCCTTCTGTTGGTTCATTCCCCAAGTGGCTGCAACAGCTGGAGCTGTGCTGATCCAAAGCCAGGAGCCAGGTGCTTCCTCCCAGACTCCCATGCAGGTGCAGGGCCCAAGTACTTGGGCCATCCTCCACTGCCCTCCTGAGCCACAGCAGAGAGCTGGACTGGAAAAGGAGCAACCGGGGCTAGAACTCATATGGGATGCTGGCGCTGCAGGTGGAGGATTAACCTAGAGTACCACAGCACTGGCCCCCTATGTTGTCTTTCTTGCATAAGCCACACCCACAATGCATTGGCTACAATTTCTAGTTTCAGTTTCGATTTAATGAAGCCAAAATTTAAAGATACTTGAAAAACATTTTTCAGAATGAAATATTTCCAGATTTCTGTTTTCCCATGATCTGTTCAGTGACATTGTAAACACCTAACCCAAGGCATTTACCAAAAGCACAACTGCTTTTTATCAAAATTTACAAAAGCCTTCTCTAGTTCTTATACTAAGATCTCTCACTAAATTCATATTTAATAGTTATACATATAAGATTTAATTATGTAATAACAAGCCAACTATGAACTGTCATAAATAAACCATGGAATAAATATAACCAAGTCTTGATAAGCAAACAAGTATGCTGGTGGGAGCAGGGGTGAACAACAGAGTGACCTAATTGCCATGAACATGCAGAATCTTACTGCATCAGCTAATGACTGCCAGAGGCAACTGGGCATTGATTGATGGAGTGGAGTTTACTAGCAAACTTCTATTATGTTACAAGTATTTTTCTTCAACAAGCACTGACCTAGCTCTTATTGTGCTCCAGTCATAGTTCTTAGTACTTTCCAAATATTCATCCTTAAAATTACTCTCTGGAGTACACAATATTATTATTCCATCTTGTAGAGAAGAAAGCTAGTGGAGTGAGAGTTTACCTGTCTTGTACATGATCATATACCTCAGAAATGATATATGACATATAGATATATGTCATATCCTAAGTGCATACTGTTAACCCTGTGTCTATCACACAAAATCATTGTACCCCCTCTCCAGATAGACATTCAGATAGAAAAGTAGTCTCATGTGCTACCTATACAATCTTGCATATGAAAATTATCTAAAAAAAAAAGAAAATTATCTAATGAGAGGGCCAAGAGGTCCAGTCACATCCATGAAAAAATGCAAATGATTTTTCAATCACCATCTAGTAAACCTTCTCATTTGTAGAAGCCAGTTTGCATTTTGCATTTTTCTTCTTCCTTTGCTTCCCTAAATGATAATAAGGAACAAGAACACTCAATTTTCTGTTGTTAGGCCACCTTTGCTTATCTCTTGACAACCATTTCCTGTATGTGTTACTGACTGTTCTTTATGGCTTGCAGACCCTGGAGTGTTAATGCAGACCACGTGTGGGAGACCAGAAGGCTGGAGGAGTAAGCTAGAAACTCTCTGGAATGTGTCCTAGAGGAGTACCTCAATCCTTTTATCTCTCTCTCATGGATTATGAAGAGTAATCCCCACAACTTCCGGAGATTCTGAGTTCAAGGTCATAAAGCAATTTTCATCTCCCAGTCAAGCCGCACATTTCAATCTGAGACAAACATCTTTACTTTGGGTGCCACAGAAACTACTTTTATGGTCTCCATTTACAGGCTTGGGAGAGAGGGCAAATGGATCTGAATGCTGAACAATTTTGAACTACAAATGATTTATTCCCCTTGGAAAGTTTTTTGAAGCTGTCAAAAGACATGGGCTCTTTGGATAAAATGAAATTGTCCTACATTTTTTAAAATTAATTTTTAAGCAGATACTATACACATGATTCAAACATCAGAAGTACAGCATTTCTATAGGAAATCTTCCTCCTAATTCCCCCAAGCTACCTTGCCCATCTTGCGGATCAAGGAGTATACAATATTCCTTGTTACAAGGGACTTTTTAAAAATAAATACTGAAATGACCTGAAATGTGTTAATCAATGATATAAATAGCTATAAATAATTAAGATGAATATTTAACATCACATTTGAATTAAAATATTGTTTCAAAATATCACCTTGTATGGAGTATTCCTAGCTACTCTAACAGTAGCTGAAACATTAGATTTTAGCATAAGAACATAGCATTTGGACTATAAGACATGGATTTTCTATCCAGAACACATATTAATGTTATATTTCTGTTATGATAAATTGGAGTTAGAAGATGGTAGTATTCCAGGAGAGGAGAACTAAGCTGTTTTATGTAACATTACTTCTAAGAAATCAATTTTCATTGTTATATCTGGACTCAATTACAAGTGTAATCAGGAATTTTTTTGAAGATCACAAAGTCTTAGAAACTCTGCATGGAGACACTTTAAGAGAAAGAAAAGATCAAATTTGTTCCAAAATGGAGTAGCACTGACTAACCCTTCTTAAGCCATAACAGTCCAGAGATGTGTCATATACTTGTAGATCATCTGCTACTCTTTTTTTTTAACTTTTATTTAATGAATATAAATTTCCAAAGTATGGATTACAATGGCTTCCCCCACATACCGTCCCTCCCACCCACAACCCTCCCCTTTCCCACTCCCTCTCCCCTTCCATTCACATCAAGATTCATTTTTGATTATCTTAATATACAGAAGATCAGCTTAGTATACATTAAGTAAGGATTTCAACAGTTTGCTCCCACACAGAAACATAAAGTGAAAAATAATAGATGATTTTTTTAAATGATGATGAAATCAGATCAGACCTATTGTCATGTTTAATCCCAGTGAGAGTCAAGTTGGGAACTGATAATTTCTTTTTTTCTTTTTTTTTTTTTTTTTTACAGAGGACAGGTTAGTATGCATTAAGTAAAGATTTCAACAGTTTGCACCCCCATAGAAACACAAAGTGAAATATATTGTTTGAGTACTCGTTATAGCATTAAATCTCAATGCACAGCACACTAAGGACAAAGATCCAACATGAGGAGTAAGTGCACAGTGACTCCTGTTGTTGACTTTACCAATTGACACTCCTGTCTATGGCATCAGTAATCTCCCTATGCTCCAGTCATGAGTTTCCAAGGCTATGGAAGCCCTCTGAGTTCTCCGACTCTTATCTTGTTTAGACAAGGTCATAGTCAAAGTGGAGGTTCTCTCCTCCCTTCAGAGAAAGGTACCTCCTTCTTTGAAGACCTGTTCTTTCCACTGGGATCTCACTCACAGAGATCTTTTTGCCAGAGTGTCTTGGCTTTCCATGCCTGAAATGCTCTCATGGGCTTTTCAGCCAGCTCCGAATGCCTTTAGGGCTGATTCTGAGGCCAGAGTGCTATTTAGGACATCTGCCATTCTATGAGTCTGCTGAGTATCTCACTTCCCATGTTGGATCACTCTCTCCTTTATTTATTCCATCGGTTAGTGTCAGCAGGTACTAGACTTGTTTATGTGCTCCCTTTGACTCTTAGTCCTTTCATTATGATCAATTGTGAACTGAAATTGATCACTTGGACTAGTGAGATGGCATTGGTACATGCCACCTTGATGGGATTGAATTGGAATCCCCTGGTATGTTTCTAACTCTACCATTTGGGGCAAGTCAGCTTGAGCATATCCCAAATTATACATCTCTTCCCTCTCTTATTCCCACTCTTATGTTTAACAGGGATCACATTTCAGTTAATTTTCAACACTTAAGAATAACTGTGTATTAATTACAGAATTAAACCAGTCATATTAAGTAGAACAGACAAAAAAACTACTAAGAGGGATAATGTATTAATTTGTTCATTAACAGTCAGGGCTATGCTGATCAAGTCACCATTTCCCATAGTGTCCATTTCACTTCAACAGGTTTCTGCTACTCTTAAAAACAAAGGAGGGACCCATGCCATGGCTCACTTGGTTAATCCAATGCCTGCGGCGCCGGCATCCCAAATAGGTTCCAGTTCTAACCCCGATTGCTCCTCTTCCAGTCCAGCTCTCTGCTGTGGCCCGGGAGTGCAGTGGAGGATGGCCCAAGTGCTTGGGCCCCTGCACCAGCATTGGAGAACCAGGAAGAAGCATCTGGCCCTGGCTTTGGATCCGCGTAGTTCTGGCCGTGGTGGCCATTTGGAGAATGACCCAATAGAAGGAAATCCTTTCTCTCTGTCTCTCTCTCTTACTGTCTATAACTCACCTGTCAGATAAATTAAAAAAAAAAAAAAGAAAAGAAAAGAAAAGAAAACAAAGAAGGAAAGAGAAAATTACAACTATTGCAACTATGTGGTTTCTAGAGAGCTGTAGGTAAGTAATTTTGGGATCCATCCTTAGATTTTTCCCATTAATAATCAAGCTTAGAAGTCATTTTGGGGGGCTGACTCTGTGTCGCAGTGGGTTAACGACCTGGCCTGAAGCACCGGCATCCCATATGGCACCGGTTCAAGTCCCAGTTGCTCCACTTCCAATCCAGCTCTCTGCTACGGCCTTGGAAAAAAGTAGAAGGTGGCCCAAGGAAGAAGCTCCTGGCTCCTGGCTTTGGATCGACACAGCTCCGGCCGTTGCAGCCAATTGGGGAGTGAACCATCAGATGGAAGAGTTCTTTCTCTCTCTCTCTCTGTGTTTCCTCTCTCTGTGTAATTCTGACTTTCAAATAAATAAATAAATCTTTAAAAAAAAAGAAGTCATTTTGAATAGGGGTATATATCTTTATAGATATATGTCATTAGTACTTTAAACTAAAAACTAATGATTTAATTCTCTTGGAATTTCAGCACCCAAAGCTTCACTGATAATTGATTGTAAATCACAGAAATAGGAGTCGAGTTCCAAAATATTTTTAGGGCTTCATTTGATTTTAATTTTTGACCCATGTTTTTACAGGTAGCATAATTATAGTGTAGTGTGGAGATTATAAACCCCAAGTGACTTCTCTAATATTTTAACACTAGTCTTCATGGAAAAAATACTACCTAGAAGCCCTTTTAAGGAATTTTGCAGTATTTTGTTTGTAGTGTGAGTTTTGTTGAAATATGTATAGATTATCATTAAGCAACAGATGTTATATAAGAGTGGATCCTGATTTCAAGCTCATGGGGCTTAGGTGAGTCTAATCAGTATTTTCACAAATACTTTAAGTCAAAAGAAATTTATTGTATTTTTAAAAAATATTTTATTTATTTTACAGTTACAGAGAGAAGAAGAGACAGAGAGACAGAGAGACAGAGAGATCTCTGTTCACTCATTCACTTTTTTTTTTTTTTTTTTGACAGGCAGAGTTAGACAGTGAGAGAGAGAGACAGAAAGGACTTCCTTTCGCTGGCTCACCCCCCAAACGGCCGCCACTGCTGGTGTGCTGCTCCGATCTGAAGCCAGGAGCCAGGCGCTTCCTCCTGGTCTCCCATGCGGGTGCAGGGCCCAAGGACTTGGGCCATCCTCCACTGCACTCCCGGGCCACAGCAGAGAGCTGGACTGGAAGAGGAGCAACCGGGACAAAATCCGGCGCCCCAACTGGGACTAGAACCTGGGTTGCCAGCGCCACAGATGGAGGATTAGCCAAATGAGCCATGGCACCGGCCTCACTCATTCACTTTCTATATGGCCTCAATAATCAGGGTTGGATCTTACCAAAGCTAAGAGCTAAAAACTCCATTCAGGTCGCACTTGTGGGTGGCAGGGTCATGAGTACTTGAGCTATCTTCTGCCACTTTCCTAGCACATTAGGAAGGAGCTAGATCCAAAGTGGAGCAGCGGGAACTCCAGCTGGTGTTCAGATGGGATGCTGGTGCTTTCAAAGTTTGCAGCTTTTCTTGCGACACCACAGTACCAGTCCTGCTGCCCCACAATGACAACCCCAGAAGAGCTTTAGTTAATTTATTTAAAAAAGATGTAATTATTTATTTTAAGAGTTACAGGAAAAGGAGTGGGGGAGAGAGAAAGAGAGAATCTTCTATCCTCTGATTTGCTCCCCAGATGTCTGCAATGGCCAGTGTTGGGCCAGGTTAAATCCAGGAAGCAGCAGCTTCATCCAAGTCTCCCACAAAGGTGACAGAGGCCCAAACACTTGGGTCATCTTCTGTTTCTTTTTCCAGGCCACTAACTGGGAGCTGGATAGGTAGTGGAGCAGCTGGGACACAAACAGTGCTCATTTTGGGTGCTGGCATTTTACCAGTTATGCCACAACTCTGGCTCCACAGCTGTTTTTTTTTTTTTTTTTCATCACACATAGGACTTTTTATTTGTCACGATTGAAGTCTAAATTCCAAACAAATTCGTGGGCTGATGGTTCATGTCCATCAGCTTATTGGACTTTACCATCCATCTCATCCCCAGTGGCTTTTCCAGAGCTACTACCTTCAACATGAAAATTCATGAGTTTTCCCAATTCAAACTTGGGCTTCTTCAGCATTTTTACTTTTCTAAATAGGACATCATAGAGAGGATAAATAGATTGGTACACTTTTTCATGTCTTTTCCAGTGCTGTCTAGAATCAATTTATTGACCACTTAGTTTCAGTCATTTGTTTGCAACCCCCATGTCATGATTTCTATTATCTTCTAATTTAGGTAGCACTGTTGATGCTACACATTGGAAGTCTACTGTAATTGATTGTTGCAATTTTTACTAAAACCAGCACAGAACAGACAACACAAGTAACCATTGGTAGTCTTGAGAGCAACATGAGCTTCATTCATGTCTGCCATTTTTCAAGGGTAAGATCCATGCTATTTAAGTTAGGCAGTTTTTCCCTGAACATCCTTGGTAATCAGATTGAATTTTAAGAATGCAGCTTCATCATTCTGCAGGTTCAAAAACACAACACTTAAGATCATCACATGGGCCGGCGCCGCGGCTCACTAGGCTAATCCTCTGCCTTGTGGCGCCAGCACACCGGGTTCTAGTCCCGGTCAGGGCACCGGATTCTGTCTTGGTTGCCCCTCTTCCAGGCCAGCTCTCTGCTGTGGCCAGGGAGTGCAGTGGAGGATGGCCCAAGTGCTTGGGCCCTGCACCTGCATGGGAGACCAGGAGAAGCACCTGGCTCCTGGCTTTGGATCAGCGCAGTGCGCCGGCCTCAACGGCCATTGGAGAGTGAACCAACAGCAAAGGAAAACCTTTCTCTCTCTCTCTATCTCTCTCTGTCCATTCTGCCTGTCAAAAATAAAAAAAAAAAATAAATAAAAAAAAGATCATCACATGCCATTTTGGTACCTTGAGTCCTTGTGACTAGTGATTTTCCAATATTCCTTGTTTTCTTGTTTTTTTTTTTTTTAAGATTTATTTATTTATTTGGAAGTCAGGGTTATAGAAAAAGAAAGAGACAGACAGAGAGAGAGAGAGAGAAAGCAATTTTCCATCTGCTGGTTCACTCCCCAAATGGCTGCACAGGCCATGGCAGGGCCAAGCCAAAATCAGGATACCAGAGCATTATGGGGCTTTCCCACATGGGTGCAGGGGCCCAAACACTTGGGTCATCTTCCACTGCTTTCCTAGGCACATTATTAGGGAGCTAGGTTGGAAATGTAGCAGCTGGGACTGGAACTGGTGCCCATATGAGATGCCAGCATCTCAGGCAGTGACTTGACCTGCTTTGCCACAATGCCAGACCCTCCAATATTTCTCATACTGAATATAGCCGATGCTTTCACATCACGCCAATCTTTCTTTAAAAGTGGATCAAACAGTTTCTTCTTGACTCCCTTTTTGGCCATATTTCTTAAGGTTCTTGTTTTTGCCAATTGCCATGGTGGTGCTCAGAGAGCCAAAGGAAGCTTTATTTTTAATGAGCATGTGTGTTAACATTGCGTGCTGTTTTGACCACTCCCTTTGCAGGCCTCCTCCTGGAACTGGATTATGCTGCTTTCTGGGATAGACTTGCCTGGTTCACGCTAGTATTCTCTTTCACATTTGGTGTAAATGATGGCACAATTTTATGTAATGATATTTACAAATCTCCATTGTATAAAATAATGTGGCAGGTAGAAATAATTTATGTTTTATTTTTCAGAGGGGACACCGGATTCCTAAGGAAAACCTTCCAAAGATGTGCATGCATTTGGTTTGTGAGTCAGAGATGCCCGTACACAAAGGCAAATTTAACTCATAACTGAATCATGCTTATTTACCCTTATGGGAGAAAGGAAGAGCATAATTGAATTCCACAGACAATCTCTCAAACTCATTTATTGATTATGGTATCCCTGCTCACCACCACCCTCATCTTCCTGAAAACAGAATTGCCTTCAGCAAAATTAGAAGGTATGAGTTTCATTTCCTGTCACTATTTTATGCTCTTCTTAGTTCCTCACCATTCAGCAAGCAGCTGAGAGGGGAAGCTGCAGTTGAATCTGTTTAAGGAATCTACAAACTATATTTTTAAAATGCCTCTGAGTTTTATGATTTGATTAGAATAATGAGGCTTCTGTTATGTTTACTACATTCTGAAAATCATATATTATGAGTGCTGCTGAATACCAGGTTTAAAATAATAACCTGTGTCTGGACTTTGGAGCTATGATGACATTTATTTTGCTATGGCTGTCATTATCATTATCATCAACATCATTATATAAAATCACAGTTTGCACATGTTATATAGGATCCTGGTTTAGGGCTTGCCTGGGCTGAATAACCTCTCTCTGTTAACAGACAACAGTTGTGTCTGTATCTGTAGTTTCCCATGTTCAACAGATTGCTTTCCTGACTCCAACAAACTGATCTTGCAACTGGGTATCAGTGACCTCTCAGGAAAACTGCAGCTTCCATCATGTTTCATGTGAAAACATGATTTGTTTAGAATAAAATAATTAAAAAACAAAGCAAGTTAAATGAGATAAAAATAAATAAGGCATAAGGAGTTACTGAGCATCTACTATGGTCAGGCATCCCTTTGGGTATGGAGTACCATGGCTGTGATGACCAGTGGGAGAGGAGGAAAGTATAGAGACCTGTGTCAATGTAGAAGCAGGGCACCTTACCCAAACCTGGCAGGTAGGGATCAGGGAAGGCTGCATCAAGGAAAGCTACTGGCTTGAGACATGAAGCATCTGTAAGATTTAACCAAATATGAGAAGCTGAAGAATACAATGGTAGTCCTATGAAGAGACATCATTCTGTTGAAGGTACAGGGCCTAAATGGAGCAGGAATGTCCCAGGAAGTGAAAAATATTCAGTGTGATAATCACAAGGGCAAAGGGAAGAGAAAGCAGGGATATTTACGGCTGGAAGCAAGACTCCAAAGCAGATCACATAGGGACTTATGCAACTTGTTAGTGAATTTTGACATTATTTTAAGAGTAATGGCAAGGGCCTTAATACTTTTATGTTTGTGTTTTAGAAACATTGCAATGACTGAAGTAGAGAGAACAGAACACTGATAGACCCACCAGTTTGGAAACAAGTGGAGCAATCTAAGTGAGAGGTAATGGGGACAATGATGATGGAAATGAGTAAATAGCTGTTTAGCTATAATGAGTATAAAGAGTTATTAATTCCCTTTGTGAATAAGCACCTGTGACGAATAGGAAATTCACATTTCTGGTTGACTCATGGACAGATTACCCAGACTGGGAAAAAGCTGATGAGTTCTATTATGGCAATGTTACATTGCAGGTGTTGGTGAGAAAGTTGAGTGGACATATCTAGGAGACTGTTGGATATGAGAATCTGAAATCCACGTGGTAAAAATTTGTGGAAAGTTGTATAATTTGGAGCCCTTTCCTTATAGCTTTGAAAATAGATGGAGTTGTTCAGAGTCAGATGGAGAAAAGCGGTTCTGAGCAGTTAAAAGAACAAATGGAGGAAGAACATCCCATAAAACAGACTGAAAATAAAGGTCTGAAAGTTGAAAGAAAATCGGCAAAAGTGAAAAGAGCAGTACCCAGAAAGCTAGGAGATTGGTGCTTCAATGAGAGAGCAGGAGCACCGCAGAGAGATCAAACCAAACTAGGAAAGAGATACGTCTATTGCACTTGGCAACAATAGATCACTGGTGACCTTGGCTACAGCATCCCAGTGAAGTGATGTTAGCAAACTTCCAATAACAGGGGCTTGAGATGTGTGCAGAGAAAGAATGGAGACAATAAGGACAGGCAGCGTTTTCAAGAAGTTTGGTTGTGGAGGCAGACATTGGGTGCAGCATTGAAGACTGCTTGGGGTTCCCTTGTCCAATATCAGTGTGCGAGGGTTTGATTCCTGGCTTCGCTTTCAATCCAGCTTCCTCTTAATGTACACACTAGAAGTTAGCCAATGATGGCTCAAATATTTGGGTTTCTGCCATCCATGTGGGAGATCCAGATGGAATTTCAAGCTCCTGGCTTCAGCCTGGCCCCACCTGGATGGTGCAGTTATTTGAGGAGTGAAACTGCAGATGGAAAATCTTTCTGTCTCTGCCTCTTTCTCTCTTTTTCACTCCCCCTTACTTTCTCTCTTTGTAATAAATAATGTAAGTAAAATATTTTTTTAAAAAGTTAGTATGAAATGAAGTAAAACAAGTTCCTTTACAAAAAAACATTCCTGATAAAATCAGCTCAACTTAAATATTGTTAACATTGCACTACATTACAGTGAAAATATAAATGATTCTTGAAAACATTTCAAAGGAAATGCTTTCTCTTCAATTCTTAAATGTTTTGAATTTGTGCCAATACTTAACATTCAGAATTCTTGTTTAGCACGTTTCTTTTCAACTTACTCTGTTTCTCTCAACTGAAAAAGTCAAATGTCTCTCCTAAGGGCATTTTTGGCTCCACAATCATGTGGCTTTCAGCCATTTTTGTCATCAAAGGCCTTTTAGTTCTCTGGTTTCTGCAGCTCAAAACTAATAAGAGGAAAGGCATGGTTATGTTTTTCCCTTTCCTTAGTATCTTATTTCTTTTCCCACTGATAAAAAATAGAGTTGCCTTAAAGTCCACCTAATTTAGCCTTTTTGGTTTACAGATGAGGACATACATGCTTAGAGAATTATTCTGTGTTCAAAACTTGAAATAGGTAAGGGGCAAATTGGGAGTAGAATCCAGATGGTGATATGCCTGCAAGCTCATCTCTTTTCATTAAATATGTGCCTCTTGATGTTGATGGATAATGTTTTAAAACAAGAGATGCATCCCCTGCCCTTCCTGTTAATAATCCTTAGTGGTGTTTGAAGTTCCATGAGATGACAGCCTTACTTGTGGACCTTCACGTGAGAACTTGCTTCACAAAGGTGCCCTTAGAGTGAAGTTTCATGAAACTTTGTTTCCTCCACTAAAATAAAACAGGTTAATACGTCCATTTGTTAAGTTAATCACAAACACAGATATGAAAAGGAGCTCGATTTCAAATATTGGGCTAGTTTTCTTTCTTTCTTTCTTTCTTTCTTTCTTTCTTTCTTTCTTTCTTTTATTTGATTTATTTGAAAGGCAGAGTTACCGAGAGAGAGAGAGAGAGAGAGAGAGATCATCCTCTGGTTTACTCCCCAGATGGCTGCAACGGCCAGGGCTGGGCCAGGCTGAAGCCAGGAACCAGGAATTTCTTCTGGGTCTCCTACATGGGTGCAGGAACCCAAGCACTTGGGCCATCTTCGCTGCATTAGGAGGGAGCTAGATCAGAAGTGGAGCAGTTGGGATTGTAGGCAGCGACTTAACCAGTTAATGCCACAACGCCAACACCTGAGCTAGTTTTCCTAAACATGCTGGACGAAAGTTTGCCAAACACTATAGCCTCTAGGATACTTCATAATAATAAGTCACTCTTAACATTAAGCAGGAAATTTGATTTTTAAAAATCCATTTGTTGTGGTTTAAACATGGGGCAGGGGTGAGGCAGTGGGGAGAAAATGTCTTTTCAGGAAAAATTGATGAAAAAGTGTTCAAAAAATAATACCAGAACTTAGATCTGTGTGTGTATGTGTATGTGTGTGTGGTTCTTGCAATGAGTAGATTTTGGAAGCACTCGCACACACAACACACATGCAACACACAAGCAGATCTTCAGTTGTGAGAAAGTAATAACCTAAATTAACATGAAGATCCTTTTTCAAAAAATTTATTTAAGAAGAAAGAAATATTCTTTGCATGTCATGGTTAATAGAACTGGTTCCAAATTTCTCACATACCATTTATTCTTCTGATGAATGATGTGTACTATGAAAATCAACAATGATTTTTTTAATAATATAGTGGCAGCTTTATATATATATATATATATATATATATAAACTTACAGGACTTTGTATGTTTACTTGCATTCTCCTCATTTTTACTTTGGTTATTTAATTAAACCAAATAAATCTGTTTCCTTATAAAATTTTTCTATCAAATATTAGTTCATTAAAAACAGAGGACATTAAAATATTTATAAGAGTAAAATCACACAAACATATCATTAAAATAGTATCCTTACTTAATGTATACTAAGCTGATCTTCTGTATATTAAGATAATCGAAAATGAATCTTGATGTGA
The DNA here is from genome assembly GCF_964237555.1 of Oryctolagus cuniculus. Lineage (NCBI taxonomy): Eukaryota > Metazoa > Chordata > Mammalia > Lagomorpha > Leporidae > Oryctolagus > Oryctolagus cuniculus. The sequence continues at coordinate 92,018,534 of NC_091434.1, read as the reverse complement.
ATGGAAGGGGAGAGGGAGTGGGAAAGGGGAGGGTTGTGGGTGGGAGGGACGGTATGGGGGGGAAGCCATTGTAATCCATAAATCGTACTTTGGAAATTTATATTCATTAAATAAAAGTTTAAAACAAATAGTAGGGAAATGCTATCTTCTTGATCAAAACATTCAATAAAAATGATAAAAATTGAACTTTCAATCATGTGGATGTATCAAACAGGATGAATTTTGGAGGTATAATGATGTGCAAAGCCATATCATTCAGCTTGAAGTTTATTAGACAAGACAAGAAATGGGGAGGGAACTGATGTCCTTGTTTGTTTTTTATTTTCTCGGTTCAGTATATGTTAGGCATCATATACTGTTGTGGTATTATTCTGAAAACACTCACATTGATGTGACCTTTACTCATTTATTGTATTTATAACACCATGATGCATATTCACTTAAGGAGTGAAATGAAATATATACAAATTTGTATGAATTATATTTTCATGAATTTTAATCATTTTAGATAACAAAACTATCCAATAAAATAGCAACTTTAGTCTACATGTGTGTATATATATATGTATGTATATATATATATATATATATATATATCTAAAATGAGTAAATGTTAAGTAAATGTGGGTTGGATTTGAGTTGCTTATCCCAAGGCAGAGAAGTGGTGTCATTCGAGTACAGACACTAAGGGATTATGATATCTATAGAAGACTTAAAACAAAATTATAGTTAGGTTTCAAACTATGGTTCAGTCCACTTTTTAATACTAGTATGCTACAGAAATTCTAAATGATAACAGTTTTAAAATAGTCCTCTCTTCCCAGGTAAGCAAATCTCACTCTCCCAGCCTACCCTATCACCATCCTCCAGTGTCATAATCCATGCATCATGTGTGATGCCAGAACTTCCTTATCAGATTCTACCTCAAAATAATCTATGTTGCATAGTTTAAGTGGCAAGTTTTGTTTTCCTTTAATTTGTCATGACACTGAGAAACGGAGACTGATGGAAAACTTAAATTCCTATACTCTGATTCCTTTATAAATTTTACCAAGATACATTTTTATAAAACATCACTGTAGTTTAATTTCATAGAAGTTCATAATATTGCTTATGCAACCACCAAGGCTTATAAATGTGAATGAAAAAGATGAATCCTGCAGCAATCTGGTTGATAGACATTGTATCTTTGGATTATTTCTGCTATTGAAACTACTTCCTGAAGCGAAAATGAGCTTCAAACAGTTAGGTGTGAATCATATGATGAGTAAAAACTTTGCATCTGCTGGAATTATGAATATCAGGACCCCGAGATGAGTAGTAATTTACAAGGAAACAGATTGTACCGGGAACCACAACACAGTATTGAATCACATAAATCCTGATATTTGATTAATGGAATCAGAGGGAGCTAGCTGGATGGAACATAATATCATTTAAGCCTTAAATTATTTCTGTAATATATTTTGGTAACATGATTACTAGCAATAAATGAAAGTAGCCAAGCATTAAAGGTGAGTAAACACCAGCAGTAACTACAAACAGAAACAGCAAGAATCACAGGGAGTCCAGATACTGGAGTCATCAGAATCATACTTTAAAACGATTTTTCTTACTACATTATGAGTTATAAAAGACAAAGTTTTCAGCAAAGATCTGGTAACTGTAGAAGAGAATCTAATCATAATTATTATCTTGAAAAGTATAATAACTAAAAATAAGAACCAAATGAATGGGGCTAATAGTAGGTAATTAATTCTCCTAGCTGAAGTATTAATGGACAACAAAGTAGTGAGAAAAAGAAAACCAGAGAGAAGCATGATGAGGTAAAAGGATGGAAAATATAATAAGGATATGAGACATAAAGACACAGAGAGATGACGTAATAGATGTGTATTGGAGTCATATATGATGAGGAGAAAGAGAATATAAGAAGTAATTAAAGAAACTATGATTGTGCATTTTCCCCAACTGATGCATGTAAAAGTTCAAAATAAATGTTACACCTAGACAGATCAAAGCAAAACTTATAAAAAACAAAGTCAACATCTTTTTTTAAGTAGCAAAAGACAGAATGTTTTTAAAGATCAAAATTGTGACTGATTGGTGACTACTCATCAACACCATAAATTTTAAGAGTATGGAATAACATCTTTGTGAAACAAACCAAAACACCACAAAATCACCAATACAGAAATCTATAGCCAGTGAATCATTCAAGAATTAAACATAAAATAAAGACATTTTTCAGGCAAGTAAAACATTTTTTAAGAATAATCCATTGGCCCACATTAAGATAATTGGTAAAGATTTCTTTTCAGCAGGAGGAAAATTATTTTGAATCTGAGAGATCCAGAAAAGTATATAAATAATAAATTTTTAGATACAGCAGTGTAATCTAAAGCAATAATGATAGTGGCTTCTAATTTTTTTAAAGATTTATTTTTATTTACTTGAAAGACAGAGTTATAGAGAGAAGTAGAGACAGAGAGGTCTTCCATCCACTGGTTCACTCCCCAGATGACCACAGCGGCCCGAGCTGCACCGATCAGAAGCCAGGATCCAGGAGTTTTTTCCTGGTCTCCCACGTGGGTGCAGGGGCCCAAGGACTTGGGCCATCTTCTACTGCTATCCCAGGCCATAGCAGAGAGCTGGATCAGAAGAGTAGCAGCCGGGACTAGAACCTATGCCCAACATGGGATGCCGGTGCTTCAGGCCAGGACGTTAACCCACTGCGCCAAGCGCCAGCCCCGCAGCTTTTAATTTGTATAGTGTATACAGAAATTATACACAACACTAAGAGGAAAAGAGAGAAAATGGAGAAAGAATACAGTGTATCAGTTGGTTTAATTAGGACACCAACTTGATGAATCAGTGCACAGAAAACATGGAAGTTCCAGCTCCATTTCTGATTCCAGCTTCTTGCTAACGCCCACCTTGAAAGAAACCAGCTGTTTGTGCCTCTGCCACACATGTGGCAGACAGACTGAGTTCCAGGCTCTTGGCTTTGGCCTGACCCAGCCCTAGTTTTTGCTTGGATTTGAGAAGTAAGTCAGCAGATGGAAGTTCTCTCTGTGTCTCTGTCTCTCAGTTTTTGACTCTTTCAAATAATTTTTTTTTAAATACCAAATAAAATTCCAACCTGATTTTCTTGTTTGCACTGGTTTGTAATTTTTAATTTTTTTTAATTTTAACTTTTAATTGGCTTTTAACAGATTCAATGTGATTTGTAGATAAAATTCTAAGAACATAATGATAGTCCCTTCCTCCCCTCTTCCCTCCTCTTCTTTTCTCCCTTCCACCACCCATCTTCCTTCTCCCTTTCTTTCTATTTAGATTTTGAGAAAACACATTTTAAATTTACATTACAGTAAAAAGGTTTAAAACTTTGCCCAATAAGAAATTTAATGATATAAAGCAAGAAGACCCTAGTTTCGTTGGAATATTGTTTGCACTATTTTGGAAATGCTACTGTTTTGGAAAACTGGTTCTAAAGCTTGTACAGTGATGCAAATGATGAAGAGTACAGAAGTGCTCTTTAATCAGAAGAAAAAGTTGGGATACTGTGAAGCATCAAGTCTTACTATAAGGCTACAGTAATTAAAACACTGTGATCTTTGCACAAACATAAGTAGACAAGTAGAGTAGGACAGAGAAATCAGAATCAATCTCTCTCTTACAGGTATGCTTGATTTATAGCAAAACATAACTATAAAGCCATGAGAAAACATGACTTCTGTAACAGACTGGGAGATATTAGCTATCCATGGTGATAAACTGAATTTTAGACATTTACTGTACACTGTACAAAGTAATTGATTCCTGATTCACTGGATATCAGCATGTGATAGGTAAAATAATATGAACATGCAAGTTGCAAGCTGAAATAAACCTTCCTTCTCAAGAAGCTTCTATGGAGTACTGCAGTTGAAGTGACAAAAAACTGACAAATTAAATGCACAACAGGCCTTAGACAAGATCAGCACAGAGCACACATGAACTCGTCTTTCAGACCACAGAGCAAAGAGCAGAAGTTGTAACCACTGTTCTCCCACTCACCTGGACAACCATGCAACAGAGTTCTGGAGCAAAGCAAGGCTCAGTATTACACAAAGCAGCTGCATGAATAATAACAGAAACATATACTGAATTATAGCCCAGTCACCTCATTCCAGTAGTCAGGGTACAAAGGAAAGAGGATCTGAAAGAATCAGAAAAGGAATGGTTACCTCTGGCACTCTGGTAATCTTGACCAGAGAATATACAACTACATAATGAAATGTTTATAGATCTCAATATGTAATTGACGTCCAGTCATTCTCAAGAAATCCTGTTTCTAGACACATAAGTCCCTGATTTAAAGAGCACTTCCAGGTGTTGTTTAAAGCTGTTTAAAACTGTGTACTCCACTAACGAAAGCAAGATTCTGGCATCCCATGTGACAATTTCATTTCTTCAAGAGTTCTGTCTACATCCCTAAATCTGTTCTGGCTCAGATTGAGGGCATTCAAAAATCAGGTTTTTTGACAGGCAGAATGGACAGTGAGAGAGAGAGACAGAGAGAAAAGTCTTCCTTTGCCATTGGTTCACCCTCAAATGGCTGCTGCGGCTCTGATCTGAATCCAGGAGCCAGGTGCTTCTCCTGGTCTCCCATGCGGGTGCAGGGCCCAAGGGCTTGGGCCATCCTCCACTGTACTCCCGGGGCACAGCAGAGAGCTGGACTGGAAGAGGAGCAGCCGGGACAGAATCCGGCGCCCTGACCAGGACTAGAACGCGGGGTGCCGGCGCCGCAGGTGGAGGATTAGCCTATTGAGCCGTGGCGCCAGCCAAAAATCAGTTTTACAAGTGCCTTGGTAGAAATACCATAGGTGGAAACCAGCCTAAAGACTTAACTGTTGCTCTGCTTGTCTGAGTTCCAACTCTGGCAGGTAGGGACCATGTCTACCTGTTTCCTGATGAATTTCCAGGGACAAACTCCAAATAACACTCAACCCAGAGAAGGAATACTGTCAGGCAGTGAGGCAAGAAGGAAAATTCAGGTTAAAAAGCCCTGAGATTTATTATTAGCCACACTTTTAGTTTAAGACTGAAGAAACACAAGTAAACAGTTCACTAGACTGCAGAAATAGAAGTCTAGAATCTAAGCAATGGGAGGAAGGAGCTTAGTTCAGCTCTAGTCAGTGCACATCTGTGGTTTTGAACTTCACACTCAGAAGCTACATTCAAACAACACATTAAGAAAGCTAAGTTTGGGAATAGTGACCAGAGGGATGTGAGAAATGGAAACCAAGCCCATGTGGAGATAGAGAAAGCAGAGTTATATGACTTGAAAGAAGAAACAAGATGGGCGTATTCCAGTAAGGGAAGGAAAGGTTGGCAAGGGTTGTAGAAAACAGAATAGGCATCTTTCTCAATTCTTAATATTTCAGAGCTGTCTGAAAATACTGCAACATCAGACCACTTCAGACCTACTGAATCAGAACCTCTCAGGATGATGCTAGGACCTATGTGGTTGTATGAGGCTCTCAGGTGATTCTGATACAAGGCCGATATTGAGAACAATTGCTGCAGACCCATCCTGCTTTCATAATTGGAAATTGTAGGGCCACTGGGTAGAAATTATATAGAAGTCATTATGAACTTAAATAAAAGGTATAAAAAATCTAGTTTATGGTAAATATTCTGCAATAGAGTATTCAAACTGACAGCAAATTTATTTTAGAAAGTCTTTGGAAATATGAGAGAGAGAGAACTATAAAAATTACTAGAAAAAATCTGATAATCTCCCTACTATTCTGTCTGCACACACGGAAGGCCATGGTGGAAGTCTGAGTTCCTCTCTGAGGATACAGTTTTTTGAAGCTGGATATAGAACTGTCTCATTCATCCAAAATCCTGCTTTCCAATAGTCTTAAGTTCTCAGAATTCAGGCATTCTGAAATGTATCTTGACCGGGTTTAACTGCAAAATTTGATATAACAGATAAACAAGTCTATGAAGGATTAGATAAAGTTGATTATTTGCTTCTCCTCTGGGTTGCAGTGGGTTAGAAGAAAATGAGAAGAAAGGATAGGAAAGTTATTGGAAGCCAGAATAAAGTCATTATATCTTGGAGTAAAATACAGGTCCAAAGAGTAATCATAAGGAGAAAAAGCAGAAAAATATAAAAAGTAAAAATAAATCTATTTCTGTCTAGTGCATTCATAAATGCTGAAAATGATGTCCCGAATCACCTAAGTGTTTGAATTCTAGTGGACATCCTGTCATAGGAAGGCAGTTTTCACAGAATGGTGGAGTTTGGAGGGAAGTGGAGAATTAGAGAAATTTACTTCAACCTCCTTGCCTTGCTTTCCCTTTATGATAGTTCTACAATATTAATGAAATATAATATTCATGCAGAGAATTACTGTGTCAAAAGTGTACAGTTTACTACATTTAAACAACTGTACAAACCACATTTGATTAAATCACTAAAAGAAGCTTGTTTCCAGAAACCTAGCCCTTCCTGCTCCCTTCCAGTCACTGTAGTAACCCCCTCCCCCTCCCAAGGATAGCTCTGTCCTACTTCGCACAGCACTATCTTCTGCTACAGTGTGCACTCTTACTATTTTGTGTCTGAATTCTTTTGCTGAGTTTTAAATATTTTTTATATAACAACTCCTAGAGCTGGTGTGGCATAGCATAATGCCAGCATCACATATTAGTGTCCTAGCTATTCCATTTCCAAAGTCACTCCCCACAAATGCATCTTGTAAGGCAGCAAAAGATGGCCCATATAGTTGGGCTCTGCCATCCACATGGAAGATCTGATGAAGCTCCAGGGTCCTGGCTTTGGCCTGGTCCAGGCCTGGTCATTTTGGCCACTGGGAAGTGAACCAGACAAAGGAAGATCTCTCTTTTTGTGTCTCCCACTCTCGCTGTAAATTTGGCTTTCAAATAAATAAATAAGTTTTAAAAGCAAACAAACAAACAAAAACACCTGCCAGAATGTGATAGTGACTTGTCCCACAAATAATGGACAAGCAAGAAAAACAAGAAGTCACACCTCCTGATATCTAAAGCAAAGTTCTTCTCACTTGCATTTTTACAGTTTTTTTCTTCCATAAGAAAGCCTTACCACATGTCCTTACCCTGAAAGGTAAGCCTCCACCATATGAAAAAATAAAGATGCAAAAACAACAAAATTAAACATCTAACAAAATAATGTATCATTATATGTGAAGAGAGTATGAAAGATCTTCAAATGCTTTGTAAAAAATAAATTTAATGAAAAAACTATGAATGAGTTTTAATTTTTTGCAACAAAAATATTTTTTCCTAAATTTTTTTTCTAGGAATTTTTTCAAAGCCCAAACTGCAAATGTTGTCTGTTTTACCTCACATGTACTCCTGATGTCAAGACGTTTTGAAAAAATGATAACTTTAAACTATTCTGATGTTCTCTATGTCACCACAAAATCGATCTTACTTAATTGGTCAATTTTTAGAAGGCTAAGCTATCTCTATGAAGGTATGAGCTTAATAAATTCTCATCATTGCATAGCCTAGTAGAACAATCAATGTGACAGTAAAAATGCCCAGAAAACAAATCAAATAATTATCAAATTCACTCCAGAATGCTAAGGTTGTGATTCCTTTGTAGTGAAGATTAAAAGTAAAGGCTGTGCCAGCCACAGCCTGGTTTTCACCCATGGTCTTGGCCTGGAAGTCATTTGATTTTACTTCAGTGCTGTCATTGCTTTAAGAGCCAAATGTTAATAATATATTATTATGGAGACATCCTAAAATCAGCAACACAAGTTATTTCTCTAAGACATAAATTAAAACTGCTTTATTTACAAAAAAGTATCCCTAAATAGAATACCTATTTAGACGCCCTTAAAGAGAAATGTTTGAATTAGTAATGCTTGATTTTCTAGCACCTCTGATTTGGCCCAATTCAATGCTGTGCTCACCATGAACTACACATTTTATTACCTATTACTTAATTTCACAAGCATTATATGGCACAATGCAATGCAACTAAAAATTGTTTTCTCTCTAAATGTAATAAAAAAATTACATTTTTAAGCCTAAAAAAATTAGGCTTAGAATAATAAAAGGTATGGGTATTCCATCTCTCCAAAAACAGGACATGAGAAGGAACAAAATTTTATAGCATGTGTAATATGTAGAAAAGGGTAACTTTGCTATGCAATTGAATAATATCCAGATAAACATCTGTTCTAGCCACATAAATAAGCAGGTACAAAAGGACACACAGAGAAATGATTACATTTTCATTCTCAGATCAGAGGTCTCGTGTGCAAGACGAGTAAAAAGAAAATTATTTGCTAGTTGAAGCTGACCCTGCCTTGACTCCATGTCTGTGTAATGTCCTAGTTCACATTTTATAATTATGTAACAGGCATATCTAAACATGAACCTTGCAAATGTATATTTTCATGAGTCATTTTGAATCATTCTTCTGTATGAAATACTCATTTGAAAGGCATTTAAGGTAAGGTTTTTCAAGTCTGTTTTAAGGAATAGTTGACTTTACCAAAGATTTAAAATTAATTTTACTTGATATTTGTCTGTAATTCCTCCATGGTAACCTCATGGTTCTCTAACTCTCTACTGTAACATGACAGTGGTTCTAAAATTATCATAAGGATTTCATAAACATCTTAAATCCAGACTGATTCCAATTTGAAAAATATTCAGTTTTATCCTCCAAATGTGGAAGCATTTTATGGGCAGACAACACTCTCTGAATTACTGAAGTTGATTAAAATGTAGAATTTTTTTTTTCTTTTTAAAGATTTATTTATTTATTTGAAAAAGCTATAGAGAAAGAGAGAGGGCAAGATCTTCCATTTGCTGGTCCACTCCCCGAATGCCTGCAGTGGCTGGAGTTGGGCCAGGAGCCAGGAGCTTCTTCCGGATCTCCCACGTGAGTGCAGGGGCCCAAGCACTTGGGCCATCCTCTGCTACCTTCCAAGGTGCAATAGCAGGGAGCTGGATTGGAAATGGAGCAACTGGAACTTGAACCTGCGCCCATATGGGATGCATGTACTGCAGGTAGTGGCTCTATCCACTAAGCTAGTGCCACACCCCCTACCCCTTTTTTGTTTTTAACTTGCGAACATTTTTCAGTTTGAGGCAGCAGGACTTGAGTCAGCACAACAGTAACATCAAAAACAGTGCTTGGCAAGAACCCAGCTTCAGTCTACGAGAGTGCTATATGCATGTGCTTTGTATTTCCTATCAGCAAAGCTTACTTTTTTATAGTAAATAGGAATGTCTAAGTGTATAATGTACATCACTTCATTGTGACTCGATTTCCCCATCTTTAAATGGTGACAGAAACCACCATTAGCATCCCATATTTTCCAATATCTAGATTTTTGAAGACCAGTTGGGCATTCCAAGGAATGGTAGGGGTTGGAAGCATGGTAGAAAAGAAACTGGCAATTATTCCTCTGCTGCCATCTTTCCAAACCTGGACATATCATTGCCTGACCAGATACTCTTTGCCATTATCTCCACTTCCGGAGTTAGAAGACTGGAGACAAAAGCAAGGAAAGGGGCAGGGAGGAATAATGAGGAAGTCTACGAGGGAGGAGTGAACTTCAGTCTCAAAGAGCAAGTGCAGCATCCATTTTCTAAGCCCCTATCCCTCTGCTGCTGAATCACTGGTGAAAGTACTCAGAGAAGCACCAGACGGGAGGGTCATCCCCTTACTCTCACTCAGTGTGGAGATGGGGAAGAGGAAAGAGGGTGGGATATAGGAAGACAAGAAGAGAGAAAACATGAGAAGAACTGAGTGCCAGATGGGAGAGGAAGGATGAAGAAAGGCCACCGGCGTTCTGCTCTCCCTTTCAACTCTTCACACTCTCCCCGTGGGAGGGAACGAAGGAGGCTCCTCCCGGATGTTCCAGCACAGGGCAGGCAATAAAGCATCACCACACTGACAGCGTGGTTACCACTTCCCAGACTGTGACCACAATGAGAGCCTAGTGTGGCAGAATTAACATTCACAATCTAATCCATGAAAGGATTTTCTGAACCACACATTTTGTTGGATTTTTTTTAAATAGCCTAATGTGTTAATATTGAAAATAGATGCATGTAACTTGAGAATGAGTACAAAATGCCATGTGTATTAAATTAATAATATTTCATTACTCACCCATCACAGAGTCATTATTTTAAATAACCATATTTCATTTCAGTGGACAGAGTGTAAATGAGAATGTATTTTTATGTAAAGTGGACCTGCATCATTATTTATTCATGAGTTTTAAAAGGATCATTATTTTTGACAGACAGCTCCTGTCAAAAGATTTATGCATAGGAGCTCATGTTTCCCCACAATAATCATCAATCAATAAACTTTAGAACTTGGTACTTAAAATTCAGTGTTACAGAGATGCATGCTCTGCTCTAATTAAACACATGTTTGCATTTGGAAAATAAACTGCAACCCCAGTTCAATTATATATAATCTGAAATATCAATATTGCATGTGCACGGGGTGAGTCACGGTTTCAGTTGGGAATGAGCATCTTGTTGTGTTAGAAGTCACTGCTTTGCTTCCAGACTCCAGGCTTTTTTGCTATATCCCTGTGGGGCAGAAGGGGAAGCTCACAAGATTTGGCTTTTAACAGTATAATTGGTTATCAGTGATGATAGTTTTCTGGGCCGTGATGACACAGCTCCCTGATTTGGGCCTGGTTTGAAGGAAACTGAGGTTATAACCCATACATTTCAGTGTCACAGGAAAAAAAGCATATTGCCTTTCAGTACAGGGCAAAGAAGCAAGCTCAGGAGACGGGGAAGATGATGTTACAGATGATAACATGTAATTACAAAGCAGCAAAATTGTAACTGAGATGGATGGCAAGGTTGGTAGAAGACAGTTCATGGACCCTAAAGATAAACCAAGGGGCGGGGAGTTACCAGTCTCAAACACATCTTCACGGTTCCAAGGAGAGTTCATGGTGATGCTATAGCCTTAACCCCAGAGGACATAGCTGAAAAGCTGAAACTCTCCCAGAAGCAGCTGTCCCTTCAGAATTGCCACAGTCCACTAATGTGCTTTCCCCAAATTGCTGTGTCTCCTGATGAGCTGATAACGCTCAAGACTGGTATTATGTGAAATTCTCTTTTTTCTTTTTTTGGACAAGCAGAGTTAGACACACACAGAGAGAGAGAAAGGTCTTCCTTTCTGTTGGTTTATGCCCCAAATGGCTGATATGCCCGGCGCACTGTGGCCGGTGTGCAGCGCCAATCCAAAACTAGGAGCCAGGTGCTTCCTCCTGGTCTTCCATGTGGGTGCAGGGCCCAAGCACTTGGGCCATCCTCCACTGCACTCCCGGGCCACAGCAGAGAGCTGGACTGGAAGAGGAGCAACTGGGACAGAACCGGCGCCCCAACCAGGACTAGAGCCCTGGGGTGCCAGCGCCACAGGCAGAGGATTAGCCTCGTGAGCCGTGGCGCTGGCGGTGAAATTCTCTTATAAATACTCTGAATCTGAATTCAGCATTAAATACATTTCTACCTGGGAAAGTCCATTTTCCTATCTAGATTTCCAGAATTCAGACGATCCATTATTGTGATGTGTGACTCTATCATCAAACACCCGACACCATTTCCATTCTGTGCAGGTTCCATACTGGAAGTGTTTTGTTTATCTCCCATAGTGCCTTTCCCACAGGAGCATGGGCACTGAGCTAAAAGCCTCCAGCACAGACAGGGCCAAGCACACACATGAGGGTACTTTTAACTTTTGTCTGGGAGATATGCAAATCCCATTTTCAGGCCCAGTTTTTTTGTTGTTGTTGTTTGTTTTTGTTTTTGTTTTTTTTTTTTGTTGTTTTTTTGTTTTTAATCACACAACTAAACAGCCAGGCTAATGAAGAAAATACCAGGCCTTCCCTTGTTGTAAAGAAGGTGGAGAGAGGGACAGGCTAGAGGGAGGAGAGTGGAGAGAGGGGAGTCCACTCGCCATAGAGACTGCACTGCATTTTTAGCAGCTGGTGAAGACAGTGAGTCCCTGGAGTGGCTGGGGCTGACACTCTGTGGACAGTTACAGAAAAAAACAGTGCCTGCATGTTTTCACTCGATTAGAAGTGTGACTTTTAGAACTGCCTTCAGAATCTCCCTCCTGGAAATAAATGGTCAGTTTGAGACCACATTGAAGAATAGACTTGGTTGCTTTGGCAGTGCTGGAATGAGTTGGTGCCGGGTAGGGGTGGAGTGAGTAAGGGGAGAGGCAGAGAAACAGAAAGGGGGACTCTGGCCTATGGGAAATGAGCAGTTTGGGAACAATCTCAGAGGAGGGGAGCATGCCAGGAGAGCAAGAGGAAGAATCCCCTTGCTGGAGGATCAGAGACTTTGCGGAGGAAAACTGGCCAGTGAAACATGGTCTGAGATAATAATGCTTGCCATCAATAGAGGTTCCAAAGTGTGTTTTGGAAAAATGAAGTAAGGGATCTGCGCCACAATTTGAATGGAGTAAGGGAGAATAACTACTGGGGAGGGATTAGAGTGTGTGGCAAATAGAAGTGAGAGGGAGGGAGAGGGTGGGCAGGAAAGGAGGAAGGGAGAGACAGTGGCCCAGGCCTCAAAAATCCTGAGAAAGCTTCTGTGCAGCTTGGCATTGGAGCTACAGGTAAGGCTGGCAGGCAAGGGAAGCCCATTTTAATTATGAATTTATTTTGTAATTGTAAAAGACACAGTCACTGAAGTATATTGTAGATAAAACATGTGTTTTTATCACTTATTGTGGCACAAAATGAAACGCTTTATTTTTGCACTTGGTTATTTGGCACTACTCACTACAAACATGCTCTTGACAAGATTTTGCTATTTGGTGTGCACTATTTCAGTCTCATGTCTCTATATCCTTTCCTGATAAATTTTCTAAGGGGTAGGTCACCATTTTACCATATAGGACAGTGTGCAGATGTCAAGTAGACATGGAAGAAAAGAAAGGTGTGGGGGCGGAACTGCCCAGGTCACCTAGTGACTTTGCGGGTACAGACAAGGATATACTCTTCTCTTGCCAGGAGGTGACAGCTGAGTCTATGGAAGTATTTATGTACTAGAGAGTCAGGATTCTGAGAATACAAAGGCTGCAGATTTCCGTTTGTCAATACAGGAAAAGTGCTTATGCCCTGTTCTTCTTTCTGGTGGTTGGATAGTTAAAACATACAAGGATACTTCAAAACGTTCATGGAAATATGAAATTAAAGATAAGCTTATCTGGGTGTAAAAAAATTTTGAAATCCATGCATAGGATTCTCATAAAATACATTTTTCATGAACTTTTGGAAGACTCCCTCACATATAAAATAAGATATAAATAGCTCTAAGCGTATGTACTTTAAATCTCTTCATTATTTTATATTAGTGTCAAACATATCCGTGCATATGCATTTGATGATATTCTGAGATAGAGGCTGTAGCTTTTCCTTTGATATATGACTGGTTTCATGTCTTCTCTATCTTTTTATTTACACAAGACTTATTCATCATGATTCCAGTTTCAGTGGTTTTAAGGTGGAGTGAGAAGATACAGACACTTGTTCAAGAATCCAAGTGTTGCAAGCATCTACCACTATTCCTTCATCCATGGGAGATTAATTCCAAAGCCCACAGTGGATGCCTGAAACCCTAGATAGTACAGAACCCTATAATTTAATGCCTTTTCCACCTCAACAAAGCAGTTTTCACACAATGTGGTTCTCACCTTGCAGTTTGAAGGGTGACCACAAAACTAGCATAGACTTATTTTTCCTTCTTTACAGTTTCACAGACCAAAGTACATCTTAGCAACCTCACCATATAATTTTTTTCCTTTATTAAATGAAGAACTCTCACCTTTTCACTTACAGGAATCACTTTACGACTTCTCTTTGGCGTAGCTAAATTGCCAGCGTCACTACTTTTGTGCTTTGGGGCCACTATTAAACAAACTAAGGGTTATCTGAACACAAGAACTTCAGTACCATGGCAGTCAGACCTGATAACTCAGATGACTACTAATTGACTAACTGATAGGTCACATATACAACATGGTTACAGTGAACTAAGGGATGATTCACATCCCAGTGCAATGAAGTGGGTAGTGGAAAATTCTATTGTACTATGCAGAACAGTGCACATTTTAAAACTTATGAATTGTTTATAGTATTTTTTTAATTTTCCATTTAATGTTTATGGATTGCAGCTGACAATGGGTAACTGAAAGCATGGGAAGCAAAAACAGTGACTAAAGGAGGAGGACTATTACATATATTTTCTTCTCAGTCTTCCCCTTTCCCCCAAGGACTTATTGAAGGTAATTCTTGGGGTTGACATTGTGGCATAACAGATTAGGCTGCTAACTGCAAAGCCAGCATCCCATATGGGAACCAGCTAGAGTCCTGAATGCTCCACTTCTGATTGTGCTTCCTGATAAAGTGCCTGGGAAAGCAGTGGAAGATGGCTCAAGTGCTTGGGCCCCTGCACCCATGCAGGGATCCAGAGGAACCTCCTGGCTCCTGGCTTCAGCCTAGCTCAGCCCTGGCTGCTAGGCCCTTTTGGAGAGTGAATCAGCAGATGGAAGACCTCTCTCTCTCTCTCTCTTTCTCTCTCTCTCTGTATCTCCTTCTCTCTAACTCTGCCTTTCCAATAAATAAAACAAATATTTTGAAAATGTAATTCTTTAAATATAAGACCTTTAAATTAAATATCAGCAGAAAATACGCTTAACATAAGCATGATTCTACTTTTGATGCATTTTCCACAGCTGAACACACCTTTTCATTAAGAAGTGGGACATTGCTGAGGGGGCATTTTCCCTAGTGGTTAAGATGCCACTTGGGATACCTTGGGATACCTGAGTGCCTAAAGTTGGAGTCCCAGCAACACACCCAATTCTAACTTCCTGCTAATGTGTACCCTGGGAGGCAGCAGGTAATGATTCAGGTACTCAGTTCCCTGCCCTGATGTGGGAAACCTGGGTTCAGTTCCTGGATCCTGGCTGTGGCCTGGCCTACCCTTGGCAGTTGCAATCATTTGTATAGAGACTGGCTCACTTCTCTCTCTCGTCTCTTTCTGTCTCTCACTTTCTCTCTCTCTCCCTCTGAAGTAAATGAAAAGAAGAGACAGAAATGGAACATTGTCAACATTCCAGAAGCACGCCTGTGTCCCCTTCTCAGTCATTTCCCCTGCCTCAAAGTGATCAATACAGCTTTTGTTTATATTTGACATTTATCGAAGTGAATCATGTGGAATACACTCTTTTGGGCCTTTCTTTGCTCAACATTACATTCATGAGATTCATCCAAATTGCTAGTTGTAAGCATCATGAGCTCATATTTATTTCTCTGAGCCATTCCCATTGTATAACTAAAGCACATTTTGAGAATAATAGACATTTGGGTTGCATCCCACTTCTACTATCTTAGTGCTACTGTATTTATGTGTCTGTTAGTGAACATACTATGCTGTGCATTCATATTGGATATATACCTTGGAGTTGCATTGCTGGATCACAGGATATATAATTTTCATCATTAGAGATGCTGTCAGTTTTCCAAAGTGGTTGTATCAATTTATATTCCCATGGTGTAGGAGGGTCCCGCTAATCTGTATCTACTATGGTTAGTACTAAGTACTATCCATCATTTTTATTTTAGTCATTCAGGCATACATGTAGTGATATAGCCTTTTTTTTTGTTTGAATCCATATTTTCCTGATAATTGACTACTTTTTACATATTAATGTCTTCTTTTGTTAAATACTTGATAAAGACACTGGTTTTTAATATTAATTTTCCATTTGTCTTATTATTTCATAGACTACATATAAATGAAGTTGTTTCTATTATATATAAATCTGGTGGCTTTTCAGGATTGATACTTTACAAAATAACTGATACGGTTTTCAATAGAACAAAAATCACTTTTTTTCTTTTGCACTCGTCTTTCAGCAGTTTTCATCATACATAATAATTATAATAAAAAAAGAGCAGCTCTAATAAGCTCAAAACACTGAATGAACTTTGAGTTCATCTGTTGGGAGCAAGATAGTTGAAACATACAGGCCAATCTCCTTAAAGGAGATAAGTATGTGTCAGGGCTGGGGTCCTGTTTTATAGAAGGAAATTTTAAAGATATCAAGACTGGTTTCTCCAGCTTTTCTTTTAAATGTAGATTGGCCGACCAAGGCACCATAGTGGATAGTCTCTTTGGGAATCACA
Organism: Oryctolagus cuniculus; assembly: GCF_964237555.1. Taxonomy (NCBI): domain Eukaryota; kingdom Metazoa; phylum Chordata; class Mammalia; order Lagomorpha; family Leporidae; genus Oryctolagus; species Oryctolagus cuniculus. Next base: position 92,002,299 of record NC_091434.1, on the reverse strand, counting down.
GGAAAAATAGATTTTGTTTGGTTCCTGCTATTTTTTTCCAGTGAAAGCAGGCACTGTTTCTTTTCCTTTCATTTAGTCAATAACTGAAAATACAGTATTTAGGATACCAGATTGTTATGTTGTAGGATCACTATCATTAATACAACCAGGGTCTCTGTCAAATTACTCCAAGAGTTGTAGCTCTCTTTTCAGTAAAATCAGAATACTAAAAGTATATTCATCATAGAGTGAACATGAAGGTTAAGTGAGACAAGGTATTTAATACACAGAGCACAGGACTTGGCATATTGGGAGTAATGCATTGCATCTCTTTTTAATCATTAGGGAATTAATTGGAATCCCCTGGTATGCTTCCAACTCCACCACTTGGGGCAAGTCAGCCTGAGCATGTCCCAAATTATACATCTCTTCCCTCTCCCATTCCCACCACCATGTTCAACAGGGATCACATTTCAGTTAATTTTCAACACTTAAGAATAACTGTGCATCAATTACAGATCTAAACCAGTCATATTAAGTAGAACAGATAAAAAAAACTACTAAGAGGGATAATGTATTAAGTTGTTCATTAACAGTCAGGGCTATGCTGATCAAGCCACCATTTCCCATAGTGTCCACCTCACTCCAACAGGTTTCCCTCTTGGTGTTCAGTCAGTCGTCACCGATCAGGGAGAACATATGGTATTTGTCCCTTTGGGACTGGCTTATTTCATTCAGCATGATGTGTTCCAGATTCCTCCATTTTGTTGCAAATGACTGGATTTCGTTGTTTCTTACTGCGGTATAGTATTCTAAAGAGTACATATCCCATAATTTCTTTATCCAGTCTATCGTTGATGGGCATTTAGGTTGGTTCCAGGTCTTAGCTATTGTGAATTGAGCTGCAATAAACATTAGGGTGCAGACCGCTTTTTTGTTTGCCAATTTAAATTCCTTTGGGTAAATTCCAAGGAGTGGGATGGCTGGGTCGAACGGTAGGGTTATCTTCAGGTTTCTGAGGAATCTCCAGACTGACTTCCATAGTGGCTTGACCAGTTTGCATTCCCACCAACAGTGGGTTAGTGTCCCTTTTTCCCCACATCCTCGCCAGCATCTGTTGTTGGTAGATTTCTGCATGTGAGCCATTCTAACCGGGGTGAGGTGAAACCTCATTGTGGTTTTGATTTGCATTTCCCTGATTGCTAATGACCTTGAACATTTTTTCATGTGTCTGTTGGCCATTTGGATTTCCTCTTTTGAAAAATGTCTATTGAGGTCCTTGGCCCATCTCTTAAGTGGGTTGTTGGTTTTGTTTTTGTGGAGTTTCTTGATCTCTTTGTAGATTCTGGTTATTAACCCTTTGTCTGTTGCATAGTTTGCAAATATTTTTTCCCATTCTGTCGGTTGTCTTTTCACTCTCCTGACTGTTTCTTTTGCAGTACAGAAACTTCTCAATTTGATGCAATCCCAATAGTTGATTTTGGCTTTGACTGCCTGTGCCTCCCGGGTCTTTTCCAGAAATTCTTTGCCTGTGCCAATATCTTGAAGGGTTTCTCCAATGTTCTCTAGTAACTTGATGGTGTCAGGTCGTAGATTTAGGTCTTTAATCCATGTTGAGTGGATTTTTGTGTAAGGTGTAAGGTAGGGGTCTTGCTTCATATTCTGCACGTGGAAATCCAATATTCCCAGCACCATTTATTGAATAGACTGTCCTTGCTCCAGGAATTAGTTTTAGATCCTTGATCAAATATAAGTTGGCTGTAGATGTTTGGGTTGATTTCTGGTGTTTCAATTCTGTTCCATTGGTCTATCCATCTGTTTCTGTACCAGTACCATGCTGTTTTAATTACAACTGCCCTGTAGTATGTCCTGAAATCTGGTATTGTGATGCCTCCGGCTTTGCTTTTGTTGTACAAGATTGCTTTAGCTATTCGAGGTCTCTTGTGCCTCCATATAAATTTCAGCACCGTTTTTTCCAGATCTGAGAAGAAGGTCTTCGGTATCTTGATTGGTATTGCATTGAATCTGTAAATTGCTTTTGGGAGAATGGACATTTTGATGATATTGATTCTTCCAATCCATGAGCATGGAAGATTTTTCCATTTCTTGGTATCCTCTTCTATTTCTTTCTTTAAGGTTTTGTAATTTTCATCGTAGAGAACTTTAACGTCTTTGGTTAAGTTTATTCCAAGGTATTTGATTGTTTTTGTAGCTATTGTGAATGGGATTGATCTTAGAAGTTCTTCCTCAGCCATGGCATTGTCTGTCTATACAAAGGCTGTTGATTTTTGTGCATTGATTTTATACCCTGCTACTTTGCCAAACTCTTCTATGAGTTCCAATAGTCTCTTAGTAGAGTTCTTTGGGTCCCCTAAATACAGAATCATGTCATCTGCAAAGAGGGATAGTTTGAGTTCTTCCTTCCCAATTTGTATCCCTTTAATTTCTTTTTCTTGCCTAATAGCTCTGGCTAGAACCTCCAGAACTATATTGAATAGCAGTGGTGAGAGTGGGCATCCCTGTCTGGTTCCAGATCTCAGTGGAAATGCTTCCAACTTTTCCCCATTCAATAGGATGTTGGCTGTGGGTTTTTCATAGATTGCTTTGATTGTATTGAGGAATGTTCCTTCCAAACTCAGTTTGCTTAGAGTTTTCATCATGAAAGGGTGTTGTATTTTATCAAATGCTTTCTCGGCATCTATTGAGATAATCATATGGTTTTTCTTCTGCAGTCTGTTAATGTGGTGTATCACATTGATTGTCTTGCGCACATTAAACCATCCCTGCATACCAGGTGATCAGTTTCAGTTCACAGTTGGTCATGGTGAAGGGACTGGGAGTCAAAGGGAGCACATAGACAAGTCTAGTACCTGCTAACGCTAACTGATGGAGTAAATAAAGGGGAGAGTGATCCAACATGGGAAGTGAGATACTCAGCAGACTCATAGAATGGCAGATGTCCTAAATAGCACTCTGGCCTCAGAATCAGCCCTAAAGGCATTCGGAGCTGGCTGAAAAGCCCATGAGAGTATTTCAGGCATGGAAAGCCAAGACACTCTGGCAAAAGATCTCTGCGAGTGAGATCCCAGTGGAAAGAACAGGTCATCAAAGAAGGAGGTACCTTTCTCTGAAGGGAGGAGAGAACCTCCACTTTGACTATGACCTTGTCTAAACAAGATAAGAGTCAGAGAACTCAGAGGGCTTCCATAGCCTTGGAAACTCATGACTGGAGCATAGGGAGATTACTGATGCCATAGACAGGAGTGTCAATTGGTAAAGTCAACAACAGGAGTCACTGTGCACTTACTCCTCATGTAGGATCTCTATCCTTAATGTGCTGTACATTGAGATTTAATGCTATAACAAGTACTCAAACAATATATTTCACTTTGTGTTTCTATGGGGGTGCAAACTGTTGAAATCCTTACCTAATGCATACTAAACTGATCCTCTGTAAAAAAAAAAAAAAAAAAAAAAAAAAGAAAGAAATTATCAATTCCCAACTTGACTCTCACTGGGATTAAACATGACAATAGGTCTGCTCTGATTTCATCATCATTTAAAAAATCATCTATTATTTTTCACTTTATGTTTCTGTGTGGGAGTAAACTGTTGAAATCCATACTTAATGTATACTAAGCTGATCTTCTGTATATTAAGATAATCGAAAATGAATCTTGATGTGAATGGAAGGGGAGAGGGAGTGGGAAAGGGGAGGGTTGTGGGTGGGAGGGACGGTATGGGGGGGAAGCCATTGTAATCCATAAGTCGTACTTTGGAAATTTATATGCATTAAATAAAAGTTTAAAAAAAATCATTAGGGAATTAATGCATGTTGCATCTAAGCTGTGAGAATTTAGAGATACATTATCAAGTAAACTTTAAAAATATGTAGCTCCTCTTGACTTGAGGAGCTAATAATGTTTATTCTCTGTCTAAAATACAAAATTCTTTATTTTACAAAAGTACTGAAAACAGTATCCTAGCATCAGTTTCCCTTCTCTGCTAACACAGTCTCTTTAAAAGGCAGAACAGTTGGCTCTAAGACCAAAGCCTATTGATCCAAGAAAAACTTTACCACAGCAAAATAGCACCTGAGAAATACCATCTGGACCTACCCACTCAACTTCATCTTTTCATCTTTGCCTTTGACCTGCAAGATTTGTTTGCCTCCTTTGGCTGAAGTTATTTGAGGAAAAATTGACATTCAATAAAACAAGCAGATTTTACATATGCAATCCAATACACTGTGACCAATTCATATACCTTTGTAACCACTGATCCAATCAAGAAACTGAGCATTTCTATAACCCAAGAAAGTTCCTGATTCCCTTCCAAGTCAGCACCCTACAGTCACTGCACTTACTGGTAGCATCACAAGTTACTTTTTCCTTTTTGAGAATGTGGTCGGTCACAATTTGGAGTATGCCCCACACACTGTTTTTGTGCTTGCTCTTATTCAGATTTGGCAAAGTCAACTGAGACCTTCATTTACTCAGCTGAGCTCCCTCATACATTATATAGCCTGCTTTGAGCTCTGCTACTCCCAGAAATCTCTTCTTGTATCTGTCCTGTTCCGAGCTAAGAGAGGAAATGCTCTGAGAGACATCATAATACTTCCCCTAAGGTTCCTTCCACATGGCAATGATCAGAGTCTTTGTGCTCCATTAACAGACATTTTTATTTAAAGGGTGTATCGATTTATATAAAAGTCAGAGTTACAGAGAGAGAGAGTGCGAGAGAGAAGGGTCGGGGGATCTTCTATCCACAGGTTCATTCCCGCAAATGGCCACAGCGACTGAAGGTGGACTGGACCAAAGCCAGGAGCCAGGAGCTTCATCTGGGTTTCCCAAGTGGGTGCAGGGACCCAAGCACTTAAGTTGTCTTTGACTGCTGTCCCAGGAACTTTAGTAGGGAGCTAGATAGGAAGTGGAGCAGCGAGGATAAAAACCGGTGCCCATATGGGATGCTGGTGTCACAGGCAGCGGTTTAACCCACTACACCACAGTGCCAGCCCCAGAAACACATTTATCTTATCAATATAGAAAACTATAATATTTGTTGTACAAGTTATATTGCAGTCTCTTAATATCACCAGAAGACAAATAAAAGCTTGCTGGTTAAGTCTGTATTATCAAATCATTTGGAAGAAAACAAAACTCAGAATTATCAGTTGCTAACAATCATTGTCCATCAAGCATTGTCTACAGACCAAAGATGTAACAACTTTTGTGCAATATGGAATATTCAAAGTTAAAGTAGGTGGGGATGGGGAAGTCATTTGATACAGAAGTTAAGATGCTATTAAGAAACCCAAATTCCATATTAGAGTGCCTGGGTTCAAGTTCTGCCTCTGCTCGTGAGTCCAGCTTCTGCTAATTTATACCATGGGGCCAGTGGATGATGGCTCAAGGAGTTGGTTCCCTGCATCTATGAGAGAGATCCAGAATGAGTTGCAGGTTGCTGGCTTCTGCCTGACCCAGTCCTGACTATTATGGACATTTGAGGAATGAACTAGCAGATGGAAAATTTCTTTCTCTTTTTCTGTAGATACTCTGTCTCTTTGGTTTTCAAACAAGCACAGCAAAATAAATGAAGTTAAAGTCTGTTCTAGTGGCATGAAAAGACTTAGGAATAATTGTTCCAACAGGTACAGGAAGTGTGTACACCTACGTGTGTACAAGGTACTGCATTTGGTTGTAGCAATAAAATATCTGTTTGTAAGTACATGTTTTAAAATGTCAAGGCATGATGCTTCAGGTGACAGCCCGTATGAATAGGGCTAAACAAATAAAAATATTCAGGGAGTGTGTACTTTCTATGTTCAAAAAAGATTTGACGTACACATCTGGTGGGCCCAGATGTGCACTTAGTGCCTTATCAGAAAGCTCATTTGTCTCTGCAGGGTTGAGTAATGAGGTTGTTCCTGCGATGCCATTTACTCCCCAAAGGATTTCTCTCTTCCTGGTAAATTTTGAAGTGAATTACTGCTTTAAATACTTTCTTATGCTGCATTTATGCTTTATCTGAGGGCAGAGGTGGCAAGAGAAACAATTTGGAGTCGAACACCATCTTATGCTTTTTCACTATCTCTATTCTAAACTTTAAGATTTGGAAAGCCTCATTTTCTACAAGCAAAGGTGTCTGTAAAATTTTTTGCCACTATTTTATTTTTACATTGCTTCTTGGAAACTTCCTCATGAAAATTTACTATTTCCAGCTTAGTTCCCCAAGGAAGGAAATAAGATAAAGTCCTTTGCATCTGCTATTGGGCAGGAAGAGAAATCAGAAAAAAGAGGCTGAATTCTACAGAAACAATTAAAACTTAGCCAGAAATGCACAGGCGTTTGCCAAGGAGGGAACTTGTTTCCTTAAATTGCGTAGTTTCAAAATAAGTCTGTAGAGTTCATTCACAAAAGAGACATCACTGATACAGTGTCAGCCAGCTTATTCTTTCTAGGAGAATGTGTGGGTCATATTGTACTCTCTCTTCATGGCTTCCTATCTTTTTTGCCAGGAGAAGGATATTCTATATTAGCATGTTTTAACTATCTGCATGCTAAATCTTTGTTACATTATAGATTCATAAAAATATACATTGTCCTAAAAGAACAAATTTGTTAAAATTCTTAATTATTGTGAGGTGAAGAATAATTTTTAAAAATTGTCTTAATATATGGCAACCAAAATCTCAGATGAATTTGAATCAAAGTGTCAGGAGGTATGATATATATGTTTGTATTAAATGGACAGTGGCCGATAGACATTATGATTAAACTAAATGAAATATGTAAAGACTATGTAATATTTTATGTAATGATGTTGGGTAATATAACGATGATGATAATGTTAACAAAAAGACTGATAATTAATTTCATTGCTATTGAGCTATTATTTGTTATTATCTCAAATGCACACATACAGATTATACATGTGGAGCCAATAGCCAGGGGAACATATCATTGTCACCCAGCTTCTCATTTATATCACAAAGCTTTCACCACTGAAACAGTGTTAATCCATAAACTCTTGGCACAGGCAAAAAGAAGCAAAGCACTGTTCAGAGTCTTGTGGATTCTTTAAGTTTTCACTAGACCCAATAGTAGGCCATCTGTGGTTAATGGGGCAGCATATTTTATGAGATGTACATTTACATGTTTCCTGAAAAACAAAGGGCACTTGGGGATAAATTCCTTGTGCAAGCACATCTAGAAAGCGCTGCATGAGCTTCTATTCTTCATGACAAATTTTGTGCTGCTTTGGGAACCATGTACTCTGTTAAGGATCACTCTACCTTTTAAGAAGTCTTTTTTTAAAAAAATATTTATTTATTTATTTATTTGAAAGAGTGACAGACACACAGAGAGAAGAAGAGGCAGAGAGAGAGACAGAAAGAGAGACAGAGGGAAAGAGAGAGGTCTTCCATCCACTGGTTCACTCCTCAAATGGCCACAACTGCCAAGCTGCACCGATCGGAAGCCGGGAGCCAGGAGCTTCCTCCAGCTCTCCCACGTGGATGCAGGGGCCCAAAGGCCTTGGGACATCTGCTATTGCTTTCCAGGCTATATCAGAGAGCTGGGTCAGAAGTAGAGCACCTGGTATTCGAACCGGCATCCATATGGGATGCTGGCATTACAGGCGGTGCCTTTACCTGCTACCCCACAGTGCCGGCCCCTTTAAGAAGTCTTGTTTGTAACTCTGAATTACTTTTGCATAATTCAAACCAATAAAAAGATTTCTTAAATGCAGTTTCTCCCTGGAACATGCATAAAGGAGAGCAAACACTACACCATCACTTGGGAGAGAGGCTGCTGCCCAGATGTATATTGTGATTATGCAACTCCATAGCCACACCACTGGATTATTACAGTCTCTGCAGGTCTTGCAGCTGCAGAAAAGATAGGACATGAATGTCATGTTCCCCTCAGTAAACTGTGTGTTTCCAGAGGGCAAAGGATTTTCCAGGCTGTCTTTACTAATGGTCTTCAGGAAGAAGATTCTTGAACATGGCATATTGAAAGCACATTTGATCCAAACATGCTGTGGCTTTCAGAGTGTCAAGCCCTTTGGAAATGTAAGGCACTCAAGACAGCCCCACATGATCAAAAATGGCACAAGCATCAATTAATGCCAACAACTGCAATTAGGAAACCACAGATGAGTAGGGACATGAGAGACTCTAATTTCCTTTTGCCTGGGATCTCTGTTCCTGGTGACACCTGTCATGTTTCATTGATATGAATACTTTTGGAAGCTCATCACCATCTCCTTGAAAATTGCATATTTGACCAGAGGTCCCTAGGCACAGTGTCAATTTGTCTTCATTTGCAATGGCTCCCCAGACAGACTCCATGCGTTCTCAGACACGGAGTCTTTACATTCAAAGAAGGGTGCAAAATGGTAACTAGGCACAGCCATGCAGTTCAGCACAGACTCTGGGGGAGAAATAAGATTAGTTAGTAGGTTGAGAAATCATTGTCCCAGGTGCTCAGAGAAAATATGGCACTATTGCTTTGAAATGTCTTCTATCACCATTTAGGAAATCCAGGTCAGAGGAAGCAGTCCTTCACTTTAGAAATGTAGTCTAGGAGATTGAGGAGGAATTCATACCATTTCATATCCATGCTAATAACATTATGTGGAAGAATTGAGTGAACATGATCAAGGCAGAATGATCTCTTGCAATCTGCCTCTTATTTTCTTAAATGTTGATCCTAACTACGAATGCAAACAAGTCAGCATTTATGAGGGTTGGGGGTGAGAGTTGGAATAAACAGTGTATATCCACACACAGATATACACTGCTTGCCACATGAAATAACATTCTGCCACTAAAACGATAAGTAAGGGAAAACGTTTTTAGATCCAGTAGCACTTAACCAAACCCATGCTTCCTTCTTCACACAGAAGTAGAAATGTTGGGGATGGAGAAATATTTCCTTGATAACATATTTCTCTTTAAAACAGTCTGGAAACCCTACAAATAAATCCAAATGCAAGCACATATTTGGCCCCAGATAGCATCATCACCTAGATTCATTTCTGAACGATGTGGTATGTTGATGACATTTTGTTTTGTTTTTTGTTGTTGCAGGTCTTTTGAGAAAGCATTTTCTAGACTTTGAGTTTAACCTAGAATGCTCAATGAATGTTGTATCACAAGGATGGATTTTAAAAGCCTAACTTTGTACCACGTTGGTGATTTTTTCCCCCTTACCTAACAGAATTGATTGTACCACATGAAATCTTGATGGATGATCCAAAGTAGTTAATCAAATCTCATCTTTCCATTAATCTTATTTTATTGTCATAGATGTGGTCTCAGCAGTTTATCTTGAGCAGTAATCTCATTTCATTTTTAAGTTCAATTGGGTTTTGACTTCTGCACATTTTCCTTGTTCTGCCTATTTTGATCTAGAGAAGATTAGGATTCCACAGGGGCCTTCCACAGGGGCTCCCTTTGTATGTATGTTTGTCTAATTGCTTCTCTTTACTCTGAAATGTGCCCTATAACCAGGAGGAATATGCAGCAGAGATATGAGGCAACAGCAAGTTTGTGAGCCTATGACACTGGGAAGAAGTGGAAAGGGTTTAGGATCTTGAGGTTAATCAGATGCTCCTCATTTGTAAATAGGGGAGTGGATTCATATTTACTTACTGTGCTGAGGGGATGATTAAATGAGATGGATGTTCAACTCAGAGTAGACATTGAGAAATGGTTGTTGCTCTCATTATGAAGTTCTGAAATCTGATGCTAAACTGTTGTTAGTAGATGATGCTCAATACTGCTTTCTAGAAGACATGATCAGGATTTCTTTTTTAGATTTATTTATTTATTTGAAAGGAAGAGTTACAGAGAGTCAGAGGCAGAGTGAGAGTGAGAGAGAGAGAGAGAGAGAGAGAGAGATTCTTTCATCCACTGGTTTGCTCCCCAGTTGGCCACAACAGCCTGAGCTGTGCCAATCCAAAGCCAGGAGCTTCCTCCAGGTCTCCCATGTGGGTGCAGGGGTCCAAGGACTTGGGCCATCTTCCACTGCTTTCCCAGGCCACAGCAGAGAACTGGATTGGAAGTGGTGCAGCCGGGACTTAAACCAGTGCCCATATGGAATGCCAGCACTACAGACGGTGGCTTTACCCACTACACCACTGCATTGGCCCCAACATGATCAGTTTTTAGAAAGGGAGTTCTGAAGTGTCTTCTCCATACTGTTTGGAAAACTGGTGGTGCAGGTGAACAGGGTATTTAATATCATGTAAATTCAGTACTTCAATGGACAGAAGAAAGCAGATGAATATTGCAAGCATGAGTGCAAGTGGAGATGTAGCAGAATGAACCAGCTCTACCTATATGTGGGCTAAGCAGCGATTTACTGAGCAAAGGAGCTGAGAGACTGCCAGCAGTCTCATTGCTGGAGTCCTGCACCACCTAGAGCCCTACCCTTTCTGTGCTAATTCAACATGGCTACAGACTCTGTATACCTACTTCCCCAACATGCACAAGACACCTTGATGACCATGTGTATGCTGCAGCTCCACATAGCGACACCATGACACCTTCCTAAAGGTCACCACTTGCACTGAAGCCCAAATTCTCCTCCATTTGTATATTCAATTAAGACACCAGTCCCTACCCTTTAAAGAGACAACCTGAACTTTTATGGGAGCATACGCCATTCTTTCCACATGGAGAGAGGTTGCCTGCATTCTCAACTCAGTGTGTACCATTCCTTTAAATAACTCCTGCTTTCCTTCCTGCACTTTTATCTATGTCTCACTTTTAATTCTTCTTTCATTTTGAGACAAGAATCTGGATTAAGCCAAGCTGGAGACCCTGCCCTCCATAGCACTTGCAGATTTGGAAGAAGTGGTAGGGCAAAGGGTGGAAATCTCCAGGACGTTCATTCCTCCAGGGTGAAAGAGGTTCCTTATGAAGCCACAGTCAACAATTAGTAAATTTCATTGGAAAAAAAAATGAGTAGGATGATAACAAACATGTTTGCATTCAAATCTCATCAGAGTTAAATATAATAAGGTTGCTGTACTCTGACTTAGAATCCTTGTTTGGATTTTGGATTGTCACAGAATTGAGAATCCATACGTGACTGTTTGATTTTTTTTGACAAGCAGAGTTAGATAGTGATACAGAGACACAGAGACAAAGGTCTTCCTTCCGTTGGTTCACCCCTCAAATGGCTGCTGCAGCCAGCGTGCTGCGCCGATCCGAAGCCAGGAGCCAGGTGCTTCCTCCCGGTCTCCCATGCGGGTGCAGAGCCCAAGGACCTGGGCCATCCTCCACTGCCCTCCTGGGCCACAACAGAGAGCTGGACTGGAAGAGGGGCAACCGGGACAGAATCTGGTGCCCCGACCGGGACTAGAACCCAGGGTACTGGCGCCGCAGGCGGGGGATTGGCCTAGTGGGCCACGGTGCAGGCCAACTCTTTGATTTTTAAAATCAAATCAAAGAACGACTTTGCTTCCTCAATCACAGTGGCTACAATGCAAGTACTGGACAGCTACATGTGCTGCATGACTGATACTGGACAGTGCAGTCATGAACTTAGAATGTTCCCACCCTCACAGAGGGCGCACCACTGCCAGGATGTTTTGCAGGACAGAAAAACAGTGGCTTGGAGAATCTCCAAGAAAGGACTGAAATTCTTCACATCCTAGAAACTCAAATGCCTCCTGCTGTGTTTTCCTGTTGCTTCCCCCACTTTATGCTTTCATAGTAGGTTCTGACTGTAAAGATATGATCACATCTTGTTTCTGTTGTCTTAAGAGAGCTGTTTAAAATTTGGTTACATCAATGCAGAAGGATCTGGACATGTACAGAAAAGAGGGAATCCTTCTCTGCAGAACCAAAGAGACTGGAGCAAGACCAGAACTCAAAACCAATGAAGCCCAGCTCTTCCAGAAGTGATGAGTCCAGTGAACAAGGAAACCCAGTGTTGGAGCCCATCCTCTGAAACTTCATCATAAATGGCCTGACTCCAAGGCCCCTTCCATCAGAACTGCCTTACCAGTGTTTCCACACCCCAGATTTTCCTACCTAATCTACAAAATATTCCCCAGAACCTCAATCAGGGAGGCAGTTTTGAATCATACCTTGTGCTTTTTTCACTGGCCTGCAAATAAAGCCTTTCTCTTCTCAAAAGACTTGTGGTGGGCTGGTGCCATGGCTCACTAGGCTAATCCTCCACCTGCGGTGCCGGAACACCGGGTTCTAGTCCCGGTCGGGGTGCTGGATTCTGTCCCGGTTGTCCCTCTTCCAGGCCAGCTCTCTGCTGTGGCCTGGGAAGGCAGTGGAGGATGGCCCAAGTGCTTGGGCCCTGCACCCACATGGGAGACCAGGAGGAAGCACCTGGCTCCTGGCTTCGGATAGGTGCAGCGCTGGCTGTAGTGGCCATTTGGGGGGTGAACCAACCGAAAAGGAAAACCTTTCTGTCTCTCTCTCTCACTGTCTAATTCTGCCTGTCAAAAAAAAAAAAAAAAAAAAAAAAAAAAAAAAAAAGACTTGTGCCTTGTGGTGTTGTGGTGTCTCAGACTGGTCTTTGTGAATGCCGGGCATTGGGCCCACCTCATCTTCTAACACTGGCTTTGCAACTAACCCACTATATGACCTTAGAGTAGGCAGTTAACCACTCTGGGGTTAATTATGTCCATCTGGCAAGCTATTGTGAACAACAAAGCTATGAGAAGAGTCTAGCTTAGTGTGTGACCCAGAGCAAGTCCCCAACAAATGACCTTTGTTATTATTGTTATGATTGCTAACAGTAAATTCTAAAATAAATAAAATATTAAGCACATCAAATAGTGATAACTGAATTATTGTGTTTCTAGTAGTCGAGATCAATACTAATGGAGATCTTGTCCAGCAACCTTTTAGTTTATTATAGTGATATGGGCTTTCCCCAGATGCCACTAGTTAGCCATGGATACAGCCCTCTGCATGTCTACAATATCATATACCTGTCTTTGCAATTAGATTTGCAAAGTAAGAGAAAAATACCAGGCATTACATGATTTTCCCAGAATAAAAGGGAGCTAGATATAAAGGTTAAATATTCATTTTAAATGCATGATAAACTCTTAAGTATGAATGCCCCTTTGCTACAAAAACCATATTCTTTTGTGCAATTATTAAGATTGCGGGTTTCCCCCCACTTAATATGCAAAATGTACTGTGACAAAAGGTGGCCCCAGGCAGGGAGGAAAAAAGACAAGAATTGCTCATTACAATGACAATGAAATAACGCTTTCTCAAAAACAATATTTTCTTTGGTCTAACCTATCCTGATAGGAAACTGTGAAAATTGAAGCTGTATTCAATTCATCCTTTCGTTCCACTTCAAATGCATTCCTGACAGCCATTTAAAAGTCTCCCCAAACTGAAATTAATATTTTCCAGACTAGTTTTAAGAATAGCAGCTTGTTTGCCTGATTCTCTAGCAACCAAAACAATAACCATCATTGCATAACAAAGCCAGAGGGGGCCTGCTGGGGCACAGAGGGCTGGTGATAAATAATTCAGACTCCTGGCTTACTTCTGTTAGATCATCAGACAGTAACGGTGCGTTTGTACTTCAGTCAACTCCAATTGTTCTTCTTCATCTCTGTGTAGTTTGTTTTGGTGAAGGATGTCAAATTCCTTTGCACAGTGTCTTCTCTTTTCAATAAATCTCAGATGTTACGCGCTCTGCAGCTCTGGTTCCTGGTGTAGGATCCCTGTGGCCCTGGTGGGTGCAATTGCAGTTCCATCTGCTGTGTATTGAGGAGGGGCTGCTCTGGTTAAATTAAGGCCACATTGTGTGAGCATTATCAGCTGGCACATTGTCAGCAAGTGCGTCAGGAATAGGTTTGTCCTGCTGATGGTAGCAGCAGTTCAGGAATTAGTGGTTTTTTTTTTTTTTTTTTTTTTTTTTTTTTTTTTTTTTGACAGGCAGAGTGGACAGTGAGAGAGAGAGACAGAGAGAAAGGTCTTCCTTTGCCGTTGGTTCACCCTCCAATGGCCGCTGCGGCCGGTGCGCTGCAGCCGGCACACCATGCTGATCCGATGGCAGGAGCCAGGTACTTATCCTGGTCTCCCATGGGGTGCAGGGCCCAAGCACTTGGGCCATCCTCCCCTGCACTCCCTGGCCACAGCAGAGAGCTGGCCTGGAAGAGGGGCAACCGGGACAGAATCCAGCGCCCCGACCAGGACTAGAACCCGGTGTGCCAGCGCCGCAAGGTGGAGGATTAGCCTAGTGACCGCGGCGCCGGCATTAGTGCATTTTTATATCACTTCTTAGAAGGATCTTTATTGCAGCGTCTGTCACCAAGGAGCAAATAATTTCTTCTGTGTGTTATGCAGATGATTTTTCTTATGGTATAAAAGATGGTTAATATGAGGGTGTGTCAACAGTCAAGAGATTAATAAATACACCTTTTTAAATATTTCTAAAAGCATAAGGTATATCAATATGGTGCCATCTAATCAAACCATCCATTGGTAGTGATAATAATAACAAGCCAACATTTTTTGTCCTTTGATAATAGACAAGTTACTGTTCTAAGTACTATATTAGAATGAGTCAATGAAGAGATAAACTTGATAATTATTCTGGATGTCCAAAAATAGAAAATAAAATCTCCTGTAAGAGAACTCCACTGAACTTTGGAGGAAAACAGTAACAAAAATCTCTTTAACTTTTATAAAAACTTTAAGAAAGAATTGATATGCAGAAGCAATATAGTGGCTTTCTGAGCACTAAGATGGTTTTCAGAAAGCAGGTTAGGATGTTTAGGTAAAAATGTGAGTAAGAAGGCTGGCATGGTGGCTCAGCAGGTGAAGCCATCAGCATCCCTCAGGAGCATCAGTTTGAGTCCCGGCTGTTTCCACTTCCAACTCAGCTCCCTGCTAACGTGCCCAGGAAAGCATTGGAAGATGGGCCAAGTGCAAGGGATCCTGCCACCCATGTGAGAAACCAGGATGGAGTTCTAGGCTCCTGGCTTCAGCAACCATGTGGGGTATGAACCAGTAGATGGAAGGTTTTCTCTCTCTCTCTCTCTCTCTCTCTCTCTCTCTCCCTTTCAAAATGAATAAATAGAATCTTATTTAAAATGTGAGTAATGGGAAGTCTCTGGTGAAGTCCTCAATTACAACCTCTTTGATGTTGCTGTTTCTTACTGTGTCCTTTCTTTCTCCTCCTCACTACGAGGTTCATTTTACAGTTGAGTGTATGTCAAAGCATAGCAGTAGCCTTTCTAATAGTAAGGTTTTATTTATCAATTTAAGCAAAATAAATTCCCATAACAAAGACAGCCCTGGTCAAGGAGAAAGGCCTTTGGTACAATTCTCTGAGACTGCTGATATTGGAACACAAGCCATTTCTCGTTCTCTGACTTTTGATCTGGGCTCCATAAGCCTTGTTAGTGATATTGACTTGTTGCACCAAGCACATGCTGTAGTTCTCACCTACTCGGACTTCAGAGTCAGCCCGCCTGTCTTCCCATCTGGGCTCTGCCAACTCCTTGCTGCCTGATGGATTCTGAGCATACTTTCTGATCTTTCCATGTCTTGATTTTAACATCTTTAAAATGAAGATAATCTTGATAGTATTTAACCCATAAGGCACTTGTGAGTAGTAAGTATCTTGATGTCCTTAAAAGAATTAGAGCAATGTCTGCCAATTGGCTTTTTTTGGATCATACTACATCCCTTATTGATTTCCTGCACTGACCCTGTTTTCCCTGTTGTCTTTCTCCGCTTGACCCCTTCATAGCACCAGGGACAACAATTGAAATCAGAGCTCCAGAGCTCGGGCTTTTTTATAAACACAACAACCAAGAGAATTGGAATGCAACTATAGCTATCATTCCTCTCTACAGAACTTTCCCTGAAATTAAAATAACCCTTTTGATGCTTGCCTTTCTCCTAATTCAACTTTTATATTTGACAACTATTTAAGGAACAAGTAGAATGCATTCTAGATAGTACCACATGGGTGATATGTGTGAGAGACACAGAGACAGAGAAAGGTGGAAAGAAAAAAGTTGCGGAGGGAGAGTAAGGCAAAATAAAGCAAAGTTATTAAAAGTGAAACAAGCACAAAAGCAGAAGTAAGGTGAGTTTACTAGCCAAAAAAAATACAAAGAACAAGAGAAAGAAGGAGAAAACTGGCCTGAATAATCTAAAAACACCATAATGATGTTATTCCATTGTTAGCTGCTTTATAACAGAGTTAAATATTTAAATTAATTAATTTACTTATTTCAGAGAGAGAAAGCTTCCATATTCTGGTCATTTCCCCAAATACACACAATCTCAAAACTTGGGCCACAACTTATCAGGACCTGGGAAGTAAATCTGGATCTCCAACTTGGGTGGCAAGAACCCCACTACTTGATTTATCACCACTGCCAACCAGGGTTTGCATTAGCAGGAGGCTGGAGTCAGGGGACACAGCCAGGCTTTCTGATATGTGATTCTGCCACTAGCCCCTAGTCTCCACACTTCCCCCTAACTGAGGTTTTGTTGGCAACAATTCCAATCAGTCATGGGAAGAAGAGTACCATATCAATGACAAGATCAGGAAAGCAAGTTGAGGTATGAAGAACCGGATGTTAAACGTGTTAAGTATTAGCCACATAGTTTCTTGACCCAGGGAATCCGTGATAGTGGTATACTCACTAGGTAAATTCACAGTCTTTGACTTCCGTAAATCCCCTCCTGGCCTCCCTTCTTCCTCTAACATTGAGATGTGCACTCTTCACCTATTTATAACCCCCCAGAAACACATCCTTCTGTAACACATCATGATTTGCAATATGTTGTGACTGTCTACTTATGCTTCCTGTCTTATTCTCTAGAAGATCTCTTAAGAGCACAATCTGTGATTTATTCCCTTACCAGCCATAGCATGTGCTCAGTAAATGTTTGGAGAATAAATAGGGCATGTTCCCATGTCTATTCTCAGCCCTGTTCCCTGTGCATACAACACAGAAAAAAAAAAGATTTCAAACTGATAAGTTGTCTTAAGCAATTTTAAGCAACTAGAGAGTTCTGAAAAATGTCCATACCCTCTATTATTTTATAAGATAACTCCCTATAAAGGGCCCACAAAACAGGATTTATCTTGGCTAGAACTTAATGTGCATTCTGTGATTCTTCCCTATGTATCTTAGGGATGATGACTAGATTGACTGACTGGCCTTAAATGCACAAGAAACACCATGAAACAAAGTGTGCTAGCCTGCATAAATGAGGCATTGTGCTGGTCTTCTGTTTCTCTATGCTTCATTGAGAGTTGCTTAGATATTTCAGTGTAGTAATCTTTTGTCCTTTGCATGTCTGTATAGAGGAGACTTGGCCCTTTGTGAGCTCTTGGAGCATTTTTCTACTCTATCATCAATAGGAGGTACATGCTAAAAGATTTCCTCCACAATGGCCCTCCTATGCCTTGGCCACTTTCTTCCCTGGGTCATGTGGAATTTGCTTGCATTGTACCCATGCTTGGACAATTGAAGGCGGAGGAAGGCATGCTGTGGTTGATGGCAGCCCAAGGAGATTGAGGTGGCCACTTTTACGTTGGATACTGCCCCTCTGCATCCATTGCAAATGTCTTTGCAATGGGTCTTTGTTTATTAGTGTAGAGGAGAATTTAAATGAGTGCTTTTAATAGATGCAGATTCTCAGGGTGAACTCTCGCTTCAGGACATCTTGGCTGGAACTGCTGAGTAGCTTCTGGAAGCAGATTGAGGATGTGAAGATGGTTTCCCATTTTGGCTGTCATGTAGAGACAGGAAGAGCCTGATGCAGGTCTGTTTTAGGGGGCACAAAAACTGATGCCAAGATAGAAGTTCTTGATGTCCTATTTTCTATCAGAATGAATTGACACTAAACATGTAGACAGAATAGATTGAAGAAAGAGAAACCAGAATATGAATGTTTATCTCAATGACTAAACAATATTTTTTTTTCTTAACGAACAGAGTAGGTAATATTATTGTAAGCTTCACTGTAAGAGTTTAGAATTATCAAAGCAATGATGGCAACTGTTAGCAGAAGTTGCTAAGACAAGTTGATAAGATATCATTTGAAATGCTCTTGCAAATGTATTCCGTATTGAATGAGAAACAAACTGGTCAGAGACACTTCACAATCAAGACTGCGGATAAGAGTATGTATGAGCCGGCACCGCGGCTCACTAGGCTAATCCTCCACCTAGCAGCACAGGCACACCAGGTTCTAGTCCCGGTCGCGGCACCGGATTCTGTCCCGGTTGCCCCTCTTCCAGGCCGGCTCTCTGCTGTGGCCAGGGAGTGCAGTGGAGGATGGCCCAAGTGCTTGGGCCCTGCACCCCATGGGAGACCAGGAGAAGTACCTGGCTCCTGCCTTCGGATCAGCGCGGTGCGCCGGCCGTGGCGGCCATTGGAGGGTGAACCAACGGCAAAGGAAGACCTTTCTCTCTGTCTCTCTCTCTCTCACTGTCCACTCTGCCTGTCAAAAAAAAAAAAAAAAAGAGTATGTATGAAGGAACCTTGACAGTAATCAGTGCCAGGGTTCAGGAAAGAGAAGTTACTGTAATAGGTGTGGAATGACCATCTATGGAAGCAGAGTACACTGCTTGAAACAAGCACAGACTCTAGAATCTGATTCCTGGGTCTGAATTTTGGATCTACTCTTTATTATTTGTCAGCAATAATGCTTTTCTCTGCCTCAGTTTCTTCCTTTGGAAAATAGTAATAAAATTATTCCTTTAGGTTGCTACAAAGACTATGCAAGGTAGTTTGTTATTCAAACATATTGATACATTGGTTACTGGCACTTAGTAAGCACTATATAGACATGTGATGAGTAAATAATGAAATTATTCAGCACTTCTTCCATGTCAACTATAGGGGTTGCATAGTGGCACAGCAGGTTAAGCCAGCATCTGCAGTGCTGGCATCCTATGACTCCTATCTGGTCTCTGGATATTGCTCTAGTGAATCCTTTCAAACATTCAGGTACAGGGGCTCAAAGACTTGGGCCATCGTCTACTGCTTTTCCAGGCCATGGCAGAGAGCTAGCTCGGAAGTTGAGCAGCCAGGACTCGAACCGGTGCCCATATGGGATGCCGGCACTGCAGGCAGCAGTTTTATCCACTAGGCCAGAGAGTTCTGGCCTCTCTGCTCCACTTCTGTTACAGTTTCCCTGCTAATGCTTCTGGGGAAACAGGATAGAGTTTCAGGTTCATGGTTTCAACCTGACCCAGCCCTGCCTGTTGCAACAGTTTGTAGAGTGAACCAGCATATGCAAGATCTCCTCTGGCTGTCTCTCCTTCCATCACCCCCCACCCCCATGTCCGTCTTTCAAGTAAATAAAAGAAATTTTAAATTAAATTAAAAAAAAAAAACTTACTATCCATTCTCTGTGATTGAATTTTCTCTAAATCAAGGGCATTTTTTTAGTTAGTGAGCATTTATTATTTGATGTTGTGGATGTGGAGAAAGACAGACAAAACATGGGCTCTGGTCTCCAATAAATTACAGTCTAGCCAAGGAAACAGGATACACAAAATAAAAGGTTGAACACTCAAAACAAGATTGACAGCATTCAGAGCAGCACATTAAAATCTGACTATATGAAATTAGCTTCTGGATGGGCACTTAGACAATAATCGTGATAGCAGATCAAAAAAGAAATACCTTTGTTTCAGGATTGTCACTTAAGATCTATATAGGGAATGCACTGAAAAGTGAGAGTTGTATGTGAGGCTGCTAGTTTTCTATCCAAGTGCAATTTACATTATGGGAAAAATGAAAAAAAAATACTTGGTGGATGTGATGCACAGCCCTGTCTCTAAGGTTCCTTTTTTCTAAGGAGACTATAAAACCTTGGTCATTCACTCGTGTAAGCAAGGTATCCATGCATTGCTTATTTCGAAGGAACACATATTATACCAAGTTTCCAACTGGTTTGTGAGCACAGAAAAAGATTTTCTGTTAATCTTCTTGTATTCTGTCCAAATAAGTACATCTGGTCCGCATGATATCAGGCTTTTCTTTCCACATAAAACAGTAAAAATGACTTTTTTTTTTCCTGGTATACAATAGGTTTAAGATCTAAATCTGCTAAAAATAAAATTGGTTATGGCCACTAGCAAACAGAAAACAAAATCACCAGTCACACACAGCATAACTAGAACTTACATTTGTCCACAAGTATCTGGGTTGCTCATAGAAGCAAACTAATGCTCATGGCAGCCATATGATGAAGCAGAGTCTGAATGTGAGGCCCTACCTGGTTTTCTGTTGAGGTATTGTGTCCACATCCCATGTACTTCCTGCACCCTCCATATCTCTCTTCTTCTGCTCTTCCCTCCTCTTTTCTTTTTTCAATCCTATAAGACAACAATCTTCATGTTCTATAAAATTGTCATAGATAAAAAGAATTCATTTAGGTTGCCTGTTTTTGGTTTCCTGTTATTTCCCTACCTGGCAGAGTATTTTATACTTGGAAAAAAAAGATAGCATGGGTCAAGATTTTTTAAACTGAGAATTAAAACATGTAAGATTTTTAGACGTTCTGACTAGTGTGGCATAAACATCAGTGGGTTTCAGTTGTCTACTTACACGATCCATTGCTACACATACCCCTATGACACTGTGACAAGAGTCTCCAGCATAGAACACCTATCCTGAAGACTGAGCTTGTTGGAATGACTTAATAGCCTTCAAACAGCCTGCTTTGTGCAGTATAGCCTTAATTCGAGTTTTTAAAAAATGCTGTGTGCATTTCAAAATCTACACATCCTATTAAAGTGTAATTGTCTTAGTTACCTTGTGCTTGCTTTTCAGGATAATGCCTGATCTTTAAAAGGGGCTTTTGAATCCATATTTCTCACATCAAGAACAATTAAGGGCAGCACAACTAAAGCTTAGCATATGATGATCAGTGCCAAAATGAAATAAAAAAAATGACAATGACTTAGAACCAACAGTCATGAACTGTGTTAGCCATATCATCTAATTGTATGTAATAGATGTTGTCACATGAATGTTTGAAAGGATTCATTAGAGCAATATCCACATTTCCCTTTAGCAATTCTCATATGCCATTCCATGAGAAAAATATTTCACTATTAAATAAGGGAGAAAACATGAAATTCTGGGTCTCTATCTTGGAGATTTATAATGTACTTTAGCTAAAGAATTCTTAGAGCTGTCCTACCATTTTAAAAATTGAAATGTACCTTATATACCTTTAGTTCACTACTGTAAATGGGCAATTCAGTGTTGTTCTTTTTAGCATATTCACAAAGTTGTACAATCATCACCACTGTCTAGTTCCAGAATATTTTCAAAACCCTAAAAGAAAACTCTATACCCATCCCCCATTACTCTCATTTTATTCACTCCTGGCATACATTATTCTGCTTTGTTTTCATTGATTTTTCTATTCTAGAAATTTTATGTAAATGAAATCATAGGAGAGCTTTTGTATCTGACTTCTACTTAGCATAATGTTTTTGAGTTTTATCTATGTTGCAGCCTGTATCAGTATTTCATTTCTTTTTACAAGTGAATAACAAAAGATGCACTATATTTTGTTTATCCACTTGACATTTGGATTGTTTTTTCTTTTTGGCTCTTATGAATAACATCTATGAGGGAAATTTAAAAAGTTCATGAGAAAATGAAATTAAAAGAAAACATAAAAAAATAAACCTTTATCTTTAACAAAAGAAACATAGAAATGAAGACATTTCTTGGAAGTGATACTAGCCATTTAGCCCATCCTATAGTACTGAAAATCCTAGGAATCTTACTAGGTCAGTGCAGTCTTTTGTACATTAATAACTGAAGAACAATGGATACCCTTTAACTTTTTTTAAGATAGGGAGAAAAAATGAAGTCAGGACTCAAATCATGACTCTGTGGTGGGTGACTGATAATTTCCCAAAAGAGATTTTGCAAAATTGCCCCCTTTTTGGTAAGATGAATGAACAGGAGTATTGTCATTGTGGAAATATCACATTACCTGATTTCAAAATCCACCACAAAGTTAAAATAACCAAAATAGCATGGTACTTGCATAAATACAAAAACTTAAACCAATGAAATAGATGGGAATGTTTGGAAAGAAATCCTTGCATTTTTCATTTCATCAATTTTTGTCCAAAATATCAAGAACACACAATAAATGTTTCTAGAAAAATGGGATCTCTATATGGAGAATAATGAAATTAGACTCTCATCACACACCAATTATAAAAATCTATTCATGATGGATTCAACACTTATATTTAACATTTGAAACTATAAAGCTACCAGAAGAAAATACAGAGGGGACACTCCATGACATTGATCTGAACAAGAATAATTTTTATCTGACCCAAAGTATGTAGACAATGAAAGCAAAAATAGACAAATAGGGGTAGGTAAAACTGAAAAGCTTCTGCCCCATAAAGGAATTAATCAACAGAAAGAAGAGATAACCTATAGAATGAAAGAACATAGTCACAGTTCATATTTCTGATAAAAAGTTAATAATCAAAGTATATGATAAACTTGAATAACTTAAATAAGAAGACCAATATCATAATTATGAATTGAGCTAATGACTTCAATAGGCATTTTTTTAAAAGAGACCATGAAAATGTTCACCAGGTAATGAAAAAAATGCTCAACATCCCAAATCATCAGGGAAATGTAAACTTAAAACACAATGATATATCATCTCACACCTGCTAGCTTGACTGCTATAAAAAGATGAGAAATAATAAGCATTGGCAAGGATGGAGAGAAAAAGAATTACAGTATTGGTGGAAATGTAAATTGCCACTGTGGAAAAAAAGTTGGAGGTTCATCAAAAATTCCCAAATAGAACCATCACATGATCCAGCAATCCCACTACTGGATATATATCCAAAGGGAAAGAAATTAGCATATTGAACCAATATCTACAGAAATTAGCGTGTTGAAGAGATGCCTGAACTCTCAGGTTCACTGCAACATTACTCATAATAGGTGAGACATGGACTCAACTTAAGTGTTAAGCAATGAATGAATGGACACAGAAAAAGTGATATAAATATACATCAGCATATTATTCTGTATTTAAAAAGAAGGACATCTTTTCATTTCTAAGCATGATGAACCTGGAGGATGTGGTCTGAAATAGAATAAGCCAGCCATAGAGAGAGAAATACTGCAGGGTCACACTTAGATATGGAATCTAGGAAAATCAAAGTCATGAAACCAGAGAGTGAAATGGTGGTTACCAGGGACCAAGGGGGAGGTACTGGGCGGGTGCTTATCACAGGTTACAACACTTTGGTTAGGTAGGAGGAGTAAGTTAAAAAGATCATTTGTACAATGTGATAACTAGAGTTGATGACAAGGTATTGTGTTTGTAAAAATGCTAAAAAACTAGATTTTAAATTTTCTCACTGCAAAAAAATGAAAATTACATAGCCACTCCATAATGTATACATATATCAAAATTTCAATATGGGCCATAAGTACTTATACAATTTTTATTTATCAATTAAAAAATAAGTATCCTTAAGCGTCTTAATTTTACATATAGGAAATTAGGGAACAAGTATCAAGATTTACAGCCCTTTCTCTTAAGCTGTATGATAAATAGGCTTTCTCCATACTAAAAGCAAACAAACTAAAACACCAAAACCCAACAACAGCAACCCAAAACCCTATTTATGGCAGTTGTAAAATTGAGAAGATTTAGCAAGTAGTCAGTTCCCAATCCAGGCTTCAGTTCCTCACACTTGCAGACCGTAGCACTTACATATTTGGTTGGTGGTGCACTGACAATATTATTCAGGGTACATTGGAAAAACAGAACCAACAGGATATGTTTGCATCTGTTGATGTAGATATGCAGACAGATATTTATTTGAGGGATTGACTCATACAATTATAGAAGCAGAGAAATACCACAGCCTGCCTTCTGCAGGCTGCAGTGCCAGGAAGCTGGAGGCATCATTCTGAGTTCTTATGTCCAAGTTCGGGAGATGGTGGATGGAATTAATGCTTATTCTGTATGTTGTATTTTAATCCTCATCATGTTGGATAATACCCACTCTTGTTGGGGAGGGCCTTATTTACTCTGTCATTTCAAATGCTGGAAACTCTCTCTCTCTCTCTCTCTCTCTCTTTCTCTCTCTCTCTCTCTCTCACACACACACACACACACACATCACCTTCAATCAAGTATTTGAGCATCTCAATTATAAGACCAGGGCCCTTGCAGACGTCACCAATGCTTGTGAAAGCAAGTTTCTGGGAGCCCCCACAGAACCCAGCAATGCTCACGGGAAGACCAAGTACTAAGAACGGTCAAGAGAGGCTTGGTTTCCTATGACCCAACGATGAATAGCACTTTAGCATCAGTTATCAGATGGCTTAAACATGTATGTCTGACTCTCAACTGCACAACATCTTTAATGAACTGGTATAGACTTGACATTGTGTCCTTATTTGATACAGGCTATATGAAAAACATACCACTATTTCTCCTGCTTTTCTGGGACAAACGTTAAAGCAGAAAAGGTGTTTAAAGTGGTACAGGATTAGTCCTATTCTTAGGAGCTCTTAGGAATGTGTGTTCAGAAATCTTTTTCCTAGAGCTCTCCTGAGGGGAATAGCTTCAATTTTAATTTCTTGAAGCATGCACAGTGGATCTACCTTCTACTCTGACTTAGTTGCTGACAATGACTGTTGTTAAGGTCAGCCATTTACAAGACCTAAAGGATATCACACTGGATGTTCAGCTGCTTAACCCATCATTGGAGCTAAAATCCAGTGATTCCCCAGTTTACTTAGCTGTCCATAACAATTATCCAAGGAGTTTGAAAAATGCTGATACTTGTCTTCCATCTTTACACATTAGAAGCCTAAATGTCTTGGTCAGGGGAGGGATCCCGAGTAACAATATTTATAAAAGCTCCCAAATATTATAATGTGTAGTCAAAGCTGAGATACACTGCATTAGAGGATTTTTTATGAAATGCTTCCAAAAATAGCATTTGTACTGTACCAACTGGCAAACTGGATTTATATATCTTACAAAGCAAGAATCAAGTGAGATAATATCTGGAAATTGCTCAGCATAGTTCCTGGCAAGAATAAATTTGCAATAAATACTAATCTTGATTTGCCTCAAAATTCAAGTACTAACACTTATTTGTGTATGCACACATCCCTTATATCACTACCCTATAATAATACAAGTTAATAATGTTCAGAAACTTTCTAGATAATTGACGATCAATGTAATTTACCTTTTTTTTTTTTTTTTTGACAAGCAGAGTGGACAGTGAGAGAGAGAGACAGAGAGAAAGGTCTTCCTTTGCTGTTGGTTCACCCTCCAATGGCCGCCGCGGCCGGCGCGCTGCGGCCGGCACACCGCGCTGATCCGGTGGCAGGAGCCAGGTGCTTTTCCTGGTCTCCCATGGGGTGCAGGGCCCAAGCACCTGGGCCATCCTCCACTGCACTCCCTGGCCACAGCAGAGAGCTGGCCTGGAAGAGGGGCAACCAGGACAGAATCCGGCACCCCAACCGGGACTAGAACCCGGTGTGCCGGCGCCGCAAGGCGGAGGATTAGCCTAGTGAGCCGCGGCGCCGGCGTAATTTACCCTTTTGAGCCCTTGTTGTATCAAACTACTCTCATAATTATAGCTCATTCACTGCTTAAAGATGCCAAATCTGACAAAATCATATCTTCTTTGGATATTTAATTGTTTCTTTAAAACAATGTTAATAATTCATAATGTCTGTTTTCTGCATATGTAGAGGACTAGAAAATCTAAATATGTAATTTCAGTCTTTATAAAATAATTGATTTTTATTTTAATAAACTCTAGTTAATTTAATTTCTAGCAAGTTGCCTCTTATCTCTAACAATAGAAAGTTGAGGAAATCTGTTCAACTCAAAATTCCGAGAAGTTAGATTAAAATAACCTTTATTGAAATTCTGAGAACTTTTATTGTGAAACTTCTTTTGCTTGTAGGTTCATTTAGATTAAGTTTACATTTAAGAGAAATTTGTGTAAGTTATATTTGTATTGATGGAGGGATTTGTTATTGATTAGTAGATCAATATAATTTAAATTCTCCCTTTAAGGCCATTAGCTGGGAAGAGCAAGGCAGTGTTAAAATATTCAGATGTTATTCAGGGAAAAATTGTTCAGGGAGAGAAAGCAGTATGTGTAGGATGTTGAGGTATAATACACTTGTCATATTAAAAAAAATGGAGGACAGATATTATGACAGATGGAAAAGCAAAATGGAGCATGGTAGGCAGTGAAGTTGGGGACATGGATTGATTCATGTTTGCATCTTTTTCCAGACTTAATTCTTCTTCAAGTTGATTTCTTATTGACATTCACTCATATCCAATCTGTTTTGGCTCTACAGCAGAGGTCAACTATTTCTACAGTATTCTGTGGAATAAACCCCTCCAAAATTCAGTGACTTAAACCAATAATCTATTCTCTCTCACCTATCTGTGAGCTGTCTGGAAGCTGACTGGTCCCTGGTGGGCTTAACTATAAGCTGCAGATTAGTGTGAGGTCTGCTACATGAGTCTTTCATCTTCCCTGGACCAATGAACTACCCTTGGTAATTTGTCTCATGGCAGTGACAAAAGTGCAAGTGGGTAACTCTAACTGCACAAGCACATTTGAAGCCTCTTTATGAATCTTGTCTGCTATTAATGTCCCCACAGCAAACCACATGATGGGGGTGAACCTTATACATGGTAGGGATGAACTCTATATATGAGTTAAATGACTAAAATTTTAGATGGAAAGAGGTTCTAAAATTACTATTCCTTATACACTAACATGACTTTTGGTAATCAATTACCTTATGATGCCACCCAGTTTCACCCATATTCTCTTCCTGTTACAGGATCAACTTGGCCCTTGTTAACCCTGACATTTCATCTGGCCCTTGCCACTGGTGCTGTATCAGTTATTCCCAGAGAAGAAATACCCATTCATTTGCTTTGGGAAAACATCTGGAGCATTTTCATTTGTTTTTCTAAGTTTTCATCTGCAATTTTTGGCAATTTGTCAGAAGTTCAGAAAAATGGATCTGGTTAGTGCTCTATTTCCTCCATATTTTATAATACTACTCTGGAGCCCCACTTAAATATCACCCTTGGAATGCATGTAGGGAACCATGATGTAGGGAAAATAACAAGTTAAGTTCCTTCTGATGCTTCTCCACAATGATAAATTCCTTCATGAACTTAGACCAATTGATCCATGTTACAAATCACCATGGCCACTGTTTTGTCAAATTATAATAGGATTCATGTGTGCAGGATGTCTTCTGGATTATTGGATTTAACATAATATTTTTTACTATTTTCTAATAAGTCTTGAGATCGTGGTGAACGAACACCTGCCAGTTTTCTAAGAGATGCATATTTGAGTGTCATATGTCTCCATTTGATACCACAATTTTGCTCTCAAATTTTATTGTTCTTTTTCCTTTTCTTCAGGAAATATAACTTTAATAACAATGTTTGAAAATCTTTTTTGATCTTTCTTTCTGATAAGTAGAATGGTTATGAATTCAGAGTTGTACATTTCACAAAAAAAAGGCAAAATAAGGCAGCTGTGACATGTACTTAGTGAATGATACAGGTAAGAATAGTTGTGCAACCAGTCATAGTAAGATTAATCTTAGTGGAAGAAGCAACAAATGTGGGAAAAGTCCTGGTAAAGAAGAGACCAGGAGGAAGCACCTGGCTCCTGATCAGTGCAGCGCACTGGCCGTAGCAACCATCTGGGGAGTGAACCAACGGAAGGAAGACCTTTCTCTCTGTCTCTCTCACTGTTTAACTCTGCCTGTCAAAAAAAAAAAAAAAAAAAAAAAAAAAAAAAAAGAGGTACATATTATGAAATAGATCAGATCTAATCAGAAAAAGGGGAAGAAAAATGGAGAGACCATGGAAATGGCCTATATACCACCTAGCAGTTAACTAAAACAGAAAGAGGTTTTAGGATACTTTCAGAACTCATGACCCGGATTCCAGAATCCAATTTATTAAGTTCAATTGGTCCGTGTCTGTGTGTCTGTGGGGCAACTTCTACCAGATTTGGTGCTACTAGAAGGAGAGCACCAAATCTTACTTTTGTGGTAGGGGATGAGAGACATCTCAGACTGGTTGACTCAGTAAATGCTCAGTGCATGCTTAATGAATGGGTCAATAAATGTACATAAGTGAATATATGAAAGTCTGTCAATGAATAAAAAGAACTGATTTCTGAGGATGACTTAAGGAGCAGAAGTCTCCTGCCTACAGGGAGGAGAGTGCACCTTAATGGAGAATGATAGTAGTTATGTGATCAAGAGAGCTACTTGAGTCTATACATTAAGTCTACAATCTATTTGCAGATCTGAGCAATAAGGTAAGAAATTACCTAAAAAGAGGTATCACATTAGCATGCGATCACAAGGTTACAGCAGTACCAAAAAAAAACTTCCTGTTGCATGCCCTGAATGTTGGGTTCAGAGTCCTGACACATCCTTAACCAAGTACAAGAATTGTCTGCCAGTGGTCTACAGAAATCTACCAACAACAGATGCTGGCGAGGATGTGGGGAAAAGGGGACACTAACCCACTGTTGGTGGGAATGCAAACTGGTTAAGCCACTATGGAAGTCAGTCTGGAGATTCCTCAGAAACCTGAATATAACCCTACCATTCAAGCCAGCCATCCCACTCCTTGGAATTTACCCAAAGGAAATGAAATTGGTAAACAAAAAAAACAGAAACATAGGATCATTTTTAACACTTATTTATGTTTATTTGAAAGGCAGAGTGATGGAGAGAAAGAGAAAACAAGGGAGAAAATCTTTCCATATGTTGGTTCTCTCCCCCAAGGGCAACAATCGCTGGGGTTGGGCCAGGCTGAAGCCAGGAATCTGGAACTCAGACCTGCTCTCTTATGTGGGTGGCAGGAGCCCAAATACATGGCCATCATGTGCTTCTTTCCCGGATGCATGACAGCAGGAAGCTGGATTGGAAGTTGAGTGGCTGAAATTAAACCAGGCACTCCGGTACGAGATGTGGGAATCCCAAGCAGTGTCTTAACCTCCTGTGCCACAAAACCCTCCCCTCATTAAATGTTAATATCAAAGACATACTAGTTATATTTTTGTAGACTGCCTGTATATGTTGTTTAAAAATAAAAATAATAATAAAAACTAATTCCCTATTCTTTGAGAACCAATTTTTGTCCTTTGAGGGATAAAAGCTTTGTTGAGAATACATGAAATATACATTTTCCCCAAATGAATTCAAACCTTTTAAAAAGTATCAATCAAATTTCATCAGCAATATGTTTTGTAATTTTCAAATTGACAAAATTGTCCAGAAATGTTTGTAAAACAAGAATAATAATGAGGAGTACTAGAACTTCTGGTAAAACAGTTACAAATATTCTGTAGTAGACATTCCAGAATATATGGTGTGTAAATAGAGCCAACATATGGTGAGAACATTTATTACATCCCTTATACCAGAATAAATAAGATGGTTCAAAGCTTTTAACACAAAATGAAATATAATGTAATTAACAGAAGAAGATACCTTCTGTGTAATAACACACAACTTATAAGTCATAAAATTAAAGATTACTCTATCTTTGTACAAAATTTAAATATCTATATGATAAAAATACCATAAGGGAAGTTAAAAGACAAAAATACATCAGAATAAAACATATTTGTATTTCATATATTAGAGGGCTAATATGAGGTATATTGAACCCTAATAGATCCATAATAAGAATTTCAAGACACTACAAAAAATGACCAATAATCAGAAAAAACAGAAACACAAATAGCTTAAATGTTCATTCTAAAAACAAAACTTGAGGGAGACATTGTTTTATATACATGAGAATGTCAAGGTTTAAAATATTCTATAAAAATATCAGTTACTATGAAAAGTAAAATTAGGGGCCAGCGCCATGGGTCACTTGGTTAATCCTCTGCCAGCGGTGCCAGCATCACTTATGGGCGCCGGGTTCTAATCCCGGTTGCTCCTCTTCCAGTCTAGTTCTCTGCTGTGCCCTGGGAAGGAAGTGGAGGATGGCCCAACTGCTTGGGTGCCTGCACCCGCATGGGAGACCAGGAGGAAGCACCTGGCTCCTGGCTTCGGACTGGCATAGCTCCAGCCGTTACGGCCATTTGTGGGGTGAACGAACAGAAGGAAGACCTTTCTCTCTGTCTCTCTCCCTCACTGCCTAACTCTGTCTGTCAAATAAATAAATAATAATAATAAAGAAAAGTAAAACTATACATACTTTTTTGCCAGGGCTTTGGGATCTAAGTATTTATATTTATATTTATATTTATATTTATATTTCACTATGTTCTTTATAGTATGTTTGTATAGGCAAAGAATAGCTAACTCTCCAACAATTAAAGACTACTTAAATGATTATGATATCCATATAATAGAATACTCTGTAGCTATTGATACAGCATGATTTCTTTTTTTTTTAATTTATTTAATGAGCATAAATTTCCAAAGTACAGCTTATGGACCACAATAGCCCCCCCCCCCGTGTCTTCCCTCCCATCCACAACGCTCCCCTCTCCCACTCCCTCTCCCCTTCCCCTTCACATCACAATTAATTTTCAATTATCTTTATATACAGAAGATCAATTTAGTGTATGTTAAGTAAAGATTACCACATTTTGCTCCCACACAGAAACACAAAGTGTAAAATACTATTTGTGTACTAGTTATAGCATTGATTAAACACCTAACAGTAATTGTGTATTAATTACAGAGCTCAACCAATAGTTTTAAGTAGAATATAAAATGCATCTTTTGCATTGTTGTGGCTTCCCCCCGACCTCCTTCCCTCCCGTGGCCCTCCCCTCACCCACTTCCTCTCCCCTCTCCCCCCTTCATCACGTTTCATTTTCGGTTACCTTCATATACCGAAGATCAATTTAGTATATACTAAGCAGGGATTTCAACAGGTTGCACTCACACAACCGAACCAGGTATAGGGTATTGTTCGACTAGTAGTATTGTTTTTGAGTTTCATAGATAAACATATTAAGGACAGGGATCCTGCGAGGGGAGCATGAACCCAGTGACTCCCGTTGTTGATTTAACAATTGGCACTCTTATTTATGACGTCAGCAATCACCCGAGAGACTCTTGCTATGAGCTGTCTAGGCTATGGAAGCCCCTTGAGTTCACCAACTCTGAATTTGTTTAGTCAAGGCCATATCACAGTGGAGGTTCCTTCCTCCCTTCAGAGAAAGGCGCCTCTCTCCTTGATGGCCTGATCCTTTTATACAGCATGATTTCTAATGCATGTTAATTGGGGGAAAAAAGCAAACCTTGTGACAACTACTTACAGTGTATTTTATGGTTAATTTTTTTTTATCAAGTGGATAGACTTTCATGTCCAGTTGTTCAAACACTAATTTACATGTCTCTGTGAAAGTATCTTGTGTATATGCTTAATACAATCGGTTGACTTTAAGTAAAATATATTTTCCCCTATAATGTGAGTGGGCTTTCTCCAATCACAAAACATGGGTTTTGTGAAGAAGAAATCCTGTCTCTATACTATACATCAACTCTTATCTTATGTTTGCCCTACAGAATCAGTCTTTGCAGCCCAAATAATCACATGACCCAGTTCCTTAAAATAAATCAATCTATTGAAAGATAGATGATAGAGATAAAGATAGAGATAATCTCCTATAGGTTCTGTTTTCAGGAGAATGATGACTATGTCATTATGCCTTTGAAATACTTGCTATTGTGCCTTTTAATGAAACATGTTCCATTCTTACATGTAATGATTATATATGTGTTGACTGTCTCTGGAAGATCAAGAGATGGAGTTACATTACTATGCAATAATGGTGTTAAAGTTGTCACTGATTTGTTTCCCACCATGTCAGCAGCACGTGGCAGTGAGCTAGAAATACAGATCGATAGGCCCCATTCCAGATTCTTAGAATCAGAATCTGTATTTCAACAAATTGCATATTTGGGAAAGCATAGGCAATACGATGAGGCCTGGGGATACATGTTCCCATGAAGAGTGGCACCTTCTTCAGCCTGGACTCCAGGTATGGGCTGAATTTCCACTCTTCTTATTCCTCTGTCCTCTATCTCTCCAACTCATGGAGCTCAAGATACCCAACTACTTCCCAGCCCTTCTCCCTTGTTGATCTCAAATACTTTCTGAGATGCTGCCTGTCAGATGCCTTTTCTCTGTTAGCTGTTTTTGTTCCCTGTTTTTCCAGTAAATTTTGGTGGTCTCGATTAACTCCACCTCGCTTCCTTGGATTCCCCTACCCCTAGTCCTCTATAACCCCCATCTACATAATGCTCTGGAGCTTGGGAACGGGGTTCCTTGGTGTGTAGAGAACAGACACTGCTTGTGTGGGTTTGGTATTGCTCATTCTTACCAGCCATTGTTGCGGAAAGGGCTGGGCTCCCAAGAAGGACAGAGGAGGGATGGGATTTTTTTTTGTAGTTTTTGTTGTGTTCGTTTTTATTTTTGCTTATATTGTGTTTTAGGCAAAAAATATTTTACAAATATTTGAAAGTTTTATTTAAAGAAAGGATTTGTCTCTTGATAGAACAGATCTTGAAAATTTTAATTTTGAGAGCTATTAAAACTAGCATAACCGGCCATAGAGGTCATTAGAAGGTAAATTGATCTTATTAAAGAGAAAATTAGACAATAGGGGCTCACTTGGTTTAGAGAAAATGTGTAACTCAAGTAGGAAAAGGAGAAAGAGGTTCAGAAAGATGGTTTTAGACGGAAATTCAGCACTGATGAACCTGAAAATGTTGCTGGTTCACACTGTTAAGCTATGGCTCTAGGAATATCCCCAATGAATAAATGAACTTGAAGCCTGCTGCAACTGAATATGACCTTAGTGTCTCTCTTATAACAGTTCTGAGGACAATCAAGCAACTTCTCTTGTAGAAGGATTCTTTAGGCTACTACAGTGGCTTAGAAAAATGAACTCCATTTTGTATGCAGCTTTTGCTGCTACTGAGCTCTCTCCCTTGGACACTCACACACATTCTGCCATGCATCACCTCCTCTGTCCAAATAACCACCCTCAACATCAAAGACCTCGTTTCCACTTGCGGAAGCATTTTCTAAGCATGTTAAGCCTATGGGCCAGTAATCCCATCTGTGCCGCATAGTCTGATGCCACAGACATAACTCTGCAAGGTACTTTTTACTGCAGGCAGAGAAGGGCAGATGGAATACTGTTGATGCCAATATTAAATAATATTGTTCTGAACCTTTACACTCCTAGAATCACATAAAACCATGTACAGTCCTGGACTTCACTATAGAGTTGTCCCAAAGAAATTTATGCTTATCTTACTAGGTACAAATATTATTATAATATAATAGCCCAGCTTACACACTCATGCTAATGTATAATGGCAGGCAGAGGTGTTGTTAACCAAGTGCACAATAACTTCTTACTGGACTTGAAACCCTTAGTACTTCATGGTATTATCCCAAAGTATGGAGAGATACAGTGTTTGATATACACCAATGGTAAATATGAAGTCTTCCAACTGTGATTTACAAATTTTAGTGCTAACTCATTTCAAGTGTAATTTTAGACAGAACTTGAACATTTAGATTAGAAAAGTGGGATTGCTCCTAAAGGAGATAGGGAAGCCCTGATCACCACCTGTTAAGACTGCCTCTGACACAAAGATAGACTTTAAGGTACAATTATGCCATCCTGGGGATTCATAGAATATGATTTGCAAATCATTGACTTACATGGAACCCAACCTGAATTTGGTGTTCTCAGTTTTCCAGTTTTCTTTAGTTCTGTTGGATCCATACTCTCTTGAAGTCACTAAATCTCATGATAGTTGTTTGTTGTCCCTTGGTATTAGGAGACACATACATAAAAACAACCAAGTTATTAATCTGGACCGTTTGGGTTAAAATCTTTCTAAAATATAATATATATTTCCTAAAACATTTACATAGTATGTTAAGTGATTTTTAAAAATTTTTTGGCTCAGAATAATACTTTTGAAACTGTAGTGTATGCTATGATACTATGGAGTCCATACAATGCTGTAGAAGGAGCCTGAGCTGTGGACAACCCATTTAACAGCCATATGACCTTAGCAAATAACTTAACCATCTCAGGCACTTTTTAAAAAATTTACAATAGTATATTGATACCTAATTTCCAGAGATGAGTGTAAAAATTGCCTACAATAATTCCTGCCATATATTCAGTACCAAATAATTGGGAATGGGTGGATGGATAGGTTGGAGAAAGGGGAACTGATGAAAACTACTAACTGTGCACCCAAATCCATACTCTTCATTTAAGGACTGAGGTTCTCTGGTAAGGATTTACCTTCACCACTTTTTCAGAGCCTCCCTTGAGTGGAGCTGTAGTGTGGCTACTCTCCACTTCCTGCAAGCATAAACACTAAAATATGACCTCTTTCTGTTGCAGGCTAATGCTGGTTTGCTCCCTGTTGGTTGGGTGTTCTAAACCTCTATGGAACCACAGATGCGAGGTAAAAGGGGCAGTAACACAACAGAGAAATGTAGCATAGGAGAATGTTCATCTGTACTTCAAGTTATTTGTGCATTCCAGGCATGCTAGCACCCAGCTCGTGTATTTATCATCCCACCAAATGGTGAATTGATAGGACTCTTGTCTGATATTATGACATGGGAGATCCAATGGTATCATGTAGTCATTTGGCGCCTCAGGTCCAAAAGTCCAGTCTCCCATGACAGGGGCTGCCTTGACAATAGTGAATAGTTTTATGCTGCATAAAGCCTAGCTTTACTCTGAAGTTCTAGGTGTTTCTGCCATAATTCTTACATTAGGGCTGACGTCCAATCACCATGGATACCACTAACACCAATAGATCTGCTGAATCTTGTGAATCACATCACAGGACAATAGAGCTGCAGTGAGAAGCCAGGTGACCTGATTCTTGAAATTCCATGCTGACATTGTGCATTTAAGGGTTATTTCGAGATATCATCTGTTTCCATGTAACTTCTTTTTGAAAAACCAGTCTGAGGCAAAAGATGTTCTTACTTTTTGTCAAATAAAAATTATATATGTATAGTATAAAACATGATGTTTGCTATATGTATACATTATGGACTAGCTAATTAAGCAATTAAAATATCCATTACCTCACATACTTATCATTATTGGTGATGAGAATTCAAATATACTTTCATAGCAATTTTCTTCAAGTAGACAATGCATTGTTAACTATAGTCATAATAATACACATTTCTATGAATGAAATGTTTTGTTCTTTGGCCAACATCTCCCAGTCTCTGTTCTACTCCCAACACCAACCCCTGTTAATTACCATTTAATTCTTTTTCCATTAATTTTTATTTTTTTTAGATTTCACATATAAGTGAGATCATACAGCATTTCAAAATACCAATTGCATAATTTGTTGGAACTATGTGCAAATTAAGAGTAAATAGGCCCTAAATGAAAGTTTAAAGTGATCTTTAAAAATCACCTGATGTTGTAGCTTTGATAATATCTGCTTGACCTACACAGTGACTGTGAGATGGTCAGACAACAAAGGTATAAAACAATATGCAGCATTATTATGTCACATACTATAACTTACTATTGTGATTATTATAATTATTTTATAATAAGGTAAAATATTAAAAATATGCCCATTATTACATGTCACTAAGCATCTTTGCTTTATTATTCAAAAGTATACATTTAGTAAACATGTGAAATTAATACCAAATTAACACCAAATGAATTTGGTTCAGGTTCAGTAAATTAAAAAAAAGATTACAAGACTATTAAACCATACAGGATAAGAGTACATTGTATAAACAGAATTTTAAATACAGTATTTCCAATGTATGTTTCTAGTAAAGAAGGATATTTCTTTAGAAAATTAAATATTTAAATAAAATATATACCTCCTCCAAAATACATAAAGGAAATAAAGTAAAAATATTAGTGAGGAAAAAACAAATTTCACTTCAAATGGCTTTTATCTTTTTTGTAGGCTCTAATAATTCAAATTAAGCAAAGACTAAAATACAAATATTGATTTTGGTGCTGGCTTGATTTCCAGGGTCTTTGAAATAGTTAAAACAGTCTGCACATTTCATTTCCTTTTTGTTTGGATAGCATATTGTTGCCAGCATTTCTTTGATTTGCACATCTGGAATCACTAAAGCATACAGCTGGGAAGAGCCGCCAGTGATAGTTTGTTTTCTTGATTAAGAATCAGAACCTTGACCTTGCCAAAGGGTAATTATTTGGGCAAGGTAATCATGAAATCCTGAGGAGTGATGACAAGAAGAAAACTCAGGTACAAGTGACCATGGGATTTGAAATTGAGTCTGCAATTGCACTTCTCTGAATTTTATGAGATGATGGGAAGATACCACACTGCTTTTGTCAAACCTTCCGGTCTCTTGGATGCTGTTATGTCATGGTGCTTCCCTTCTGACGTTGGTCAGTGTCTTAACTATAAACACAGGGGGTGAGAGAAGAGTGTGAGCCTGTCTCCAATCAGCAACTCACCCCAAGTACAAATACAAATCGACAGTGGAGTGCTATAAAGGAATCATCTTGCAACGATAGAGAAAAAACAAGAAAAAAAGATGGACACTCTACAAATCAAATGTTTTAAAAGCAGTGCAGGAAAGCAAAGAAGAAAATTTTGTTTTAATATCCTAAAGCTTCTTTAAAAATAAATTCACTTTAACAAATATTTCAGTGATAGATACAGGAAAGTAAATTGCTCAAATTCTCTTTCCTACTATATCATTTAAGAAATGTGGGAGTATCAATTGGTACAAAAATTTGGAAAAATTTTTTGCAATGCTTGTGAATGCTATCTGTAATTATGGCCCAGCAATTCTACTCTTGGCAGCATACCAAATAGAAATGAGTGTTTAATTCCATCCAGGGACACAAACAAGACTGCTCATACTATAATAGTTCCACATTGTAAATAAACATCCATCAACAGTGGAATGAGTCAGTGAATTTTTATTTAATCACAATATACTAAAAATAACAAAAAGAAGAGAATATTGTTACAATAATACAGATGAATATCATAAATTTGATGTTAAGTGAAAAAAGTCTGACATAAAAACTACAAATGTATGTTTCCATTTTACATGGAATTTGAAAGTAGAATAAATTGACATATTGTGATTAAGGTCAGATCAGTGATTATCCTGGGAGTACTGAGTGATAAGGAACATAGGGAGCCTGTGGGGAACTGGAAATGTTCTCTATCTTGATCTTGAGGCTAGTCGAATCGAAGTATATATGAATATGTTATAATTCTTCAGGACTTATGCATAAAATGTGTATGCATAAACGTACACCAGCTTGAAAAAATTCACAGTAATGAATTCTAATAGTGCATGGTGAAAGTGTGAAATTTTGGTTAACATTAATGACACATCAAGCCATTATTTTATTTGAAGTAAGCTCCACTATTAGAATTCTTACTTGTAATAAGATTTCTGGATTCAAGAATTGAAATGAGTGAAGTTACTTAAAACAATCAACTTAGAGGCTGCCTATTCACACTATGCTGACACTGCTCTCTGATTGTTGGAGGTCTTTTACAAACTGTCTTCCTAGATCAAGAGATATTATTTTGAATATGTGTTTAAGGGTCAGGTATTTTTTCTTTGAAGATGTCCTATGATTTTACCAGATATCAGTCATTTGAAACTGTACTGGGATGAACAGAGTATTTGCATTTTGTTAATATTGTTGGTTGTTGAATAACCAGGTGTGGTTGGCCACAATATAATGAGAGTAATTATGTTGTCTGGCTCCAAAAATATTCCCTGGGCTGCTTCCAAAGAAAGATTCCTAAAGTATGCAGACCTTTGTTAGTACCAGTGATTAAAGGTTGACAGCAAATCAGACAAATAGGTTTGTACAGTCAGAAAAATACTTGGCTCAGAAAACCTAAACATCCAGTCCAGGAAACTAAACAGCTTAATATTTATTTCACCAATACTGATAGGAATTCAGCATTGGCTTAGTTGACTCTCCTTCAGTCTTGCCACCTTAATTTGCTGTGGGTTAGAGACATAATCACAGAAGCTTCAGCTGTAGTTCAGAAAGTTCCCACTCTTACTTGGAAGAAATCAGTATCTCCTTTCCACCTCCAGGAGGGATGGGGTTTATAACAGAGACATGGAAGTCACCCTGCCTCCAGTTTTTAAATCCTCTGCTTTGTTTAATCAACTAAATATGCATTCTTTACTCCCACACTTTCCACACCTATCTAGACATTTTCCTTCTTCTATTTGAAAAAGCTTTAGACAGAGCCAGCAGACAAGTCTTCCCATTTTATTATCTCCCTCTAGGGTGATATTGAAAGAGTTGTCTGATCTTTCCAACTCTCATTTCCTATTAAAGAATGATGATGATATAATGCCTACCTTGGCAAATTGTCGGGAAGTATTTAAGGAATATTCCTGGCCAATGATCAGGGGAGATTCCCTTGTCTTTTCTAGGCCTTATATTAATTAATTTTCTCATTTTACATGCATTGAAAGAAAATATCAGAACCTCAAGATGAGCAAAAAGGTTTTTTTACAAGTACTTTTAGTTTCAATGCTAGATAATTTTAAGTATTATTTACATATTCCCACATTAAATTCTTCCCATCTTTCTGCTTGGAGGCTTATTTCTTTTTATTACATCAAAAAGATCAAAGCAATGAAGGGAAAATATGACACAGGAACTCTCTGGTTCTATTTTTCTGCGGGAATGATGACCCGTTTCCCTTATTAATACTAAAATGACTGATATTCAAATCCATCTCTTATTTTTATGTGATGACTTAATACAGGAACTTATTCTTTCTAGCAAAAACACAACAAAAGATAGATTTCTCTTGATGGAGCAAGATTGCAATCAAGCTTTCATGTCTTAGACATAATGTTCCTTTGATGGTCAACTCAGAGAGCACCATTTACAAATATTACTCAAATTTATAATACCTATATTTACCTTGTTATTGAGTTTCTGTAATTTCCACATCAATGATATCAGATTCTTTTATCAGCTTTTTAAACAGGGTCAGACAAGACTGTTCCATTCTATTCCTTCGAAGTTAACACTAAGAACTGAAATATGTCCCAATTCATCGCAGCTTCTCAGAACCAGCGTGACACTCCCAGCAATAATAAACATTGAAAAAAATACAATATTCTTCTTCTGAGACACTCTATCTTCCTTCTCAGGAGAGTGCAATAAAATTTGAGCTTCTTGGTTTTATAACCTTTAATGGGCACTAAGAGAGCATTAGTTGGTTTAATTAAAATGGCACACAAGTAATTGTTAAGCCTGATGTTAAAAATGTACACTCTTTTATGATGTTCAGAGCAGTTATCTGATGTGATAGCCTTAAAGCAATACCAAATTTTTGTTTCTTTAATTTTTGGCTTAGATTTTAACAAAAACATAATAAAATTATAGAATTCCCAAGTAGAATCAAGTGAAATAAATCAACTATTAGTGTTCACACAGAGATGTGCTCATAAGTCTGGAAGCATAAACAACAATACTGGTAAAAGAAAGTAAGTGAATCCGTACTTCTACAAGCAACAGAGAATTGTTCTAGTGGAACTCAGTCAGGGGCAAAGTTGGGATGTTGTGTACAACATTACTTCATAAATCATAAGGTGAATTTTAGGCTTCTCATATTTGTAGCCAGTGCTAATTCCTCTTCCTGCATGTACCTGAAATCCATGACAGTAGTTGAAGAAATTTTCCACTTATTTCTTTAAACAAGTCCTCCTTTTCTGTTGGTTCACCCCCCAAATGGCTTCCACAGCTTAAGCGCTACACCGATCTGAAGCCAGGAGCCAGGTGCCCCCTCCTGGTCTCCCATGCAGGTGCAGGGCCCAAGCACCTGAGCCATCCTCCACTGCCTGCCCCCAGGCCACAGCAGAGAGCTGGACTGGAAGAGGAGCAACCAGGACAGAACGGGTGCCCTGACCGGTACAAGAACCTGGAGTGCTGGTGCTGCAGGCGTAGGATTAGCCCAGTGAGCCACGGCACTGGCCTCTCCTTTCCAATTCGTATCCCTTTGATTTCTTTTTCTTGTATAATGGCTTTGGCTAAAACTTCCAGAAATATATTGAATAGTATTAGTGGGAGTGAGTATTCTTGGCTGGTCCTGGGTCTCAGTGGAAACACTTCCAGCTTTTCTCCATTTAGTATGATCCTGGCTGTGGGTTTGTCATATATTGTCTTGATTGTGTTGAGGTATGTACCTTCTACACCAACTTCCTTAGCTTTTTTTTTATCATGAAAGAATGTTATGTTTTATCAAATGCTTCTCTGCATATATTTAGATAATCATACTTTTTATCTTCAGTTTTTTTAATGTGATGTATCACATTTATTTATTTGCATATGTTAAATCATTTTTACACACCAGGAATCAATCCCACTTGACTCAAGTGAAAGATCTGTCTGATATGTTGTTGAATTTGATTAATAATTTTTTGAGGATTTTTGCATCTATGTTAAACAGTGATATTGGTATATAATTCTCTGTCCTTTCTGTATATTTTTCTGGTTTTGGATTTATAGTGATGCTGGTCTGACGTTGAGAAAAGTTGTCTTTCTGGATGCCAGTTGGCCACATGAATGGATGCCAGCTTATGTACATTGCAGTATTAGGCCAATACCCCCTCAGGGGTTTCCTTCTTTTCCCTACACAGGTGGAGCTGACTCTTTCTCATAGGGACTGAACAAGGCTGCCAGGATTTATTCTGTTAGATAGACTTAGAGCAATTTGGATATATTTTATTACTAAATAGCCATTTATATACATGCAGAAAATTTAAAACAATCTTGTGCTCTTTGCTTCATGAGCATCAAATTTTTTGGCCCACAGAGGCTCAAAATATTGAAAATTTCTTTCTTAATACAATACTCCAAACAACTCTGATCAGATGGATAAAAAAAGCCTTTAATTCTTTATCACTCACATTACCATGCTAATAGAAATCTTTTATTTAAAATTACATATTCCAGAGCTCATTTTACCTTATTTTTGTATTATTTATCTAATGTTGCTTTATAAAATTGATAGACAAATTATAATTAATATTTGTTCCAATTCAGGGATTACTCTCTGTATCTCTCTGTATTGTTATCTTTCACCACGGACAACAGGACAATATTCTCCTATAACTTCATCTCTACTAACATATAATGTCCAATCACATGACTTATTCTATAGGAACACACATTGAAAACACTTGCTTGGTCTCCATGTGCAGCCCTCTATACAAAGGACTGCCAGTACAAACTCCATTGCCTCTAGAAATCTGCAGAATAGGTTATCATATGGTAAAAGTTGATTTGCTTTTCACCAAAGAGAAAAGTATTGCATTGTAAAAAATGCAGACTTGTCCTGACTATTGATGTACAATGTAAAACTTTATCCATTTTAGTTTTTTTTTTTGTTCTAGCTAATACTATTGGTTGAATTCTATAATTAACACATATTTATCCTTAGGTGTTGAAATTTAACTGAAAAGTGATCCCTGTTAAATATAAGAGTGGGAATAAGAGAGGGAAGAGATGTACAGTTTTGGACATGCTCAATCGGACTTGCCCCAAATGGTGGAGTTAGAAACGTGCCAGGGGATTCCAATACAATACCATCAAGGTGGCATGTACCAGTGCCATCTCACTAGTCCAAGTGATCAATTTCAGTTCACAATTGATCACACTGATAGGTCTAAGAGTCAAAGGGATCACACAAACAAGACTAGTGTCTGCGAATACTAACTGATAGAATCAAAAAGGGAGAGAACGATCCATCATGGGAAGCGGGATACACAGCAGACTCATAGAATGACAGATGTCCTAAACAGCACTCTGGCCTCAGAATAAGCCCTTAAGGCATTCAGATCTGGCTGAAGAGCCCATGAGAGTATTTTAGGTATGGAACGCCAAGACACTCTGGGAAAAAAAAAAGAAGACCTACATGAAAGATCTCTATGAGTGAGATCCCAGTGGAGAGAATGGGGCCATCAAAGAAGGAGGTGCCTTTCTCTGAAGGGAGGAGAGAACTTCCACTTTGACTATGACCCTGCTGGAATAAGATCAAAGTCGGTGAACTCAAAAGGCTTCCATAGCCTTGTCAACTCATGACAAGAGCCTAGGAAGATTACTGATGCCATAAACAAGAGTGTCAATTTGTTAAGTCAACAACAGGAGTCATTGTGTACTTACTCCTCATGTGGGATCTGTCCTTAAAGTGTTGTCCAATGTGAAGTAATGCTATAACTAGTACTGAAACAGTATTTTACACTTTGTGTTTCTGTGTGGGTGCAAACTGATGAAATCTTTACTTAATATATACTGAATCGATCTTCTGTATATAAAGATAATTGAAAATGAATCTTGATGTGAATGGAATGGGAGAGGGAGCGGGAGATTGCAGGGGTACGAGTGGAAGGGAAGTTATGGTGGGGGGGACGCCATTGTAATCCATAAACTGTACTTTGGAAATTTATATTTACTAAATAAAAGTTTAAATAAATAAATAAATAATGCAGACCATTAGGGTGATGCCAGTGAAGTTTTGTTGTAATTTTAACACTGAAAAGTAGCAACCTTCATAAAAAGTAATGATATTGTATAAACAACATTAGAAAAATGATTGACTGGAGGCCTTGGGTATTTAGTATCTATGCCCAAACAGATGATGTTCCTGAAAGGCAGATCAGCTTGACCCCCAGAGATCTTCCAGAAGCCCTATACGACCACAAGAGGCAGAGGGCAGTGACCTAGAGAAGTACCTCTTGATTTGGGTGATGAGACTAAGAGCGTACGAAGCATGCACAGTGTCTAATAAGGAACCCAAAGTATTTCCTTGATTGGGGTGTACACAAATTCAGATGCCTTTGTGGTAATATGATAACCCCCACTAATGTTTACACATTTTTCTTTTAGGAGTAGATAAGCTACATAACAAGAACTCTTAAGGAGTTCTTAGGGAGAACTCTTAGAAATCACTTAGGGAGAATTCTACTTAATTTATCATCTCCTTTCACACTGACATTCAAATAGAATTCACAGTTCTAAACATTGCTGTTTCTGAATTCCATTTATATCACTGAGTTACAGCAAAACTGTTATATAAATACATAGTAAAAGCACTATGCATTTGATATTCTGAATAATGGCAATACCTTAATCAAGACTCAGCCACCTGTTTAAATCCCACCATAATGAAATAACATATACAAAGGTGAGCACATACCAGGAGGCTTGAGTCACTCCCCTTTTCTTTCAGCAAGCACATGAGGATGGTACCAATTTTGCTAGCAAAATGAGCTTCAGTATGTAACTGTTT
This sequence comes from Oryctolagus cuniculus, assembly GCF_964237555.1. Taxonomy (NCBI): domain Eukaryota; kingdom Metazoa; phylum Chordata; class Mammalia; order Lagomorpha; family Leporidae; genus Oryctolagus; species Oryctolagus cuniculus. Next base: position 91,958,883 of record NC_091434.1, on the reverse strand, counting down.
CTGTGAATACATTGGTATAGGTATCTGCACCATTGGACTAAGACAATACAAGTAGTGGTAGCAGATTTACTTGGTCTCTTCCATGCCATATCTAATTGGAGGGTGTCCGGCGCCTGGTGCATAATAAATCTTCCCAGCCAGATGAATCAATTAACTCACAAGTTTTTATTGGGATTCTGCTCCCCGGCGAAGTTCACTGGTCCCAACAGAGCGGGGGTGGGTGGGGAAGTCCCACTTCAGAGGTTGGGAGGGCTCCTTTTATAGATACAGGGCGTGGGGGTTAAAGGTTGAAGCAAGTCTGATCCTCATTGGTTGACCTTTAGACACCTGCAGGGACCTTGACTAGGACTTTTCATTCCAGAAAGTGGGGGTAGGGACTCTCCATTCCCAGAAGTGTGGGCCTTCTCTCTTTACAGATCCCAAAGCTACCACTAATTATTAGTTAATCTTGTTGCTATAATTCCAGAAAAAATTCCTTCAGATTGTAATCCAACCTAATAATCTTATATATATGTATGAAATAATGTATCAGTATTGTATGTATTTATGAATCTGAAAAGTAAAATTAGTTTAGTCATCCAAAAACACAGAATTGTGATGTTCTTTGATCATTAAATCATGCTGTAAAATAATATTCAATAACCTATGAAAACTATCATGATTTATTTTTAGGTAAGAAAACAATGTTGCAAAGAATGTATGTCAAAAAAGTACACACACACACACAGGTATACATACTGATAGATAAAACAGCTTGTGAAAGAACTGTAAAATATAATAATACTAGCAGTATAGGAATTCTGGATCTTAAAAATATTTCCTCATATAATAAATTTTGTATGTTTTTCACAATAATTAGTATTTTTTTCAATTCAGTGATAACTTTCTGTAGTTAACAAAATAGGATTATATTCAAGGGAAAATATTAGAAAAGAGTCATCATAGTGAAAACAACTAGTCAGACTGTCACAAGACACCGTACAGGCCGAAAAGCTGACTGAATGTATTTCCCATTTCCCCTGGTTGTTTTGATTGTGTAGGCAGAGTCTCATTTGTTAGTTTAGGAGCACAGGCATCCACACAGCCCAAGGAAGATGTAGATAGGAATGGCAGGGATTGTTCATATTTCCATGAGATCCGCCATCTGATTCTCTTTAATCCATGACCCCTGATCCCAGTGTATTGGTTCACTCTGAACAGGGTTAGATGCTTTTGTGGTGGTGGTGGCCTCCTGTTTCTTATGAGTGGTGAGTGTTCTCCGGCAGTTGTCCAAGAAGTCCAGATGTGAGGATCACTGATTGTAAAGATACAGGGATATTTCACGTCCTTCTAAGAGCAGAGATACAACAAAGCAGCAATCAAAAACAAATGGCTTCAGAAAAATAGTCACCCAAAAGATAAGCACAAACCACTCATGCATTATCATAAAGATCAAGACACTTGGCTCATGTCATATATTCTTTTTTTTTAAGTTTCCCCTTATTTAAATCAAACAAAAAAAAACACAAAAAATTCTTATGTATTAGCCAAAATCATAGAAATAAATACTTCTTTTACAATATATAAATTACTATGCTGAAATTATCATTCATCTATTTTCCTTGGGTAGATTATTCTTGTACGACATTTCATTTTGAGAAAGGCAGTAACCATGTGGGTATACTAATAGGTACTGACTTATTTATTTATTTAAATTTCACTGCCTTTTATAACTTGGAAAGATGCTTTCAATACACATTTCTAGGAGCAGGCATAACGCTGTCTAACAAGTAATGTTACAAACATTAAAATTAAATGAAATGCTAGGGACTTTTCTTTCAATGTCACTCTTTAGTTAGTAAAATATTGCAATACATTTGTTCATATTGTTTGCTTATCATTTTATTGTCTAAGGAAAAAAGCTTATGTAAAGTCCATGGCCGTAAAGATTTTGTCAATAATCTTTAGGTATCAGTAAAACATGAAGCATCTGCTTCTCCACCATTGGTTGCTTTTCTGCATCCCTGATGTTGTAGAGCCATGTTCCAAACCATGGATAAACAGAAATAAAACCCTAGAGTTTGAGTTTAGGCCTAGTGTTAAGTGGTTGGGTTTAAAGAATTCTTTGTTTTAAGTTTATTTATTTATCTATTTATTTGAAAGGTATAGTGACAGAAAGTGTGTGTGTATGTGTGTGTGTATGTGAAAGAGAGAGAGAGAGAGATCTTCCTTCCATTTGTTCACTCTACAAATTTCTGCATCAGCCAGGCCTAAGTCAGGAAGGAAGAATTCCACCCTGATCTCCCATGTGGGTGGTAAGGATCCAAGTACTTGAGTCATTATCTGCTGTCTCCCAGGGTACACATCAACAGGAAGCTGAGATAAGGCTTGATCCCCGGAACCCTGGAAAGGGATGCCATGCCCGCATTCCAAGCAGCAGCTTAACCTGCTGCACCACAGTGCCTGCCCTGCAACAATGTTTTTTAAAGCAAGGCATTTAGTATTACTGTGGGAAGTCTCTGTCAGAATGATGGTATTCTATTATCTAAGGAGCCAGCAAGAAATAGACAAAAGAATGTTGAAAGAATTTGTTTTTAAAAAGCTGGACTTCCAGCCCATATTTATCAGCTAATAACCAAGTATTCATTCCTCCCAGAATGTATGAAACGGGAACTGAAATGTCCTTCTTGCTGTTTGGTAACATGTGTGACCTGAGGTACATACCTCCCATGCCATCCTGACTCCCTTATTCTCAATTTCCCTTGTTGAAGCTCACTCTTGCTTTATTCACAGCACATATCAACTTTAACTGAGTATACCACGTGCTTTCTATTATTTATTTATAGCTTTCACTCTATAGAAAATAGGTTTCGTGAAGGCAGGATGATAGGCTACTTCATTTATGGATCTACCAAACTGCACCTAGAACTGTGCCTAGCTTATAATAGGTGCTAATTAAATTCTGTGTGGCTACATAGATGCCTTATATATTTCACATGTTCAAGTGAGATTTAAAATGAGCTTGAAATGTCAATTGTTCACATTTTATTTAACTCAGAGGGCTTCCATAGCCTTGGAAACTCATGACTGGTACATAGGGAGATTACTGATGCCATAAACAGGAGTGTCAATTTGTAAAGTCAACAACAGGAGTCACTGTGCACTTACTCCTCATGCAGGATCTCTGTCCTTAATGTGCTGTACATTGAGGCTTAATGCTATAACTAGTACTCAAACAGTATATTTCACTTTGTGTTTCTATGGGGGTGCAAACTGTTGAAATCTTTACTTAATGTATACTAAACTGATCTTCTGTAAAAAAAAAAAAAAAAAGAAGAAGAAATTATCAATTCCCAACTTGACTCTCACTGGGATTAAACATGACAATAGGTCTGATCTGATTTCATCATCATTTAAAAAATCATCTATTATTTTTCACTTTATGTTTCTGTGTGGGAGCAAACTGTTGAAATCTTTACTAAATGTATGCTAAACTGATCTTCTGTATATAAAGAGAATCGAAAATGAAAAAAATAAAGAGTTAACTATTAAAATAAATTATGTTACATGTTTTACCTCATGGTTGATAATACATAGGCAAGGAAGGTCTGTACAATTCTCTTCCAAAGTTCTGGGTACCTTAATTTGCATTCTGTGTATTTTTGTCATCTTTGAGCTAGCAATGAACATCCCGTAGACACTCTTTACAAAATCTGCTGGCACAGAGCCTTTTCCCCAGCTATTGTTAAAGCCTAAGCTTGCTGTGGAGGCCGATAGAGTTGCCATTGGGTTGAAGAAAGACTGGAGGGACCATGTAAGTAATATAGTTTGATTGGCAGCTCTAAGAACTTTGGAATCAAATTGGAAGCTCTTGAGGGCTTTGAGCACACGAGTGACTTTCATTTTAACAAAATCATTCTGCCCCTTTGCTGAAAATTATCTGAAAGAAGGCAAACAGTAGAGTAGATAGAAGAGTTGGAAGCTACAACAGTAACCTTGGCAAGAGATAGTGACCACTTAATGCAAACTGATGTTGGTGGGGTTGGTGAGTGGTCAGCTCTTGCCTTTGGAGAATGTTTTTAAAATTATTTTATTTTTGACTGACAAATTATAATTGTTTACACACATGGAGTTCAATGTGATGTTTTAATTATGCATACAATATGGTGTGATTGAATCAAAGCTTATTTACATATCCATCACCTTGCTTACCAAGCATTCCTGATGATAAAAATTTGATGTGCTCTTAGTAGTGTTGAAATCTAGTGTACTTCCTTTAGCATGGTTGTAATATGTTCAACAAGATCCGGGGAAGGGGGTGTTTTGACCATGCTGAACTCTCTTCTTGCCTGGACTTCTTCAGCGTAAGTTCTGGAAGACTGGAGGAGGTGAGTAACTGTACAATGTGCAGATGCAGACAGCGCTGAGCCATCAGGCCCAAACAGTCTTTGAACTCATACCAGTGATTTCATTAGCTTCTGCCCTAATCAATTTAGCTAACTAAAGGTCAAGAAACTGTCCACATTTCTACTTCTACCATGTCCTACATAGCTTCATCATTGTCTGCCAGTCTCACATCAAATCCTAAAGATCCTTTGCCCTTGTTAAATTAATATTAAATGCTAATAAAATGGACTTAGGAAAAATAAAGTTCATAGAGTTCTGTCAGTAAAACAGCAAGCCCTGTCCATCCTAGACTCATGCAGCCATTCTCAAAATTTTTTTTCTGTCCATTTTTATGCCTCTTATAAACTGAAATTGATTTAAATATCCTGAGTTTAATCACTCTTCCACAAATGATCAATTTACCTTCTGGGCATACAATGGTATGGTCTTATTGACTTGCACAAAGTACAGAAATACCAGATATTACAACTCAGATGGTAATAAGTGGTGAAGACAATCACCTCTTGAATAGTAATTTTAAACTCTTCTTTACCCAAGGCATAATGTTCCTTCACAGGAGAACAATCGCATGGGGGACATGCCAATTATAAGGCAATTGGTTTGTTTTTCTAGCAGACTTGCTTTATTAGGAGTCCCCTAATGTGTTACACGTTCTGTTACAAAGTGTGACAATTTATGGTGCATTCTGGGGATTTCAAAAAAGGGAAAGATCTTGCAAATTATTATCTGTGACAGAATTATAATTTTACAAATGATTAATCTCAATCATCCGTCGCTTTTTTCTCTTGGGTTAAGCAGGAAAATTATATCCTGCAAAATTAGCTGTCAGAATGTAGGCCTGTGGTTTTGGAAGATGCGTACATCAGGAACACGAAAAGAAGATCTTTATTAATGAGCTGGGTTAGATAAATAAAAAGGTTATTGTAGGAGACATGCTGCTCTGTTGCTACAATATGTCTTGTGATTTCCCAGTAGTCAGATAATATTTACCAAATTGAATTGGGATTTGATATGACTACTACCCACTTTAGGGATTCCCTAGCTTCAAAATGCATTTTATTTACCTATGTCTCTTATGGACGGGTAAAACAATAATGCATATTATTGTCTATTATTAAAATAACAATGACTGGAGGTGACTATTTTGAAACAGAATAATTTGGAAATTTTGTGAGATTTGGGAAAATTTTACATATAGTCCCATGTTGGCATCAGAGAGCAGGAGTTCTGGGAAGAGGAGAGAATTTCAAAAGCAGATTTAGAATCAAGAACCATGTGAACAAATCAAGTAATCTTGAAATCAGCCGTTTCACCAGACATTGCATCACAACTGTAGTGAAATTTACCTCAAGTTGCCATCTTGCTTGTAATGTCCATTGCCTATGACCTTGACTTGGTATTGTGTGTCCTGAGTGTCCTGTCCTGAGCTAGGCTGCAAGCTCCATTCCTGGAACCTGGTAGAAGCTCACTTAATAAAAAACAAAGGGAAGAAAGCAAAATGGGATACTGAATAAAACAGAGTATTGGAAATAACAATGTTTTATAAGTTGGGGTGTATGGATGTGTAAGCACATAATTAACAGCAAAACCATTCATACCATGTTATAGTTTTATTGCTTGATTTATTTTACTATTATTTTTAAATAGGTCCAGCTGTAGGAAAACATGCTGAATGCCATCCGGGGAGATACCGAATCCTGGGATGCATAGATTTGGCTGATTTGTTAAAGGTTAACTTGTTTATTTGAAAGGCAGGTTTGGAGAGAGAGAGAGAGAGAGAGAGAGAGAGAGAGAATCTTCCATCTGCTGGTTCACTGCCCAAATGGCCGCAACAGCTGTAGCTGGGATGGTCTGAAGCCAGGAGCCAGGAGCTTCTTCATGTCTCTCATATGGGTGCAAGGGTCCAGGTACTTGGGTCATCTTTTGCTGCTTTCCAGGCACATTAGCAGGGACCTGGATCTGAAGTGCAGCAACCAGGATGTGAAGTGGTGCCTATATGGGATGCCAGCCTTGCAGGTGGCAGCTTTCCCTGCTATGCCACAACATCTGCCCCCATGTTATATTTTTAATATAGTAGAAAGTTGGGGTCAACAAAATAGAGAAAAACATGGAGTTCATGTGAAGATGAATGATGCTGATAGCCTTATACTACATTCTTCTTATCTCACTTGTACCTGAGAATCACTGTGATATTGTTAATTTGGGCACGTTTGGACTCCACCTTAGATCTGCTGATTTTAAACTCATCAGAATGTCTAGAGCTCAGTGTGTTCTATGTATTTATTCATCTTACTTGAAAAAGAAACAGAGGGACAGACAGATAGACAGACATCTTCCATCCTGGTTCACTTCTCGAATGTCTATAACCGCTGTGACTGGGCCAGGCTGAAGCCAGGAGCCAGGAAATCCATCCAGGTCTCCTACATGGATGGCAGGGAACTAAGTATATGAGCCATCACCTGTTGCCTCCCAGGATGCTCATTAGTAGGAACCTGGAATCAGAAGCAGCACTGGAACTCAAACCAAGGCACTCCAATATGGGATGTGAATGTCCTATGCAGTGTCCTAACAGGTATGCCAAATGCTCACCCTGACCTCCGTGTATTTTAAAGTTGCATAACTAATTCTGAGAGTGGGCAGAGATGAACACCCTCAGCTAAGAATTGCTACTACCTTTGTTCCTGAGGCCGACTGGGAACTTCTGGACACGGCGACCCTTTTGCTCTTTAATGCTCATGTTTCATTGGAGATCTGCTGGAACTGGAACTGTCACGACATGAGAGCACTGTGGAGGCCTGCACATTCCTTTGTTGTCCTGGGCAAGATGGCACTCAAAGCCTCAAAATTTCTCTGCATCTAGTTGCATGTCTGTGGTTTCTCTGCGTTCTCTGTTGACATGCTTCCTCAGTCTTCTTGCCCAGTTTTTTTGTTGCCCCAGTCTCTAGCAGAAGAGCTGTGTATTTGGCAGATACCTGGTGTCTTGTTGAGGAGTTTCCCACATCTGCTATTATGTTTATGAATTTAAGTTCATGTCTCATCTTCTAAGCATTGAGCTCCTGGGGAGCTGATGTATCTAGCAACATTCTGGGCATACTTTCCACATTGGATGGATGCCTTCTACATTCATTTGCACAATTATTTTCCTCTCCACTATCTTTTGTTTCTTTCTTCTTCCTTCCCTCCTTTTCTTCATTTCTCTCTTCATCCCTTCCTCCCTTCCATCCTTCTTCAGGTTATGTAACAACCTGTCTTGTCACAGACTATGCTAGGCTCCTTGATATCAAAGTTGAAAAGAGATTTACATCAATTAGGATGCCACTGTCTGCATGAGGGAAGATATCTATAGTAGGAGCTTATATTAAATTTAGCATACATTTGTACCTCATGTATTTTTTCCTCCCTCTACTTCACAGAGTTTAATAATTGTTTATTTTGTCATTGCTTTGGGGATTTTCTCAGTGCAGAAAATAGAAGAGGCAAATGCCACTTGTCTCTTCTTAGCCTTTTATAAATGATTAAACCCCTTGAAAAGCTGCTGTATGTGTCTCAGAGGGGAGCTGACAGAGGGTGTTCCTTGGAGGAACCAACAGAAAAGAGGAATCGAGACTCCGACAGCTGGGAGGGAGTGTGTGCCCTGGGCAGGGTCCTTGCCCCCTCCTCGGCAGTACCCCAGGAAGGTGGTGGATCCCAAAGCAAGGGATTCTGTGGTGTCCCTGGTGATGCTCCCTGCTTCCTCACACTGTGGAAATAACAGAGTTTGTATGACTGAAGCAGTCATGGGGCTGGGACAATAATCCAGCCCAGTAGACAGTGACCAAAGAATTCACTTAATACCTTCTGAGGGAGGTAAGATCTGGGGCTTCTACAGAGAAATAGCCAAGGAAATTTCCATGGAGGAATCCGACGGATTGTCACACCTGCTGGACGTGAGGGGGCATAGTGGAGATTATAGGTAAATTTAAAGAAGAGAAAAAATGCTATTCTTAGAAGTCTGTAAATTGATTACACAGGCACACGTGACTGAACTGTAGTAAGCCAATTTCTAATGGCAGTCGTTGTACTCTGGCATGAAAGAAGGGGTGATGAATTTAATCTTAGATTCCTGCTTCCTGTAACTTCAGTGGGAACTTGTGGAGTGTATCCCTCACATTGGGGGCAAAGCTAAAACCATCAACTAGAAAAATAAACTGCAGACATACATTGTGTGGGGTGACACAGGGGTCCCTCATCACTGTCAAGTTGTGTAAGATGCAGCTGCCTGATGGAGATGGCTCACTTTTTAACCAGATGCAGCACTTGGTTCCTCATTTCTCCCAAGTATTTTGTTGTTTGGTTAATTCATTTAACTACTTGAAATCTCATTCAGTTTCCTCTTTTGAGAAATGAAATATGCATTCTAGAGAAATTTAGGGCAGATTAAGCTTGTATGTAAAAATACATGCAACTTATAAAGCCTGCCATTAAAGTTACTTAGCATGACTAGTCCTCTTAATAAAACAATCTAAAGTTTTCAGCCTTTACCCCAGCAAACTACCTTGATTGTATTCTAAAATATCAAAAGAGAAAAAAACTATTTGTCTTAGCACACAAAAAATCATTCTTTGTTTATATGTTATTTTATTCACACAATCATATACTTATCAATAAACATACTGGACCAGGGCTTATGCTAGATGTCACATATGGTAGTGAATAAGAAGAAGAATTCTTGCCCTCAGGGAGATTAAGAGCTATTAGGGAAAACCAATATTATACAAATTTATGAAATTATAGGAAATGCCTCCAAGATAAAGAGCTGAATATCAAAGGAGGATCAGTGTTTGCCACCCCAAAATAGGCCACTTGGCCTAACAAGGATTTTGAGCTGGATGGCACCTGAGAACAACAGAGGCAGGGAGAGTTCTCTGCCCTGCCTGCCATCCGCCTAAAAGACCATAGGTTTTCCTTTGTGAAAGGGGAGCTCATCCCTGCTCTCACTCCTTCATCATCCAGCAGTAACCATGGAGGGAAGAGTGACACTCATCAAAGATGAGGAGTTTGCAGACACTGATCTTCCTGAAGTGGCCTTTCTCTTAATTTGGTTCCTTCAGATCTTCTCTATCTCTTCCCCACAAAGCATTGCCCCTGAACACCCAAATGTTTGTCCTGTGTTAAAGACTATATGGTCCAATCACCTCTTTGAGTTTCTGTGAATGCGTCTGCATTCAAATTTTTAAAATAGAAATAGCATACCTTTTCTTCTACTAATCTGACTTTTGTTAGTTTATTTTTCAGACTCCCATGGATGCATTTAAGAGTTTAGAATATAAGTCCCCCATCCACACACAGTGCTTTAAGAGAGAAGAGCAATGAACTACATATAAGTAATCCCAGGAAACAGGATGAAAAATTGAGAGTTGAGATGAGTCTTGAATTATGAGAAGAGACTAGTGGGGGTGGGGAGTGGGGAGAGAGAGACGGAGAGAAAGAGAGAGAGAGAGAGATAGAGGGAGAGAGAGAGAGAAAGTGCTTTCCAGGTAAAGGCACACCATGGCAAGAAAGCTCTTGATGTCCTTAAATGAACAGAGAAAGAATGAACATATTTGTCTCAAATACTTCTTGTATTGAGTAGTTTTTATGATCATTAACATTTAAAGAATCTTTCTAATAGCATCAAAACACACATGCATTAAGAAATTTCAATGCTGGTGCTGTGGCTCAATAGGCTAATCCTCTGCCTGCGGCTCCAGAATACCAGGTTCTAGTCCTGGTCGGGCGCCGGATTCTGTCCCAGTTGCCCCTCTTCCAGTCCAGCTCTCTGCTGTGGCCTGGGAGTGCAGTGGAGGATGGCCCAGGTGCTTGGGCCCTGTACCCGCATGGGAGACCAGGAGAAGCACCTGGCTCCTGGCTTCAGACCAGCATGGTGCGCCGGCCGCAGCACTGCAGCCATTGGAGGGTAAACCAATGGTAAAGGAGGACCTTTCTTTCTGTCTCTCTCTCTCTCTCACTGTCCACTCTACCTGTCAAAAAAAAAAAAAAAAAAAAAAAGAAATTTCAAAAATAACAGAATAGGGATATATACTCTATTCTAAAAGTTTTGTACATCCAGTGTATATGAAATTGAATGTTACATTCTGTTTATATGTAAATTAGTACTGGTTTTCTTTAAAGATTTATTTTATTTATTTGAAAGAGTTACAGAGAGATGTAGAGACAGAGAGAAAGGACTTCCATCTGCTGGTTCACTCCCCAATTGGCTGCAACAGCTGGAGCTGTGCCGATCCGAAGCCAGAAGCCAGGAACTTCTTTTGGGTCTCCCATGTGGGTTCAGGGGCCCAAGGACTTAGGCCATCTTCTACTGTTTTCCCAGGCCACAGCAGAGAGCTGGATTGGAAGAGGAGCAGCCGGGACTAGAACCCACGTCCATATGGGATGCCAGAACTTCAGGTCAGGGCGTTAACCCAGTGCACCACATTGCCGGCCCCCATTAGGACTGGTTTTGCTAAAAAATTTCATTTTCTGTTGTGGGTATTGGGAGCCCCAAATTATATTGTGGGTTTTTGGAGCCCCTGCTGGATTCAGAGCACTCCCCTCCCCAACCCAGCTAGTCTTTTTTTTTATTACTTTTTTTATTTTTTTTTATTTTTGACAGGCAGAGTGGACAGTGAGAGAGAGAGACAGAGAGAAAGGTCTTCCTTTAGCCGTTGGTTCACCCTCCAATGGCCGCTGTGGCTGGCGTGCTGCGGCCGGTGCACCGCGCTGATCCGATGGCAGGAGCCAGGTACTTATCCTGGTCTCCCATGGGGTGCAGGGCCCAAGGACTTGGGCCATCCTCCACTGCACTCCCTGGCCACAGCAGAGAGCTGGCCTGGAAGAGGGGCAACAGGGACAGAATCCGGAGCCCTGACCGGGACTAGAACCCGGTGTGCCGGTGCCGCAAGGCGGAGGATTAGCCTAGTGAGCCAAGGCGCGGGCCCCCAGCTAGTCTTAGTCCTGGTTCTTGTCTTCTTGCATATAAGAATACAACCAGGAGAAGTAGATGAAGGTAAGTGGTAAATGAGGATTTATTGAAAAGCAAAGGGATAATACAGACTCAGGCATCGGTGTGGGAAATCACACAAGGGAGAATTGCCTCTCTTCAGACTGAGGCTGTCCTTTGATAGGATAAGGGGTGGTTCTCAGGGCAGAGCCTGACCAAAATTTCTAAGGAGGCAAGTTTGAGGTGGGGTTGCAATGCCCTTGCTGATCTCTAGGAAGGTGTCATGACATCTGGTATGTGATGGAAACTGAAGCTTCACTGCATGATGAGGATTGGATGTGCTGATCCTTAAGTCCTGTGGAATTGACAGGGAAGTTGATGGGATTTCGGTGGTGCACCTAGCCTGGGTGTCAGTTGCTATTAGCTCGTTGCCACTCCCTAACTACTTACCTAACAATAGCACTTCCTTCAGTAAAACTTCTTTATCATAAATTTTTTGCCAATAAAAATCACAAACCCCATTTCCTCTTTTCTTTCTCATAGAAACCAAAGCATCTATATTGTTTACAATGTTGACTTTCCACAATTGATTAGGTCCTACAGTTAGTGGTTCATGTATAGGATACTAAATTGTAGATTAATGTCTTCATTGCCACAATGATAAAGATTTTGATTCTCACATTACAGTGAGTGATAGCAAAACCAAATTTACATTTTGTATTGTTGATGTTAATATTTCCAATCCATTTAGGCAGACGTCATTTGCAAAGCAATGCAGTGTAAAACACAAACTTGTCATCAGTTGCTGTACAATCGCTTTCCAAAATGACTAGAAGCAGCCAAGCAAAATCATGTTTTATTACCTAAATTAAGGCATCTAACCACCACCATGAACTGCTGCCCTGCCAGTGAGCTGTACCTATTGTGCAACCTCCTGGCTACACCCTGCCTAGCAGTGTTGCTTAACGAATTCTGCTCAGATTTTCTTTCCACTTAGCTTCCATTACTGCAGTTATTGAAGCCATACTACAAAAGACACTTTCAGCTTGTGGCAATTGTGTGCATTGATGCTATTTTCTCAATAGCCAAAGCTGGAACAATTTGGACAGCAAAATAATGCATTGTTAGATTATGACCTCAAGAATAGTGTATAACCTCAAATATAATCTATGCCTGGTTCCATGCTGATACAAACAAGTTACTGAGTATATAAATCCATAAATGAAGAAAGAGTGACAAGCCTTTCTTACAATAGAATTCTAAAAACCATTTTTAAAAAGTTACAGGACTGATTCTTGGGCTGGATTTAGCAAGACAGTATCAAAAGGTGAAAACAATAAATTTTTAATTCAGAAACTGGGACGACACTACCTTAACCACTGTTAACATCATCAGTAATAAATTATGTTGCCATCACATACTTCTGATTCAAAGGGAGAGGAATGCTAAGCATCTGTGACATTCTTCCCCAAACCTTTGACTCTAGTCCAGTTGGTGGAAAAACATCAAGTAAATCTGATTTCCAAACATTCTACAAAATAAAAGATTTTCAGAAAAGCAGTATTATTCAAACTATCAAGGAAAGACTTAGAAACTGACACAGACCAGAGGAAACTAAGGAGAGCTGAAGACTCCGTGTGAGGGGCTGTCCTGGATGGGATCCTCTAGCAGGAAAAGGGCGTTAGTAAGCAGACCAGAAAAATCCACATACAGCTTTCCTTCTAGTTAATAGGAATGCATCAGTGTCAGTGTCTTAGTTTTGACAAATGTACCACAATTATGTAGCATGGCAACTTGGGGGGTGGATCAGGCATGCGGAGAAACGCTGTCATAGCAATATATGTCTTTGCAAATTGGAAATTATTCCACAATTCAAAGGATTTTAAAAACAAAACGTTAATACTATTATAGTTCTAACCATCAAGTTCTTTAATAATGAAAGATTTTACAAGATTTTAGTAATAAGAACCAATATGTATTGACTACTGATTGTGCCATGCTGTGTGCTAAGTCCTTATATAAAATTGCTTCCTGCTCTCAATGTGTCTATAAGGTAAGTATAGTAATTATCTCCACTTTGCAGATGAGTCAATACCTCAGAGAGATTGTGTAACTTATTCAGTGACCTACAGCTAGCAAATTCTATAAAATTTCACAGGTCTTTGAATCATCAGAAACCAAATTATTTTCAGTGGAGTTGTTGCATTGGATATGAGGCTCTGTAGTACTGAACTCATCGAGAACTGTCACCTTTTTTCTTGGCTAGACATGATATTCAATTAAGAAAAAAAATCGTATTTCTAAATGACTGTATGTGTGTATTTACTATAAAAATAAAAATGCATTATGTCAGTGGTTTGCTTCAGCTCTCCACCATCAAACACTCGACTTCTAATGGCAGAAACACTGGCTACAGTGTATTATCTCCAGTGAGTGATTCACTCCTGATGCCCAGTCTGGTGTCTGCTCTCCGCACAGAGGGGAGCCCATTGTGTACTAGAGCCTGACTGTATGAACAGGCGGCTGCAGGAAGGTTGATCCAAATCAATCATTCTGGATGTTGAATATTTACATTTGAAAAAAGGCTGCTCCCAAGTGCCAGGGACACAGCTCTCCAAAGAGGGGAAGCCCAGTGAAATGCCTGGTGGGGCTGCTGCTGTAGGGCTGATGGTAGCTCATTTGCTTTGTTTTTTGTTCAACGAATCTAAATAGTCAATGTAAGCAGTTTCATCCCGGACTGATCCAATTAATTATGCTGTCTTTGTATACAAATCTTGGGAAGAAACAAAACAAACCCAGAGGCACAACAGAGAGAGAGAGAGAGAGAGAGAGAGAGAGAGAGAGAGAAAACAGGGCAAGCAATGGGAAAGTAAAACAGGTGAATCTATTCACACCTAGTATGTTGCGGCCCCAGATTACTTCCAGCTCACATTTTCTGCAAGCCTCTGAATATTGCTAATGAGTGTTTTGCCAGATTTGATATAAATATAAAAAGACTGTTCATATACAACCCTGCTGCTTGCCTCACTGTCCTATAGTGATTGTTTTGTTTACAAAGCATGTAGATAAATGGAAAACTCTATCTGCTTATATCCAGTATCCATGTTAGCCAAACCAGAAAGTTAACGAAGGACAGTGTACCGGAGTGTGGTGTGTTTAATAAAACACTTTCCACAGGAATTGAAAGAGACCTCTGCATGGGGGATGCAGCAGCTTATCACTAATTCAGACTCTCCCTTCAGCCTGGGACTTTTGTCTTTCTTCTTCCTACTCGCTGCACTTTCAAGCGTGATGGCTGGCTTTGTAGTCTTTCCTGCTCTGGGAGGGCGCTCAGAGGAAATGGAGCGCGAGAGTTCATTAGGGGTATTTCACAGTTGCTGCGATCCCAGGGCCTCTGTCTCATCTTGGGAGATCACACTGCTCACGGAGAGTCTTCTTTATTTTGTTACTTCTCCTTGTACTGCCAGAAGTCTACAAAGACCTGAGCTCCTGCGTGCTTCCATTCACATCAGTGGAATGTGAGCGCAATTCAAAGCCTGTCCTGTGCCACTGCTGAGCATTCACTGATTGCAAATCAGCTTATTGTATTTTAAACATTCAACGTTTTCTTGAAAATGCAGCATTTGAAGATGAAAATATAATTCTAAAAGAAGCATATTATAAAACGGAAGAATAAAATGAAGAGATGAGAGAGAAAGCAGAAAGGGGGAAAGGAACAAAGAAAACATACAAATGGGCAAAGTCTGATCAGGTAGGATCCTGTTTCCAAGCCACAAAGCTGACCTATGGAAACTAAGTTTTGTTGAAGATTTTAATTGACTTTCATGTATTTATTTCTTTTCAGAAACCCTCCTCAAAGCCAATCAGCATTGCTAATGCACTAGTCACATTCCAGCCTTGAGAAGTCAAACTGAGCCAGCATTATTAGCACTGCACAAAATCAAAAGAGTCAAAGACGTTTTCTCCACCAAATGGTCCTCTTTTTCTCTCGGCTGTATGGATGTGGATTCTTGATTACAGCACCTTCTCCTAATTATAAAGTTAACTTTGAACACAGTGCTTTTTTCCTAGAAAGCCAATGGTCACAAATGATTTTTATCACTGAAATCCACGGTTTGCAGTTTTAAAATGAACTCTCTGTTCAAAGAGAGCATGGTTAATAATATTTAATAGGAGCTATACATTTTTATGCATCTTTAAAGGAATTCATCTTATTTCCTACTGATGAAATGGAATTTCTGAAGTTCTCAAGAATGTCTGGATGAAAAATGGGCTGAATTCTTTTGCGTAGAAACCTGTATGTTCCCATGGACAGATGGAGAATTTTGGCTTTTGAATTTACGCTTGTATTAACTCATCTCACTGGGCCCAAGCTGATCTTTACAGTAGCAAGGCTGACCTTGTAATGTTGAAGCTGGCTACATATGTTTTGCTCCGTGAAAAAAAAGAGGACATTTTCAGATTTGAAGCAACACTCTTGGGTTGCTGTTTCTCTTTCTCAGTGGTGAGCAAATGTCTACTCAAGTATTTTGTTAGTGTTAGAATGCATATGTAGACACTCCCTTGCTCCAGAACTACAGACATTAATGACTTTTCTCTCGAGAGTTTAGAATCCAAAGAGCATTTATTCCAAGACTGCGGCAGTGTGTTTAACTAAGACCTTGGGGCTTTCATTCATTTTTCCCAGACCATTGAAGCAATTATACATTTTATATTGTGTGGACATCCTTGGATAGCATCACATCAGTGAGCATCCACTGTGTGCCTACCACAGCCATATTGCAAACTCCAGGAGTGCCATTAACACAACAGGAGGGCCATTATTGGAGTTTACAATACAGTGGTACTGATGCCTACTATGTGCAAGCAATTGGGATTGTGCTTTGGACATTAGCAGTGTATAGCCCTTGACCTCATCAATTAGACTGTAAATGAAACTGAGCCCCTAAACAGTGCCTTGAATACAATGCTAGATGCCAGTAGGTCCTGGGATCCTACAGTCACCCAGCATCCCTCCCCTAGCTTAAGGTTTCCTTGTTGGCCCTGCTTTTATGATTGTAAATCCATCCCTATTAAAATTAACTCCATAGAATAAGGGAGTGGTGCAGCTGGCCCTACAAGGTCCCTAATCACTGTCACTGCAAGGGTCTAATCATCAGACTCATGAGATCATTTATTTCTCCAATGGATAACACCTTAATGTTCAGTATTGTCTTAAAAGGTTTGTTTTCCAGGAACGCTGGGCCTGGAGCAAAAAGTGCATGTGCATGTAAACAGACTGAAGCCCACTTTGCCTTTATCAAAATACTCTAAAAACTTGGCATCACTAACTAATTGAACGAAGGCCACAGACACTACCCACTAGCCAGAGACCTAGGCATGTTCTGTACACGCACCTCTCAAGACAAATTCAATCCAGTCCATAAGAACCTTTAGCTATAACTCCTCAGGGAGCCCAGGAATTAAGTAATAATTGCCTGATTCCTTGCTCTGCACTTGGCAATAAACATCTCCTTTCTTTCACCATCACATGATGCTAGTAACTATATTGCTGTGTGTTGTTGGACAAGTGGACCCAGTTTTGGGGGTTTCATAGCCACTTCTCCCACCAGTTTTGGTGTTGTTCTATATGATGAATGGAAAAAAAGTCATAAATGTGGATAAAATACAAAATAAGAGCTAAGTTATAGTATATAAGAATAAAAAACATGTTGGAAGATGTGGAGTTAATTGCCAAATGTATGCATAAGCAATGACGAATAGTATGAGCCCAATTATCTTGGAGACAGTGTGAGTGAGCAGTCCTCATTTTTGGGGCAATCTAATTATATTCTACATAGAAAAACATGCACTGGTCACTTCGGCATAACCATGGAACAGATTGGTGTCACATTGCAATTCTAATACATTGATATATTTTCATTCAACTTTGCTGTTTCTTCTATAGCACTTTTCTTTTTACTCACATGTTCTTTGAAAGCCTGATCTTAGACTTGGAGCTTTAATATTCTGCATTTCCAATTCTGTTAGTTTTCTCTTCAGCCAAATGTGCTCACATTCTTGTTCACCCAGTATTAATAAAAAGGATGCTTGCACAGTAGGGGGGCCTTTTCTCATTTATCTCTGACCAGAAATGTGAAGAACGGAATGGCCTGATGGTCATTATCTTAACCTTGTGTGACTGCAAACATTTTGAAGTTGGAGAAGAGACAATTGGACCAGGAAACCCTCATTAAAGTTTCCTTTTCTCAGCATTAGATGAGGGAATAAGTCCCCAGAAACATCTCTTATAAAAGAATTCTATCTTTTTTGCAATAAAAATATGTTATTATTTTGTCGTCAACAAAATAGTGTCCCCTGACTTAAAAGACTGCAAAATTCATAAGTTCAGAGCTCTCAGTGGGAGTTGCTCGGCATATCACTTCCTGCAATTCCTCCCAGCCTACACCCCATTAAAGAGAAACATTAAGGTTCATGACAGTGCTCCTCTGCTGTCATGTCCCAGCCATCCTGTGGAAAGAAGTCACAGCCATGCAAAGCTGTTTCTATTATTTCTGCACTGACAGGATTTTTATATTCATCTTGCTGCAAAAGAGATGTAAACCTGAATGAGAGAAAGTGGATGGGTGTGTTGGTCTGCTCCTCAGAGAGAGCAGAAATGCAGGGGTTTTGTTAGAAAACTCTTCCAGAGTAAGATAAGAAGCAATGGCATGGGCTGGCCTTGTGACATAGCAAGTAGAGCTGCTGCCTGGACACAGGTTGCTGTCATGGTTGCTCCACTTCCAATACAGCTCCCTGCCCAGTGGCCTGGAAATAGCAGCAGAGGCTGGCCCCAGTGCTTGGACCCCTAACACCCACATGGGAGACCCAGATGAAACTCCTGGCTCTTGGCTTAGGCCTGGCTTAGCCCTGGCCCTTGCAGCCACTTGGAGACTGAAACAGTATATGGAAGATCCCTCTATCTCTCTGTCTCTCTCTGTATCTCTTTCAATAAAATAAATAAATCTTAAAAAAAGAAGCAATGACACACGCACACATGCACAAACACACTCACACATTCACACAAGATCAGGGACTATTTCTAAGCAAACAATAAACAGAAAAGCATAACCACAAATAATCTTTAGGTAGATGTTCTTCCTCATAGATAGTTCCTCATTTATAAAAGAACTTTCCATGATTTTTAAAATTTGCATAAAGTTTTAGTCAAAAAGTGGCAAAGGACAGATTCTCTACACCCTATTTCCCCTAAATTAATGGCTTGATCACAATTTAATTTTTTTGAAGATTTATTTATTTATTTGACAGTCAGAGTTACAAAGAAAGAAAGAAAGAAAGAAAGAAAGAAAGAAAGAAAGAAGCATAGAGAGGTCTTCCATCCGCTGTTTTACTCCCAAGTTGGCTGAAATGGCCAAAGCTGTGCTGGTATGAAGCCAGGAGTCAGGAGCTTCTTCCAGGCTTCCCATGCAGGTGCAGGGGCCCAAGGACTTGGACCATCTTCTACTGCCATCCCAGGCCATAGCAGAGAGCTGGATCGGAAGTGGAGCAGCCAGGACTTGAACCGGTTCCATATGGGATGTCAGCACTGCAGGCTGCGGCTTTACCCACTACGCCATACTGCCGGCCCCATCACAATTCAATTTAGCATTTCCTATTTCTTGGGTATCTACTATGTATCTAAAAGAGAGGGAAAAAGAAAACCAGGTAGCCATGTTCTTTGTCTAATACACCTAAGAGGTAATTAAGCAATTCATTAATTAAGCAAATAAAATTCCTGATAAGAAAACACACAGTAAAGGAAAGGCCCCGGCAGTTTGACTGGGGAGACTACTGGGCACAGGCAGACGGGAGGTGGAAAGAAGTCAGGAAACGGCCACATCTGTAGGGATGCTTTCACAGAGGAAACAAAGCTTGAGCAGAGCTTTGAGGGATGGTAGGGTGAAGAATGGTGCTAAAGAGGTACAGCTGCGGACCAAAGTGCCAGTACAGTTATTTTCCAGATCATTTCCTACCGGAAGCAATGTGGCATCACCAAATTCTCATCCATTTCCTCCTGGCTATCTGAGGGGTTACCATGGTGCAGCAGGGGTGGTGGGGTGTCCTGGTCACACATCCTCCACAGAGATCTTGACTCTCCTGATCACCCAGGAAACCTGAATCCTTTCTCCTGACTCTTGGTTCCTGGCTGTTGGTCTTTCAAGAGGGCTGCATACCCTTCATGCCCCCTCATCTTGAATGCCATCGCAGCTGGTCCACACTTCTCTGCTTGGAAGGAAAACCTAGGCAGACTTGTTGTAATCCAGGTATCAATGATTGAAGTCCTGAACCACAGCAAGGGGATAAAGTTGATCTGAGAGAAGTGACTCACAGAATGCAAGAAAACAAAGTATCAGACATGACGATAAAATCAGGGACCTTGACAAGTACTCGGGGAAACCAGTTTTGTGTACACAGTGAATGGAGCTAGGTAGTAAAAAGGAAGGTTAAGGGGCCAGAGTTGTAGCAAAATGGGTAAAGCCACCACCTGCAGAGCCAGCATTCCCATGTGGGCATTCGTTAGTGTCCTAGCTGCTCCACTTCTGATCCAGCTACCTGCTAATGCGCCTGGGAAAGCAGCAGAAGATGACCCAAGTGCTGTGTCTCTATACTTACATAGGAGACCTAGACAGACTTCAAGGTTCCTGGCTTTGGCCTGGCTCCAGTCATTGCAGTCAATATGGAGTGAACCAGCAAAAGATTCTCTCTCTCTCTCTCTCTCTCTCTCTCTCTCTCTCTCTCTCTCTCTCTCCTTTGCCTCTCTGTAGCTCTGCCTTTCAAATAAATAAATAAATCTTTAAAAAAAAAGAATTGTGTTAGAACTGACGATAGTGTTTTCTTGTAGTCAGCACAAATGTGGTGACTCAAAAACTCCAAATAAGCATAAATAATTCCAAGTATTTGCTTGTCTGTGTTTTGCAATGTCTCATTTATGGAGGGTGGGATGGCAGGTAGCAAATTAACTCCATATAGAAGTTTATTTTTTTTAATAATCAGATGTTGTCTAGACTTTTTCTTCAAACGAATCTTGCAGCTAAGTTCAATACATATTCAAACAACCCTAAAAGCAGCAATTTTGTAAGAGCTGAGCAGGGCTCAGCTGTAAGTGGGTGAGGGGAGTTTCAGGATTTTTCTTGCCTACCCAGTCCCAGGGTGGTCCCTGCACACTTCTGTGGGCCTCTATGGAAAACCACTACCCCAGACTTGGTGTCTGGTTAGTTATGCTTATCCTGATTGCTCCGAGTAGTCAAAGCTTGTGGTGGGGACAGGGAGTTTGTTGGTTGACTGTTTTAGCAGTTACTAATATACAGTAGCCACCGCAGTAGCCACAGACCCAGACAGCCACATGCAGCATTCCTGGGACATGAGGTAGCCGAGACTATTTGATGAAAGCGTGAAGAAAAGCTTAAAGGGTGGAGTTCATTACATACACAGCTATTAGGGCAAAAACAAAAACACACGTGATCTGAATGAGTCCTCCAGCCCAAAACAACTACCTCACTTCAGTGGTTCAGAGGTTATCTCTTCATACTCATTTTGTGCAGCAGGGGTTTGAATGAGCTAAGACAAGCAGCAGAAACAGCAGCAGATGCTGTTTCCATGAGACTTCTGGAATCTACTTGGCTCCAGCTCACCTCTGCAGCCAGGCATTTGGATACCATCTCAGAACAGCAAGCCTGGCATTGAAGCATCTGCTGCATTCCTTTGGATGTGCACCCAGGCCCGAGTCCCTGGGCCAGCTAAGAGCCATTTCTCACACTTCCTAGTTGTTTCTCACTCTCCCTCCTGGGAGGAGAGCCATTTGTTAACCATTAGGAAGACAGAAGCTTTGAACCATGCCTCCCACCCACAGTTACATGTGGGCTCCGAGCCCTGGCACCTGAAGTGTCCAGAAGCACATGAGCTTCCTCGTTTCTACCCTCTGTGAAACTGTGGCAGGTTCACAGATGAGACAAAGGAAACAAAACTGGCCAGTCTACTGCTGGGGACTGAAATGCGACCAAGTGAACGGAGTGGCTTCCTTCCAAAGGTTAGAGGGACAGACAGGGATCACTGCAAGCAGACGAAAGCAGTTCCTTGTTTTGGCTTCTCTTCATAAAGTGACTCACAACACCACTTAAATAGAAGCTCTGCAGAGACACAATTGTGACACATGAACATCTTCTGCAAAAATTTCCATTTAATTAAAAATAAAATTTCAATGGATTTCATTAAATAATATTTTATTTAATTTTCATATTATTTTGTTAAAATATTTATTGAAAATACATTTGTGTTTATCTCATTAAACAATATCCCTAATCACCTAAGCAATGAACAAGACAGACAAGTAATAATTGTTCAGCTAATATTCAGATGATTTAAGTGCTCAAAATGCAAGTCAGATCATAGTCACTACTAGACAATTGTCAAATCTCCCCTTTACTTGCATTTTGGCTGGTGCAAATGCTTCCTGGTTTGATGAGGGAAAGCAATAAAGTGCTTCTATGTTCACTCTAGGAAAGCATCTGGGAATTTGGTTGGCTGCTCAATTTAATTCAGCCAAGTGCCATGTTACCCTTACATCTTGGGTAGGCACATAGTTTAGATATGGATTGAAGAAGCTAGGACTTGCTTAAGTCAGGCATCCACTCCCCGCCCTAGGTCCTGTGATCACCCCTGCTTTACAGATCAGTTTGCTCTGCAGTGCCTTGGACTCCTTCCAATCTGACAAATGAGGTGTGGGGTGGCACCTAATGACTTCAAGAACCCAAGGGGGTCAGGTGTTGCAGAAGGAAACGCAACCCCAGCAAGACACAATACCTACGCTCACCACACACATCACTCATCATTGATATCACTTAAAGGAAAAGATCTGATTGCTCTTGTGCAAAGTAGCCCTGCCTCCATATGTGGTCACAGAAACACAGAGGTGGTAACCCTTAGAACAGGAACTTCTCCAATGACCTGTAATTATATGCAGCAAATGAGCTGAAACCAATCCCTTCCCTTTCATTTCTTGAGATTCCCAGGGCTTAAAAGAACCACAAAACCCTTCCTCTCACAAATCTTACCAATACACCAGCAAATGCAACTTACACTGATAAACAGTGTTTATAAGTATGTCAACCCAAATATAAAATAAAACATTAACGTCTCTAACTGTTCACAGACATTTTATCATCAATGCTGCAAAATACAGTCATGGTTTTGAGGCCATAGCTTGAAGCCAGCAGGTCACTTCAATTCCCTCCTTTGCCCTGTGTGAACCGGTTCCCATGGGTCTGTATTTGCTGATATGAGAAGCAGCATGCAGTCCCTCAATTACTCACACCTGCTGAAAGGTGAGACCTGCCTGACAAAGCAACATACCCACCATGCTCAGCTGAGACAGAAACCACTCCCCCACTCCAGTCCCACACTGTACTCCAATTGTCCTTCCCAGGGACTCTGAGTGATGGAGTCAGGTCTCATTCGTAGCATTTATAATTGGCTTTAGCTCTTCTGCAAAATTTCTGGAATATCCAACTTGAGAGCCTCCAAGCTTCTCCCTACCCTTCTCTGACTGTAATGAAAACTCCATTGAAGTCATTTTTTACCTTTCTCTGAAACTCTCTAGATATGTGGTGCATTTAACTTTCAAATAGTGAATCATGGTTCAGTAGAAGATAGAGCTAGGCATCCTGGTTTACTCCTTTCTGCTGCATAAAATGGATCTCCTATAAATGTGCTTGGCCAACACTGCCTAAACAGGCTCTTAAACTTCAATTCATTGTAAATATTAAAAATATCAATAGAACGTCCAAGATGACAGAGTACAGAGGGAGCTTATGGCTCTAGTCTAGGAGAAGTTAGTTTAAACAAAGTGGAGAGACTGCAGTCTCAGGAAAGAGTTAGGGAGAAAATAGCAGAGGAAGCTCTATGCAAATTAGAAGGACAGAGTGGACCTACATGGAGGGTGTGGGTGCCCACAACTCAGGACTCCAGCAGCTGAGAGCCTGTGCACTAGCAGTGGAAAGTGAGGTGTGACCAGACTGAAGCAGCCCAAACCACTGGCCATAAAGCTGCGGGAAGAGCCTAGAGGGAATCCAGCTTGGAGCCCCATGGGGGATACTGTACCTGCCAAACTAGAAGAGGAAAAAAAAAGGAGGGACATGTTTCTTTCTTCCTGATCACCTTACAATGGTGTGCTATAACAAGGCACCATTTTGGACGTACTTAGCAGCTGTGCAAGCTCATGTCCACACCCAGCAGCCAGCTGAGTGAGACTCCTGACTCTGGTTGGGAGAACTAATAGGGGTCTGGGTGCTTGTGACTGTGGGAGGCCTGTATGCCGGGACTGTGAAAAAAACTGAGGCTGTGTGGGAGGACTCATGGTATGGCTGGGACTTTAGGCAGTCACTGTGGGAGAATCCACATGCTAAGGGCTTCCTGGTTACCTGGTTAGGGACATGGCTGGGAAATCTGAGCTTACATTGAGGACTTCACAGACCCTTTGTGTGGTCCTTGGGGCAGAGTGGGTGAATATTATACGCACTGCGGTAAGCACTCAGGTGCTGGTCTCTCTTGAGGAGAGGAGCTCAGCTGAGCAGAATAAATTTCAGAGCTCCCTGGCCACATCCACCACCGGCTTCTAGATATTCACTGAAAGCAGATTACTTATCTACAGAGGTATAGTACAAAGATAAAACTGCCAAAGAAAAAACAAAGAAGAAACCAATGAGTTTCTCCACAAATGCCAAATAACAAATGCACCAATTCAAGAAACAAAAATAGGAAGACAACATGATGTCCCAAAAAGAACACAGCACTTCAATACTAAATTGTGAAGATGATGAGATTGAGGAAATGCTAGAAGCAGAATTCAAAAAAAAATTGATCATAGCATTACATAGAGGTAATTAGAAGCAAATGCATGACTGCTGAAATCTATACATGACATGAAAGAAAATTCCTCCCATGAAATTAAAATATTAAATAGAAATCAAAATGAAATGAACAATTCATTAGAACAAATAAAAAATACAGTGGAAAGCCTTAACAACAGATCAGTGAAGCATAAGAAAGAATATCCAACGTAGAAGACAAAGCACAGGAAATCATTGAGTCAAACCAAAAACAAGAAGAGGAAATTAGAAAAATAAAAAAAAAAAATGATTGGGAATCTACAGGACACTATCAAACAACTCCTAGGTTCTAGGAGTTCCAGCAGGTGTGGAAAGAGAGAAAGTTGTAGAAGGCCTTTTTAGTGAAATAATAATGGAAAACTTCCCTAATTTGGAGAAACAAAGAGACATTCAATTACAGGAAGTACATAGAACTCCAAATAGACTTGACCAGAAAAGATCTTCACCATGACATATTTTAATCAAACCTACCACAGTAAAACATAAAGAAAAGATACTAAAATGTGCACGAGAGAAACGCCTGACTAATTTCAGATAGATAGATGCAAATACAATAGTAATGGGGGATTTTAATACTCCACTTTCAGCAATGGACCCATCAACCAGACCAAAAATAAGCAAGGAAACAGCAGAGTTAGTTGATACTATAGACCAAATGGACCTAACAGATATCTACAGAACTTATCATCCTACAGTTGTAGAATACACATTCTTCTCACCAGTGCATGGAACTTTCTCTAGGATTGATCAGATACTATGCCATAAAGCAAGTCTCAGAAAATCCAAAAAATCAAAATGATACCAAGCATCTTCTCAGACCACAGTGGAATGAAGCTGGGAATCAGCAACTCAGGAATCTCTAGAACATATGTAAAAACATGAAGACTGCACAGTATGCTCCTGAATTAATAGTGGATCATAGAAAAAATCAAAGGGAAATCAAAAAATTTCTGGAAATAAGTGAAGATGATAGCACAACATTTCAAAACCTATGGGATACACCAAAAACAGTGTTAAGAGGAAAATTTATAGCAGTTGGTGCCTACATCAAGAAATTGGAAAGATACCAAACAAATGGTCTGTCAATGCATCTAAAGGATCCAGAAAAACAACAGCAAACCAAACTCAAAGCTAGTAGGAGAAAAGAAACAAATAAAATTACAGCAGAAATCATCAAAGTTGAGACAAAAAAAATACAAAAGATCGGCAAAATGCAGAGCTGGTTTTCTGAAAACAAACAAGATTGACACAACTTTGGCCAACTAACCAAAAATAGAAGAAAACCCAAAGCAATAAAATTAGACATGAGGCCGGCACCGTGGCTTACTAGGCTAATCCTCTGCCTTGTGGCACCGGCAGACCAGGTTCTAGTCCCCGTCGGGGCGCCGGATTCTGTCCCGGTTGCCCCTCTTCCAGGCCAGCTCTCTGCTGTGGCCAAGGAGTTCAGTGGAGGATGGCCCAAGTCCTTGGGCCCTGCACCCCATGGGAGACCAGGAGAAGTACCTGGCTCCTGCCATCGGATCAGCGCAGTTCACCGGCCGCAGTGTGCTGGCTGTGGCGGCCATTGGAGGGTGAACGAACGGCAAAGGAAGACCTTTCTCTCTCTCTCTCTCACTGTCCACTCTGCCTGTCCAGTCATTTGCAACAAGATGGAAGAATTTGGAAAACATCCTGCTGAGTGAATTAAGCCAGTCCCAAAGGGACAAATATCATATGTTCTCCCTGATTGGCGACAACTAACGGAGCACCAAAGGGGAAACTTGTTGAAGTGAAATGGACACTATGAGAAACAGTGACTTGATCAGCTCTTGTCCTGACGGTTGATGTACAATGTAATACTTTATCCATTTTAGTATTTTTTGTTGTTGTTCTAGTACCATTGGTTGGACTCTGTAATTAACACACAAGTATTCTTAGGTGTTTAAATTTTAACTGAAAAGTGATCCCTGTTAGGAATTTGGAAAACATTATGTTGAGTGAAATAAGCCAATCCCAAAGGGACAAATACCACTTGTTCTCCTTGATAGGTGACAACTAACTGAGCACCAAAAAGGAAACCTGTTAAGTGAAATGAACACTATGAGAAACGGTGACTTGATCAGCCCTCACCCTGACTATTGATGAGCAGCTTAATATGTTATCCCTCTTAGTATTTTTTTTTGTTTGTTCTACTTAATACTTTTGGTTGAATACTGTAATCAATACACAATTCTTCTTAAGTGCTGAAACTTAACTGAAAAGTGTTTGCTGTTAAATATGAGTGGGAATAAGAGAGGGAAGAGATGTGCAATTCGGGACATGCTCAAGCTGACTTACCTCAAACAGTAGAGTTAGAAACATACCAGGGGTTTCCAATTCAATCCCATTGAGGTGGCATGTACCAATGCCATCTCACTAGTCCCAGTGATCAATTTCTGTTCACAATTGATGGTAATGATAGGACTAAGAACCAAAGGGAGCACATAAACAAGAATAGTGTCTGCAAATACTAGCTGATAGA
Source organism: Oryctolagus cuniculus (assembly GCF_964237555.1). NCBI lineage: Eukaryota > Metazoa > Chordata > Mammalia > Lagomorpha > Leporidae > Oryctolagus > Oryctolagus cuniculus. The sequence continues at coordinate 91,932,116 of NC_091434.1, read as the reverse complement.
ATCAAAAAGGGAGAGAATGATCCAACATGGGAAGTGAGATACACAGCAGATCCATAGAATGGCAAATGTCCTAACAGCACTCTGGCCTCATAATCAGCCCTTAAGGCATGCAGATCCGGCTGAAATGCCCATGAGAGTATTTCAGGCATGGAAAGCCAAGACACTCTGGGGGAAAAAAAAAACCCTAAAAGAAAGATCTCCGTGAGTGAGATCCCAGTGGAAAGAATGGGTCATCAAAGAAGGAGGTACCTTTCTCTGAAGGGAGGAGAGAACTTCCACTTTGACCATGGCCTTGTCTAAAAATGATCAGAGTCAGTGAACTCAGGGGTCTTCCATAGCCTTGGCAGCTCATGACAAGAGCCTAGGGTGATTACTGATGCCATAAACAAGAGTGTCAATTTGTTAAGTCAACAACAGGAGTCACTGTGCACTTATTCCTCATGTAGGATCTTTGTCCTTAGTGTGCTGTACATTGAGATTGAATGCTATAACTAGTACTCAAACAGTATTTTTCACTTTCTGTTTCTGTGTGGGAGCAAACTGTTGAAATCTTTACTTAATGTATGCTAAACTGATCTTCTGAATATAAAGAGAATCGAAAATGAATCTTGATGTGAATGGAAGGGGAGAGGAAGTGGGAGATGGGAGGGTTGTGGGTGGGAGGGACGTTATGGGGGGAAGCCATTGTAATCAATATTCTGTACTTTGGAAATTTATATTCATGAAATAAAAGTTAAAAAAAAAGAAGTTGAATAGTCAGTCTTCAACAACTGGGTATTTCTGTGGATACAGAGGACTTAACAAGGCTCTAGCATTGCACAGAGACTGATAATAACAACTACCAATGACATTTGTATAGTACTATACAATTTATAAAATATTTCTCAAGCTTCATAGAGCTTTATTTCCAGCATTTAATATACTATTAAAAAGTAATTGCTAAACAAAAAGACATGAAAAAGGAAATTTAACAACAAACACCACAGAAATAAAAAGAATCATCAGAAATTACTATGAAGAGCTGTATACTAACAAACTAGGAAACCTAGAAGAAATAGATTCCTGGACACATACAACCTATCCAAACTGAGCCATGAAGACCTGAAAAACCCAAATAGATCCCTAACCAGGATGGAAATTGAATCAGTAATAACGACCCTCCTAATAAAGAAAAGCCCAAGATTGGATGGCTTCACAGCTGAATTCTACTAGTCATTTATCGGGGGGAAGCCATTGTAATCCATAAGTCGTACTTTGGAAATTTATATTCATTAAATAAAAGTTTAAAAAAAAAAAAAGTAAAAGTTCAAAGAAAAAAAAAAAAAAAACAGAAAGTCTGTTTCAAAAGAAGATGGAACCGAGAGTAGAAAGCTTCTGATCTCCTTGCCGCGTGATCCCAATATTGTGGTTTTGATCCAGTTTTCTTTGACTATCTGGGCCTTGGCTTATTTATTAATAAAATGAGGTTTTTGTTCCAGATGAAAAAAAAAAAAAAAAAGAAGAACTAACTCCAATTCTTCTCTAGTTATTCAAAAAAGTGATGGAAATCCTCCACCTGTGGTGCCGGCACACCGGGTTCTAGTCCCAGCCGGGTTGCCGGGTTCTGTCACGATTGCTCCTCTTCCAGTCCAGCTCTCTGCTGTGGCCTGGGAGTGCAGCAGAGGAAGGCCCAAGTGCATGGGAGACCAGGATAAGCACCTGGCTCCTGGCTTCGGATCAGTGTTGTGCGCCGGCCACAGCGCGCCGGCTGCAGTGGCCATTGTGGGGTGAACCAACGGTAAAGGAAGACCTTTCTCTCTCTCTCTCTCTCTCTCTCTCTCACTGTCCACTCTGCCTGTCAAAAAATGTTTTAAAAAAGCCATGGAATCCTCCTAAATTCTTTCTATGAAACCAGTATCACCTTAATTCCTAAACTGGAAAAACATGCAATAGAGAAAGATAATTACAGCCCAATTTCCCTGATGAACATAGATGCAAAAATCCTCAAAAAATTCTAGTCAAAAAATGATGCTAAAATTCATATGGAAATGCTGGAGACCATGAATACTAAAGGAATCTTATACAACAACGATGAAGCTAGAGGCATCACAATACCAGATTTCATGGCATACTACAAGGCAGTTATAATCAAAACAGCCTGGTGGTGGTCCAAAAAAAGATGGATAGACCAATGGAACATAATAGAAATGCCAGATATCAATCCAAGCATCTACAACCAACTTATATTGGACCAAGGAGCTAAAACCAATCCCTGGAGCAAGGACAGTCTTTTCAACAAATGATTCTCAGAAAACTGTATTTCCACATGCAAAAATATGAAACATGACCCCCATATTACAGCTTACACAAAAATCCACACAAACGGATTAAAGACAGAGCTGGGAACTGAAACCAGGAAGTCCAGTGTGGGACATGGACGTCTTAACCACTCGGCTAAAAGGTCTTTTCTTCTTTTTCAGTTTCAGAACCCTAAATATATTTTGAAAACAATGAAGTTGGATGATAAAATGCTCTTATAGAGTCTTCTACTCAGTTACCTCATACTGCTTCTATTTTGGCTTTTCCTGTTTCAACACAGAACACCCCTTTTTTTAAGAGATCTATTTATTTATTCGGACAGTAGAGTTACTGAAAGAGAGAGAGAGAGAGAGAGAGAGAGAGAGAGAAAGTCTCAAGTTTGTGACACCAAGTCCATATATTTCCATTAGAACCAGGAATTCTGGGTTTGCTTTCAAATATATGACTTTTTAATGGGTTGTAATATATTAGGAGGGGCACAGCACTGCAGCATAATGAACACAGAGGATGTTAACATCTTGAGAAAGGAAAAAGGGCAACTTGTAGGAATGGACCAATTTCAGTTCAAAAAGTATATAATCTTGCTTAGAATTTCTCTGAATTTTGGGTTGAGTAGAAAATGAAGGGTGCATGAGAAGAGACTCAAGATGGTGTTTTTTCCTCCAGGCTTCCAGAGACACAAGAACTGAATGCCTCCAGGATGTTAAGCATGCTGCTTGCAGCTTGATAGATTGAGATCGAACTGCATACAAAACTCAGACTTACTAATATCCGCACGGCTGACTTCTAAGGTCTGGAAGTCAACCAAGTAAGAAGAGAGAGACTGTGTCTTCATTATGTGTTTTACTGCAATAATTAGAATAAAAGACAGAGGCCAATTTGGACACAAAATACAGGGGTATGTTTCAGAAGTTGTTGCTAAGGTGGGAAACATGACCTTTTAAACTGGATGTAAAATCTGCTAAATTTCAGGAAATTCATTCAGGTCAATATTGTAAGAGTTGAAAATGATTACTTCCCCTCATATTTAGTTCTACTTGGTTCTGTTTAGTGCAATGTAAGAAAGTTATAGAAATGCCAGTGTTGGTTAGGTGGCAAAGACAAAATGCAGTAACACAGGGAGATGATAGCAGTCCATATTCTCTTAATAGATTTGCCATGTAAATTGAAGAAGCAAATTTTCAAACAATTACAAGGAGAAAAATGTGGATAAAGTAATGTAGGGTTGGAAGCCTGAATTCCCATGAGTCTTTCATGCTGACGCTATATTTATTCACCTGAACTTATTTTGAGAAAGCAATTGAAAATAGACACGGATGTAATCTAGAAATGACAAGAAATATTTGCTGAACTCAGCCACTCTCTTTCTTCTTGTCTTTATAAGAAATATAGTATTTGATTTGTATTTCAAAGGAGACAGACTTATTTCTTTAAAGCAAAGATAATCACTAACTCCTCAAAAATGTCTCTCATCTGGAAAATGTGATGGTTGACATCTGAATTTTGGCATTGTGTTTGTGTGCTTATTTTTGTTTTTGATTTTATTTTTCCAAATGGAAGATAGGGTGAATTTATTCAAATCAGTAACTATTTTAGTTTTCTACTTCAGCTTCCTAGTATGGCACTAATATAATTATTTCCTTAAAAGCTTTTTAAATGATTTTCTGCCTGAAGAAGAAAGCTGTGTATTAAATAGACATATATCTATATTTGTAAGATCTTTGCAGGCTTACTCTCTTTTTGTTTTGAGATAATATATTGCCATTTAAAATACTTTCTTCCTACTTGTTTTACTAGTCTCATTTATCAAATTATTGCATTGTCCTCCTCGGGCTTGGCCTCAGATTTCTAGCATGGAGTACTTGTACCCAGGAATACCAAATAAAAATACAATAAAGATAAACTGTTAATGTGGGAGTTTTTCCTGTTACATTCATACTGAATGTTTTCTAGTCTTAATAGAATATACTGATCATTGGTTCAGCTGGCAGAATATGCAGGAGTGTACTTTAAAAGTTCAATACTATGTCAAACCTAAAACATTAAAATACTATGCCAAACTTAAAACATTCAAGTAAAGCTTTGTTAAAAGGGACATTGTTTTCCCCAAATTTTTATGCACTATTGGGGCTGGGGCTGTTGTGTAGCAGGTAAAGACACTGCCTGCAGTGCTGGCATCCTATATGGGCACCGGTTTGAGTCCTGGCTGTTCCTCTTCCGATCCAGCTCTCTGCTATGGCCTAGGAAAGCAGTAGAAAATGGCCCAAGTCCTTGGGCCCCTACATCTGCCGTGGGAGACCCAGAGGACTCTCCTGGCTCCTGGCTTCGGACTGGCGCAGTTCTGACCGTTGTGGCCAATTCGAGAGTGAACCAGCAGATGGAAGACCTCTCTCTCTCTCAGTCTCTCCTCTCTGTGTAACTCTGATTTTCAAATAAATAAATATTTTTTAAAAGAAGAGTTTATGTGCTATCCTACCCTTAGAAGAATTCTGTTGGTACTGAGTATGTCTAATTTCAACCATTAAACAAAATTCATTGGTGACAATGATAAGGAAAACTTGCTCCTTTATGAATTACTGAACCCTATAATAAATGCCCAGAAAGATTCAAAAAACAAAATGCAATGATTTCTTTTATTTTTTCCTGTTTAGTTGGTTTAAAAATGTGAAAGATATAAAAGGGAATTGGCTTTAAAAGAAAGACAAAAATTCAGCACAAACTCAAAATTAGAATGTAATTTTTCACTGAATTAGTTTTTTAATTCACTTTATTTTATTTGAAAAGGAGTGAGAGAGAGAGAAAGTCAGAGAGATCTCTTATCTTTTGGTTCACTACCTAAATGTTCACAACAGCCAGGATTGGGCCAAGCAGAAACCAGGAGCCAGAAACTCAATCCAACTCTCTCCTGTAGGTGGCAGAAACCCAGCCAGGGTGCACATTAACAGGAAGCTGGAGTCAGGAACTGTGCCAGCACTCAAACCAGGCACTCTAATATGTGATACACAATCCCTTAACCCCGTGCCTCATATCCACCTCTACTAAATCAAAAAAAAAAAAAAAAAAAAAAAAAAAAAAAAAAGTTAGCCAATTTTTAGGGTAGAGTGCCACAGAAAGAGTTCCTAGGAACATGATTGTTTGGAAATCAGCCATTTGCTCTTTTCTCTTTAAAGGTAATAACTAAGAGATAATAAAAACTAAAAATAAGATAATTACAACAGCAAACAACTCATCTGTTAATTCTAAGTGATCATTGAAATGGACAAGAAGAATTTTGCCTTCTGATGTGGCAAATTGTACACCTTTTAACTCATTTGTTTATTATTTTCAATGAAGGGAGAGGAGGAGAATAGAGAGGATGTAAAAATTGGGCAAGTCTCAATCAGAAGGAACATCAAAGACCCGGGAAGGACCAAGAATGATGACTTCTGGGCTTTTAAGAGCTCCTTCTCTTCCTCCTAACAGTAACCCTGTCTACTGCAGCGACCTCCACCCAGAAATGTGCTCATTGTAGATTCTAATTCTCTTTTCTCCCTCAGGATGGGACTCAGTAAAAAAAAAAATCCATATCCTTAAAAAAAAGAGAGAAAAAATATTTTAGACTTTGGATGAAGGGCAGTTATTATGTTAAAGGTTTACATTTTAAGTATCATACTGCATTTTTGAAAGAATAGTGATATAGCTAGTTATATACATTTTAGGATATAAGTAATAAAAATAAAAAACTCTACTTTAGGTGAAACAGGAGCCACTAGTCATTGCCATACAAGTAGCAGTGCGGAACTCTCTCTATGAGGTATTGCATATCTTTAATTGTTTTCCAATGACATCAGACATGAGGCTCTGAGTCTGAAATCGACATAATTTTCTCACCAAAATATATCTATGGAAAATACAATGAAGTAACCCTGATTTTACCCTTTGAAAGGAAGTAATGAGACTCATACCTTCTCTTTTCTTCAAGGTTAAGTGGAGGAAGGATATCAATATTTATCTTCACATGTTTTCTGCAGCATCCTGCTCATTACATCAGTGGCCCATCTACAGTATTAAGGATAATGAAGGTTAAAGACTAGGAATGAGCACAGTCTGAGAACAGATCACATCATTTTGCCATATGCATTGTCTCTACAGTGACATGGACATATGAGTCAGTGTGACTCATCTGGCTTCCTGACCTGACCCATTGTCTGGCTCACCATATTTAACAGTTACCTGAACCAGCTTCTCTGTTTATTTGCATGACTTCCTGGATTTCACATTTCCTCTCATCATTCTGAAAATTTTACTCAAAATTAAGTTGCATTTAAGCCCCAGTTAGGAACATATAGACATAGTATTTTTTTGAGGCTCTCTAGTGTTAGAGCTCAATTTTATGCTTTTAATAGCAAAATGTTAAATTCTTTGGAATCTAGAGGTTGCTTGCCATTAAATGAAGAAGCACATGAACCTGTTCTTTGGACAGATCTGTCTCACCATGACCAACAGATCCTGTGAAGGGGGAACCTTGAAATGAAAGTATAACAGAAACCCTTATTTAGACTTTCTTGTGCTATACTTCTCTCTTCTCCCAGGTCCATCCCTGCTTTGAAACTTTGGACTCACAGAGATGACCTCTTCCAACACATTCTCTGTTGCAGATAACCACAGCCCCAAAAGGTGAAGTGCCTGTCTGAAGGTAAATTCATGTCTGACAACTGGTCCAGCTTATTGACAAGAGTTCTGACTGAGTCAGTGCACTTGGCGTGGCACCAACCTTGGTGTTGCAGGTAGGTTGGGGATACTGCACTGTTAGCAAACAGAAAAAGGCTTTCTGAAGCAGGGAAAAAGCATTTCTACAGCCAATTAAACAAATCACCCTTAAGGGGAAACATATTTCTTGATTAAAGCCTGCCAGCCTGCAATATTTCTAAATTAGTTCAAAGAACAGTCACAGATGTAGGCCAGAATATGCTACATCCTTCAGAAGTCCTCATATCATGGTTAGGATCTCTATGATTTTATGAATGAGTTTCATGTTGTGTGTGCATGTCTGTGTGTGTGTTTCCTTAGTAAAGGAGAGACTTACAACTGTAGATATTTAAACACAATGACGCCCACTGAACTTACATTGATAGCATGCCAGATGTTTAACACTGGAGTTTTAAAAAGGACAAAGTAATAAATAAATCAAACCCATATTGTCAATTTTTCAGTGCCTGATACCTTTGACATATATTCCACTCAAAAAGCCAAATAAGATGCTCTCCCTTCTATGGGTAGCCATGTTAACAAATGAAAATAGAGGATATCTGGCTACATTTAAATTCTTGATAAACAAGGAATAATCTCTTAGTATAAGTATGCCTCAGGTAATTTTGGAAGTATTCAGTTTATTCCCAATTTATTTGAAATTCAAATTTACTTTGACATTTTTCATTGTATCTAATAACTCAATCTATGAAGAAAACAGATCCCATATATCAAATTTATAAAAGAATTTATAAAAACAAATGCACAAGCATGCCAATCACTCCACATTTCTTGTCAAATTATCCTATTGGGGAAAATTGCTAACTTTAGACAAGACACTGAAAGAACTGTAACAGGCTGAAATACAGATTCCATTGAAAATTCCCGGAGGCTTGTGTTTTGTGATGGTCTATGAGATAAAAGGCATCAGAAAATATACTGCAGAAATAAAAGTGTCCTTTGTCCACCATTTTGTAAATTTCAAATTCTTCTCTGCTTATACATTTTTCTTTTTCTTTGGCTGAAGTTGATTTGCAAGACTTACAATGGTCTTAAACTACATCACTGGGCAGGAGACTTCAGAGTGTGCCTTAAAATGTTGCAAATAAATTCCGTGAGCATTGAGGGTGAGGAAGGCTCTTACTCTCCTATGAATTTTAGATTCTTAGAATGTTAGAGTTGAAAAGCTCTATTATTTACAAAATCATGTAACTCCTTCATATCACAGATGAGGAGGAGACTTGGATCCAAGAAAGCTGAGTGCCCAAAGACTCACAGCAAGATCTGGAGGTAGTACCAAGGGAACTGACTTGCTATGCTATGTGTCAGAGGTCAAAATTAGGGTTGACCATGTGTGACTACAAATGAACCCTCTTGATTAGTATTCCCAACACTAAAGTTTATCTTGTTCTTTCAGTCCTTTTACTGCAAACAAAGTGAGTCTAGCAGTGATGGTTGCTACTCCTGGTTTGCAGCTACAATAGGACACAGTGTGCAGATCATGGACTCTGTACTTAAACACAGATGCCTAGTCCTTGGCTTGATTCTCAAAGGTAATGGGCATTTGTGTGAGTTAGGGAATGCATCAACCTCCCGGAGAAACCCTTTCTTCATTTGTGGAATAAGGGTCTATGTGGTTATCCCCTCTCAGAAGATGGCTGTGAGGAAGACATGAAACACACAAAGCAGGCTTCTCAGCATAGGGCCTGGCTCAAAGTAAGGCCCAGATGAATACCAGCCACTGTTCTAAAACTTGAATACAGTTTAGGTACTATTTTTGCTACACTCATTTTCCAAACAGGAGTGACACACACAGTGATTTCTAATTCAAAAGAAATATTTTCAGTATTTCCCTAGATCAAGGCATACTTTTCCATGAAATAAACAGAAAATTTGGGCAAATTATCCAATAAATCCAGCAAAACAACCTCATCCTTATTATTTAGAAATCAAGTCAAATTTGTTGAGCAATCCTTACCAGGGTGGAGACGAAGGTCACATATTGTAAGCTTTCTCTCCTGCCCCTCTAAAATAATCAAATGCAGCAAGGCTGATTATTTTATTTGAGCCATTTTAACCACTGTATCTAATTACTTTTCAGACTCATTTTAAGATGATTGAATAGAGCAGAAGCAAATCAACAAAGTCAGTAGACTTTCATTTGGCAGAATCTCTCCTTTCATCCTTCAGTCTTTTTACACTGTTCTACACTCACTTTTTGTTAACTCTCTGATGCCCCAAAACCCAGCCCTCTCACTCCCATACATTCTCACAGGCCCCAAAGGCCCAAATGGCCTTTCAAAACACTATTTCCCTGCATATCCATTACATTTCCTATTTACTAAGTTCACTAATCATTTTAGGCATTTTGAGGAAAGAAGAAGGAACTAATTCAATCCAAAGTGTACCAGATTGATGACTCAGTTAATTTAGGCAATGTTTATACTGTTCAAAAAAGAATATTTTATTCAAAGATACAGTGGACTTTTCTAAGTCATAGTCTATTTTGCAGAAAGAATGTCTTAAATTAGAGAGGTTTCAGCCATGTGACCTAAGAAGGGTAATCCAAATGCTCCCAGATTCAGGCTTCAGGGATCACTCATCTCATTAATACTGACTACATGGAATGCATTCTACCTTGTACAGCCATGAGAAGCAGCTTTCTCCCCCTGGTATTTATGCAAAGCCTATGGAATGCTGACACGTTGTACAAATTTATCCTGTAATAATGTGTCTCTTCTGATATGCTGCTCTGACTTCTTTGCCGGATAGTTCTTTCCACATTCTGCTCTGACTGCTGCCAATCTATTTTATATGCCTAGACCAAACACTGAAACAACACCCTCCCTGAATCCTTCAAAGTATGGTATATATATATATAAAATCATCATATATAACAACAATTTTATAAGGCTTGGGGGTGATGGGAGGTGAATTGCAATATAGCAATATGAAAAGGAAAACAAAATTCAAGATCTCTACTCAGAATCCAAATGCATGCTGTTCCCCAGAAGATTTTCTATCGTCTTGTTTTTAGTCTGCCTCCCCCACCCCGCCTCTGCCTGCATTGTTTCAGGATTTGGATTATCTGACAATTCTGTAAGAATGATAAAACAAACAAAAATCAGTGAGATATGTTTAGAAAGTCTTGCTCCAGGTGGTCCCCAGACTCACTTGGAAGAAATGAGCTGGATGGACACACGAGTCAAACAGGAGAGAAACTGATGTGTGCAAGAATGATTCTTCACCAGGGGTATCACAGGAGAACATGCTTGTCTCAGAAGTTATAGTTGGCTCAGGAACATGGGCGTCTACTAGGGTCCTATTCTGAAATGCTTTCTACTCGGAAAAAAAAATCTTTCTTTTTTTTAAGATTTTATTTATTTATTTGAGAGGCAGAGACACACACACACAGAGAGAGAGAGAGAGAGAGAGAGAGAGAGAGAGGTCTTCCCTCTGCTGGTCACTACCCTAATGGCCACAATGGCCGGAGCTGAGCTCATCCAAAGCTGGGAGCCAGGAGCCTCTTCTGGAGCCCACAAGTGGGTGCAGGCGCCCAAACACCCAGGTCATCCTCCACTGGTCTCCCAAGCCACAGGCAGAGAGCTGGATCAGTAGAGGAGCAACTGGGACATGCACTTGTGCCCTCATGGGATTCCGGTGCTACAGCCAGAAGCCCAGTCTACTATGCCACAGTGCCTGCCCAGAAAAAAAAATTCTCTCTCAGGTTAATCCTCTCCTTAGAAGGATTGTCCATGTCACCCTCTGTTTCCTCCAGATTTCCCTTTTTGTACTGATCTCCTAGACAAGTACATAACCACTCACTTACTCTTCATGTGGCAATTATTGTCCAAGTGCTTACTGTATGCTTGGTACCACGCTGCATGTTAGGGATCTGTGGTCCTTCCCTAAGGACCACAGTTGACAGAGGTTCGGCACCACACAACTAGAATCAACTCTTAACCACACAAATGGCAAATCATTCTATGGTGTAAAAGGAAAAGATTCTTAAAGAGTAATTGGAAACTGTCCTTGGGTTGGAAGCAGAAAAACCTTTACGGAAAGATAATGTTTAAGCTGAGAAAGAAGGCTGTCAAGGAACCAGATGTGAGGAGAATGCATGGGCCCAGGTAGGAGGTGAGGGGTGGGAGTAGAGACAAAGAAGGTGAAAAAAGATTCATCGCATCTGCAAAATTCCCCACAGGCATTTTATAGAAACTAAACAAAAGCCAGAAGGAATAAAACCTGACAAACAACCAAGAAATGAACAAACCAGGATACCTGGAACATGGTGAAGCAGTAAGCAGAGGGAGGTGAGATTGCAGGCCTTCAGGGACCATTTTTATTTTTTTAATTAATTAATTTATTTATTTAAAAGCAGAGTTACACAGAGAGAGGGAGAGACAGAGATGGAGAAATATCTTTCATCTGTTGATTCATTTCCCAAATGTCCACAAAAGCCAAGGCTGCGCCAGGCCCACGCTAGGAGTCAGCAGCTTCATCTGGGTCTCCCATGTGGACGCAGGTGCCCGTGTACGTAGACCACTGTCCACTCCTCTCCCAGATGCATTTTAGGGAGCTGGATGGGAAGCAGAGCACCTGGGACATGAATCAGCACAGGTAGGGAAGCCAGTATCACAAGTGGCAGCGTAACCCACTACACTACAATGCCAGCTCCAGGGACAACTTTTTTAAGGGCATTTGTTGCATGTTTCCATCTCATTGTAAGTGATAGACATTCGTGATAGAGGGAAGTACAGTGGTCAGGAATATTGCTTCTAAAAGATTACTCTGTGGAGATCAGGAATTGGCCAATGTGAGTGTGGAGAGGTAGTTACTGTGGCAGTCCAGGTGAAAGACCATGAGGAGATGGAACAAAAATAGGCTAGGATAAGTTATGAAGCAGAATACCAGTACAATCAAAGGAGCCATCAGTGAATCCCAAAGGACCATTAGGGAACCTTCTGGCATTTTGAAAAATATTCAGGTGGTGGTGACATGATGTTGCCTGAAGAAGAAGTTGATTGAACTGCATGCCTCAGTTGCATGCATTTCATGTTCCTTATGCCCTGTAGGCTATAGGTGAGCAAAGAAGGTTCTAAGTGGCGTGGCAGCTGTGTGCATATCAGTGCCCTTTCTTGGCTAGGAAAGCTGAGAAGGGGAAGGTGAGGAATCAAGAGACACATTTTAGTGTGTGCGTGCTGAGGCCCCTGGGAGTCACTGAGGGGATGCATCCCAGGAGCAGCTGTGTCTGTGCGCCTGGCACTTAGTGGAGAGACCTGGGGATAAATATTATGGACTCTTCTCATTTTCGGAATTTTACTGCTCATTCTGAGGGAAATCAGATAGGAAATAATAAACACACCTTCTGAAAAAACAAACAGTGGGAAGCCAAATAGGTTCCTACCATCTAAAGAGGTTTTTACACAGATTATCTCCGGTTTCTACTGAAATTCCAAAGGGCTCTTGGTAACCAGAAGCCCCCCCTGGGCTTTCATTCCATGTCACGTTGCTGACTTTCTGGCAGCAGAGAAATGACTCCTAAGGATCGTTTTTAAAAATCATGATTTACCTAGATTTTAGTATTGTTCAAAACCTTTCACAGACCACAATGCAACTGCTTATGCTTGTAATTGTGAAGAAATCAGATAAAACACAGGCCAAACATCTCAGCATCTACGACTTCCAGACTTTTGAAAAAAATTATCAGGAAAAAAACTCAGTTCAAGCATTTTAAGATCTAAAGGATACAATAAGTTACGATGTGAACTTTGTTAATGTAATATATGTTAGCTATCAATTAGTACAACATACCTGTACCTGTATCTCTCACATTCACACATATTTTTCTAGACTTGGAATTATACTAGGGGGCATTGCAATTATCTAGATAATTAAAATAAAATTTATTGAGTTTTACTAATCATATGAATGACATAATCATCTTCCATGAAATTAACTAAATCATTATTTTATGTCTTACGTATTACTCTGTATCACAAACGCTTTGAAGACCAGTGAATCTCAGATACAATAAAAAGTTAAAGTAGAGATATGCACTTTTGATTTCTACCCTTTCACACATACATGCAACTTTTATCCCTGAAATGTGTCAGCAACTGTATGAGGTGAAGTTTACTGTAAAAGTGGTTTAGAAATATAAACCCTGCTAAGAATCTGGTCCATGAAGAAATACATATGAAAACATATCTGCCACCCACTGAACAGAGTGCATGTCCAATCTGCAGGTCATTATAATGATTTCAGAATGGGTTGACAGAAAATTGTATGGAGAGTCAAACACAACATTTAAGCTGCCTGGGAGTTAATCATGGCATAAGACACATGGTGATTTCTGTGGGGCTGGGAGAATAATTTTCTGGCCCATCAACATCCAGTTTACACCAAGTCACTTGAGACACAAGAACATTTCTGAGACTTCTACATCCCAATAAATTATACAAATGATCTGTCAGAAGCAAGCTTGATTTAATAGGCACCAGTGCTAGGCAAGACACCCAAGGGAACAAACAGAAACCACTGATAGAAAATACAGAAAAGATTGGAGAGCACAAATTCAACAGGAAAAGGTACAAGGGCCGTATGGCACCATACAGGGAATATGGCAGTCCTGTCTCTAGGCATATTCACACTGTGTGCACCAGCCCAGACTCCTTTAGGGAAAAAGTGAAATATCATGTAGGTATTCAGGGCTTAGAAGAGAAGCGATGGGAGTGAAGTTTTTCAGTTAAAGTGATGATAGAATTAAAGACATCATCAAAACCATTGAATTTCTGAATAGCTACTGGAGTTCTAAGAAACAAGGCTAAACTAAGACCAGAAAAAAAAAATTCCTAATTCAGTTCATTAGTGAGAGAAAGATGTGCAAACTCACATGTAGTAGCACACAGAAATCCAGAACAGTGTAGAAAGGACTGACCAAGTGAACTGGAAGCTAGACTGTTACGGGTAGAATACAGACTAAACCTCTTCCTAACCAGCTAGCTGTGGGAAAACTATGGCTGTTCTCTGCAGCTTAGCTTCTTGGCCTGTAATATGAGAATATTAGTAAGACCTTTCACATGAAGTTATCTTGAAGATTAGATGATTTGATTTTTTGAAAAGCACTTTAAAGAATATTTGTTCAAAAATTAGGCTATCAATTAATGTTGGATATTGTGATACAACAATTAAAACAATGTGCTTAGTAACTATTGTTGTCATGAGCTTATTTCATGGTTTACAGGAAGGCAAAAAGTATCAGTTTATAAATCTTTGTTTTCACGTGCTTCATTTTCTATTGAAAACCAGGGGTGACATTTCAATTGAGACAGTCTTGTCCCTTCTCTCTATTCACTGAACTTGAAAAAATCTGTGGCTCTGCCGTTGCTGTCTCAACCATTCCAGAGATGTACAAACATGTAATACACAAATATGTTTACAAATCTTGTGTTATGTTATGTATCAGGGTGTAAATTGGAATAAAATTAGATTCCAGCCCTTATGTCCCTATAATAAGTTATGTCACAACCAAGTGAGTCCAAGGTTGTGTAAGTGGGTAAGAAACAGGGTAAATGGCTGGCCGTGCTACCTGACGTGCAGTACTTGCTCAAGGAACAAGTTTTCTTCCAATGTTATTTTATAAGCATTAATAACTCTCCAGAACATCTTTGAATTAGCCAGTACTTCATTCTTGAAATATATAAAAGGTAAGCGAAAAATTTTCAGTATTAATTCATATTTTCAAGCTCTACTATCTACTGTCTAGTGAGTTGAAAAGCTTTTGTTTTCCTTTGTACTAAAGACTTCCTTTGGTGACTCCTCATATAGAAAGGAAATAAGATGCAGCTCTGACCTATTATGTCATTTTATTGCTATTTTTTCTCATATAACATTGTTCTCCATAGAACAATTGCCTAATTGTAGCTGATGTATGTCATGATGTTTCCTTAACTAACTTTGAAAATTTACATGATGTCAGATTTTTGTGATTAAAGTATTTACTTATTTGAATAATGAACATACTTAGAATGGAAAACAATAATTTAGTTTTCGGTAAACTCATCGCTGTAAGAGTATATTTAGAAATATAAGTAGAAGATAAATGGTAAATGTGACTTTATTGTCTCAATCTGAAATGAATATTCCACATTATCAGATTAGCAGAAATTTTTTGTCCATTTCAGAATATCTTGAATATTTGTTGCTATATAAATCAAAATCAAAGAGATACACTTAACAATTGCTAAAAAAAGGGAACATCCAAAGGCATAATTCAAACAAGAAATGAGTAAATGTTGATCGTTGGAAGGTAGTATTTTCTCAGTTCTAACATTGTATACACTTATTACTTTCAAGAATGGAAAGTGGTAACTATCAGGCTAAACTAATAATCTGTTATGCAGAAAGCGCGAAACAGAGTTAAATTTCTTTTTGTGATGGAGCTTGGCAACTTCTACTGAATCTAGTATTTTATGTCAAATGTCACAGTCCTTTCATATTTTTAATTTCTAAAATTCATTCATTTATTACCTAATTCAACAGATCTCTCTCTATATATACATGTACATATTTATATATGTATGCGTATCTGTACCCATTATCAAGTGTGTACCCTGCAGTGGGATCCAAATTGCAGAAGAAAGCAAGGCAAACACAAGCATCTGTCTACCTGGAGCTGGCACTCTTCTTCCTGAAACTTTGCTCTAAGTTCTGTTGGAAACAGAGTCCATTGCACTCAAAGCGAGAAAGGTTTGCAAGGACAAATGTATTGGCAAACATTTCATGTGCTGCTGTGTCACTATCATAGAAATAAAATTATTTATAATACAAATTATATTCTTCATTTATGGGACATCTTTTTGTATTAGATCATGAACTAAACATTTCATGTTATCTAATATAACCTCCTTAACATCTAATGAGTTATATTGTAAGTATTTTTATTTTTTATTTTTTAAAGATTTATTTATTTGAAAGTCAGAATTACACAGAGAGAGGAGAGGCAGAGAGAGAGAGGGAGAGGTCTTCCATCTGATGGTTCACTCCTCAATTGGCCACAACGGCCGGAGCTGTGCCAATCCGAAGCAGGAGCCAGGAGCTTCTTTCAGGTCTCCCACATGGGTGCAGGGGTCCAAGGACCTGGGCCATCCTCTACTACATTCCCAGGCCATAGCAGAGAGCTGGATTGGAAGTGGAGCAGCCGGGTCTTGAACCGGAGCCCATATGGGACGCCGGCACTGCAGGCAGTGGCTTTACCCACTATGCCACAGTGCCGGCTCCATTAAGTATTTCTATTTAAATAAATAAATAAATAAATAAATATCTCATTTGATATTTTAAAACAAAAAAAAAGTATTTTTATTTTACACTTAAGGAAAGGCGGTGTTGCCCGAGCTCACACACTCTTAAATAACATTGTATGGATTTTTAACACAAGCCCATGTTGTTTATCATGCTGAATAAGTTTCCTGGTGCAAGAGATCACATAATAAATTTCTAGAAAATAAACCTTTGTGTATTAAGAGCTCATGAGATATTGAAAGAAATCATAAGAGTTCAGAAATTCTCTGTTAGAAAACCTGGGCAGATGGCTGCAGAATTAGCATTTGTACAAGCAACTAAGGGAAGGGTGGTGCAATATAATCTTACAGTTGCATGTGATGGCCATAACCCTTGACAAAGGAAAATTCGGGTGGCCAAATGAGAAAACCTTGTTCAAGAGATCGAGAAGAAGATGCAGCATTCTTAAGCTCTCTCTCACTTCGCTTGTCAACATTCTGTTGAATTATTTCATGGCCTGTGTAGAGTCATTCAAAGATCATCTGGTTAGAGAGTTGTTTTCTCACTCTTTTTCCAGGCAACTCCCATCATGTATGTGTAACTGATTTTCTGACCCTGTCTAAGGGAAGACGTATGAAAATACTCTCATTCTTTCCAAGTTGTTGAAAAGAATTCCAAATGAAGGAGGTCAGTAACTCAAAGGGCATGGGACAGCTGTGGACTAAGTGACAGGTGCTTTGTGTGTCAGTAATAGCTGGATTCCATCTCAAGGACTGCATTCTTTGAAATGTCTGAATACTCACATCATGATCGAGGGTACTTATTTTGGGGACACATAAATTAATCACAGAGGATTTCTATTTTGTCTATTTTGAGTACCTTTACTAAGCCTCTTGGAAATGTGAACTTAAAATTCTGGATAATTTAAAAACAAAACAAAACAGTAAAAAGACCTCCTGAGCCAAAATGAAAGTAAGGAAACTATGGGTGTAGTATCAAAGGCAAAGAGAAAATCAGGGATCTCGAAAGCCGTGCAAGCATCAAGCTTGGCTTTTGCTCCAAGGGCTAAACTTAGATTTGGAACATCCATTCTGATGATTGCAAAAGAAATAAGCCTCAGCGTACAGCTATGGACACAGGGAGAAATTCTCTTATGCCAATCCTGTTGTCTCCTTCTCCAAATAAATCAGAGCTACAACCAGATGGCAAAGAGGAAGGTGTAGAACACAGTGGTTATGGGTCTGGGATTTGCCTTTTCTGTTTCATATCTATATAATGGAATCACTTGCGTTATGTTCTTGTCTTTCTACCATCAGGGTCCCACAGGAGCCCATAAGACTTTCTGACAAGTGCACTGATAGCAGTGCATGTGTGACCGTGTCCCAGATTGTGCACAATGGACAATGCAAATCAAGAATGCAGAGTCATACACAATGGACCTGCCAGAGACAAGGCCGAGTGCTAGTCCGTTACTGTTTAGAAAAATTGCAGCTGCCAGTGCACAGGTGGTTAACCTGATTTGATGCCTGGCAGCATTTACACTGTGATCTGCTTTTCCCTGAGCTACAACCTCAGATTCCTGGAAGAGTTTCTTTGTAGGGCTTTTGTAATTGGCCTTCCCCTTCACTATATAAGTCCCTGGACTCCGCATATTTGTATTGGAGTGACAGAGAATAACACTAATTCAGGCCCTTTACTTTCTGACACTATGAGATCCTGAACACATCTGGTAGGTACTATCATCATAATTTTACTAATATTGAAAGCAAGGCTCAGAGAGATCACAGAACCAGTCAAAGCTGCATAGCCGATTGCTAAGTAAGTGAGGATTCCGATGTTGTCCTGTGACCTCAAAGCCTGAACTCCTTAGAGCCACAACACAGAACATGTGCCCAGGTGGCTGCCGAGTTGTAAGCTGCACTGCACAGAAACTGGCAGCAGTGTCCCTTGGAAACATCAAGTAGTGGCTGCTCCTGGTGTCAATATCCTAACAACTCACTCCACCACTCAGTAACATCAAGCATCTTAATCTAGCTGAGATTGTTAATGGCAAACTGAAAGCATTCAGGATACTTTAGATAAATGCGATTCTTAAAATTCTGTGGTTTTATTGTTTCCATGTTATTATTTATTTAGCAGCTAGATGTTTTATAAAAATATGCCACTTACAATGATCTCAGGAAAAACATTTTAAAGTTAATTGAATAAAGACCACATCCGGAGAAGTGAGTAATCTCTAAGGCTTCAAACTCCTCCAGGACATAGAGCGTCCTCATGATTCACAGGGAATGTAGCACCAACTCCCAGGGGTTTATGTGGGTAAATCACTTCATTTTTCTGATTGTGTTAATATTCAACTGCCAGTGAGAAGGGTAATTCTTTGGCTTCTCGAGGCTATAGAGAACATTTCTGGAAACCTACTCATCCCCACTTATTACCTTTCTCAAAAACCGTGCAGCTGACTTGAATATACTCTATTGAATTATGTTTGGGAAGAGCGCTGAGAAAGCTGAACCGATGATCCTCCAAAGTCTGCTCGTCACCTGCTGTGAGTTTCTGAATCATGCCATGCAGAATAAAGAACTGCCAGGAGTGTCTCAGACATAGTGTCAAAAGTGTCTGATTTAATTGTTAGTGTAAGGATTTAAGAGGCTGTTTTTCCCTGGTGCTAACACCTCTCATTGATTCTGGAACATTTCCATTTGTTGTTTAACAGAAACAGCCCCGGTATTTATAGCCCTCTCACTCTAGAAGGGAAGCATTTGCAATTTGCACTTTCAATTTTGACTCCTAGACTTTTTTTTTAAACACCCTTCAAATGGGTGTCAGACAGCAATTGAATGAAGGCTGTGCTAGGGATTGCACATAGCAGTTCTCATCCCTATAGGCACACATTGCAGAAGGACTTCATGATCCTTTGCTAGTTCAAATATAAATGGATGAGCCCCAGTTAACCCTAACACCATGGCTTGTGGGTGTGGATAGATCTGTGTGGCGCATGCTCATGTGTGCATCCCTGCATGCCGTGGTTGGAGTTGTACCTTATGGTAGATTGCCTTGTCTTACAGTGGTCACATCCCTATGTATTTGTATCCTGTTCCACATGCTTTTTTTTTTTTTAGGATGTGATGTTAGCAGGAGTCTTTATTCCTTACTCCTTAACTTGAGGGGATTTTTGCAAATTTTTTTGATGTGCAAGAATTGTTGCTACTTGAGTTCCGAGGCTAAGTCCTAATGCGCAATATACTTTCTGCCTGTGCTCGGTCTCTCTCAATTCTGCCCTTAGAACTCAGTAATCATATTCTGATGAAGCCCTGGCCACATGGATAGGCCATAGCTTGCTGTTCTGGCTACAAGTCCCAGGTAAATACCTACTGATGGTCGACTTTGGCAGCATGAAAGACCGTGAGCTGGAAGTATCCAGTCATGCCACACCCTAGCATATAGAAATTATGAGAAATAAAAAGTATTATTGTTTTAAGTCATGTCATCTTGGGGAGATTTGTTATGATACCACAGAAAGCTGGATTAATTTCTCATGCTTCCCAATTTAGTCATCAATCTGTTCACAGATAGATTTTTCTTATTTGGAAATGGCACATGTTTAAACAGTAGTTCTGCATCTATCTTTTGTCATCAATGAACCTCTTAAAATAATACCATTTATTTAAAAATAGTAGTGAGTACTTACTATAAGCCAGGCATTGTTTTAAATAATTTACATATATTAACATATGCATTCTCCAAACAGTTTGTCCCTTCTGAAAGCTCCTGGTGAGATCTGGTTTGTCATTGTGATGGTGTTGAGAGGTGGGGTCTCAGAGAGTAGGGTGGGTCATTAAGAAGAAGCAATGCCTTCCTGGGGATGGGGACCGGGTTCGTTACTGCCAGAGCAGATGGTTCCTAAGAGTTGGTCTCTTTCATAAGTTCTCACTTACCCTTCTGTGAGATGAAGCTGCACAAGGCCCACATCAGATTCTGAGTCCACGCTCTTGGACCCTGCAGGCTCCAGAACCATGAGTCCAAATAAATTTCATTTCTTAATAAATTACCCAGTCGGTGGTATTTTGTCATAGCAACATAAAATGAATTAAAACAGGGGAGATGGGAAAAATCCAAAAGAACATTTGTGTCCTTGGAAATTATGATCAGAGGGAGCCTTGATGGAGACACCAAAGGCTACAAAAATCACAAATGCTTATAAATCACCCCAGAGCTCATGTAAAATCTCTATATCGGATGACTGGTTGCCTACAGTTTTTATTGCACTGAGTTCTGAGGATTTGTAAGAGGAGTGAAGCTACCAAACACAGCTTTCCTTTAAGATGCTTCAAAGGACTGCTCATCTGAGGCAAAATTGCAGATTTTGCAATTGCTTTTGTAATTGCAGATGGACTCCTTTAGATAAAGAGGATGTTTGTACAAAGCTGTTCACTGGGCTCTGTGGTGGGTGGAGAGCCTGGCCAAACAATAGCTGGTGCTTCATGACTCATCGTCTCAAGACAGCAAGGCATCCTGTGAGGACTAGAGGCACTGCTGAGGCCCCAAGGATTTCTCCACAAGCCTGGTGATGCAAAGTGGTGGCCAAGAGACGGCTAAATGGGAAGCAATCTGGGGTCTCAACAGATTTCTCTACTCTTTTGTGAAAAATAGTATCACTTCCTTTCATGTAGTTATCTAGCTGGAAATCTTACTTCAGTAGCCTCTACATTTCTTTAAAAATTTCCAAAAATTTCTGTATGGTGTTTTATGGCAACTGTGGCTAAGAATAAGCAGATAAAGGCTGGGGGTTTTGAGGTGTTCTGCAATTCTTTCACCAAACAGTTCCTAAGATGAAACTGCTTGGCCTGTTTCCTCTAACCTCTTGATATGGAAAAGATGACAGTGTCATTTAAATAAAAATGTCCCAAAATTAAGCTTGTTAAAATGGAGAAAAGTTATGTGGACAGTTAACAAAATTGAAAAAATTTTTTACAATCACAAATTTTAGAGTGAATTTAATGTCACCTCTAGAGTAAAATTTAAATTTGAAGGCAAAACAAAAATTTCAGGTTTCTATGCCTTTGGTTAGTTGGGAAGCAGGGGAAACTGAATAAACAATGCTTCATTCTACCATGTGGAGGCAACCAAACCTCCTAGGGCGATTTGTCTACCCTGGCCGCCCAGACAAGGGACATTGCTCCTCTTCTTCCCTCTTCTCTGAGGAAGGATATGATACTGCTGTTTGGAAGTGGATCCCTATCTAGCAAGACTTAACTTAAAAGAATGACCACACCCCTTGAAAGGTATTTGGTTAAATGGTTTGGTAATTTTTTTTTTCTGAGCTGATAAATTGGCAAAAAACTGAAAAACCTCTCTATAAAAACATAAACAACTTCCGATGATCAAGGAGAAACACATTTGCTATGTTTATTGAAAAATTCTGCTTATAAATAGCTTATTCAAATCAATCCAAAGTAAATATGACTTGTAAGAAAGTAAAAAACATAAAAAGAATATGAAAAGTCAATTTACAGAAAGCAATATTAATATTTATCATATTGAAGATGTTTTCTCTCATTCATTAAAGAACATGCAAATAAAACATTTATGAGATATCATGTTTCATTTCTCAGAAACATGAAACGCTAAGTTTGAGGTCATCTTGTATTGTCAAAGATCTGGGAAATATGCACTCTCAGCTATTATAGATAACATAATAAAATAATATTGTTTGGGGCTTGCACTGTGGCATAGAAGGTAAAGGCGCCATCTGCAGTGCTGGCATCCCATATGGGCGCCAATTCAAGTCCCAGCTGCTCCACTTCCGATCCAGCTCTCCACTATAGCTTGGGAAAGCAGAAGAAGATGGCCCAAATCCTCGAGCCCCTGCACCCATGAGGGAGACCCGGAAGAAGCTCCTGGCTCCTGATTTCAGATCAGCACTACCCTGGGTGTTCTGGCCATATGTTGAGTGAATCAATGCATGGAAAACCTTTCTCTCTATCTCTCTGTAACTCTACCTTTCAAATAATTATAAATCTTTAAAAATTAAAAATACTGGGGCTGGTGCAGAGGTGCAGCAGGTTAAGGCCCTGGCCTGAAGTGCCGGCATCCCATATGGGTGCCGGGTCTAATCCCGGCTACTCCTCTTCCGATCCAGTTCTCTGCTACGGCCTGGGATAGCAGAAGACTGCCCAAATCCTTGGACTCCTGCACCCACGTGGGAAACCCAGAGGAAGCTCCTGGCTCCTGGCTTCGGATCAGCACAGCTCTGGCCATTGCGGCCATGTGGGGAGTGAACCATTGGATGGAAGACCTCTCCCTCTCTGCCTCTGATTCTCTGTAACTCTGCCTTTCAAGTAAATAAATAAATCTTTAAAAAATATTGGGTTAACAACATAATACAATTTTACAATGAAAATGTAAATAAATGTGCTTTTTGACTCAATAATTATACTGTGTGCAAACACCCAAATAAAGAAATGTACTCTGAATATATAAAAAATGTTTATATGGGATCGCTGCTGTGGCACAGTAAGTTAATCCTCTCCCTACAGTGCCGACATCCCATATGGGTGCCGGGTCCAGTCCTGGATGCTCCTACTCTAATCCAGCTCTCTGCTATGGCCTGGGCAAGCAGTAGAGGATGGCCCAAGTGCTTGGGCCCCTGCACCTGCATAGGAGACCCAGAAAAACTTGTGATGCATGGCTTTGTATTGGCCCATCTCCAGCTGTTGTGGCCATGTGGGGAGTGAATCAGTGGATGGAAGATCTTTCTCTCTGTCTTTCCCTCTCACTGTCTGTAACTCTACCTGTCAAATAAATAAATCTTAAAAAAAAGTGTGTGTGATATGCAACAGACAAAGGGTTAATAACCAGAATCTACAAAGAGATCAAGAAACTCCACAAAAACAAAACCAACAACCCACTTAAGAGATGGGCCAAAGACCTCAATAGACATTTTTCAAAAGAGGAAATCCAAATGGCCAACAGGCACATGAAAAAATGTTCAAGGTCATTAGCAATCAGGGAAATGCAAATCAAAACCACAATGAGGTTTCACCTCACCCCAGTTAGAATGGCTCACATGCAGAAATCTACCAACAACAGATGCTGGCGAGGATGTGGGGAAAAAGGGACACTAACCCACTGTTGGTGGGAATGCAAACTGGTCAAGCCACTATGGAAGTCAGTCTGGAGATTCCTCAGAAACCTGAAGATAACCCTACCCTTTGACCCAGCCATCCCACTCCTTGGAATTTACCCAAAGGAATTTAAATTGGCAAACAAAAAAGAGGTCTGCACCCTAATGTTTATTGCAGCTCAATTCACAATAGCTAAGACCTGGAACCGACCTAAATGCCCATCAACGATAGACTGGATAAAGAAATTATGGGATATGTACTCTTTAGAATACTATACCGCAGTAAGAAACAACGAAATCCAGTCATTTGCAACAAAATGGAGGAATCTGGAACACATCATGCTGAGTGAAATAAGCCAGTCCCAAAGGGACAAATACCATATGTTCTCCCTGATCGGTGACGACTGACTGAACACCAAGAGGGAAACCTGTTGGAGTGAGGTGGACACTATGGGAAATGGTGGCTTGATCAGCATAGCCCTGACTGTTAATGAACAACTAAATACATTATCCCTCTTAGTAGTTTTTTTATCTGTTCTACTTAACATGACTGGTTTAGATCTGTAATTGATGCACAGTTATTCTTAAGTGTTGAAAATTAACTGAAATGTGATCCCTGTTGAACATGGTGGTGGAAATGGGAGAGGGAAGAGATGTATAATTTGGGACATGCTCAGGCTGACTTGCCCCAAGTGGTGGAGTTGGAAGCATACCAGGGGATTCCAATTCAATCCCATCAAGGTGGCATGTACCAATGCCATCTCACTGTTCCAGGTGATCAGTTTCAGTTCACAGTTGGTCATGGTGAAGGGACTGGGAGTCAAAGAGAGCACATAGACAAGTCTAGTACATGCTAACGCTAACTGATGGAGTAAATAAAGGGGAGAGTGATCCAACATGGGAAGTGAGATACTCAGCAGACTCATAGAATGGCAGATGTCCTAAATAGCACTCTGGCCTCAGAATCAGCCCTAAAGGCATTCGGAGCTGGCTGAAAAGCCCATGAGAGTATTTCAGGCATGGAAAGCCAAGACACTCTGGCAAAAGATCTCTGTGAGTGAGATCCCAGTGGAAAGAACAGGTCATCAAAGAAGGAGGTACCTTTCTCTGAAGGGAGGAGAGAACCTCCACTTTGACTATGACCTTGTCTAAACAAGATAAGAGTCAGAGAACTCAGAGGGCTTCCATAGCCTTGGAAACTCATGACTGGAGCATAGGGAGATTACTGATGCCATAGACAGGAGTGTCAATTGGTAAAGTCAACAACAGGAGTCACTGTGCACTTACTCCTCATGTAGGATCTCTGTCCTTAATGTGTTGTGCATTGAGATTTAATGCTATAACGAGTGCTCAAACAATATATTTCACTTTGTGTTTCTATGGGGGTGCAAACTGTTGAAATCCTTACTTAATGCATACTAAACTGATCCTCTGTAAAAAAAAAAAAAAAGAAATTATCAATTCCCAACTTGACTCTCACTGGGATTAAACATGACAATAGGTCTGCTCTGATTTCATCATCATTTAAAAAATCATCTATTATTTTTCACTTTATGTTTCTGTGTGGAAGCAAACTGTTGAAATCTTTACTTAATGTATACTAAGCTGATCTTCTGTATATTAAGAT
Source organism: Oryctolagus cuniculus (assembly GCF_964237555.1). Taxonomy (NCBI): domain Eukaryota; kingdom Metazoa; phylum Chordata; class Mammalia; order Lagomorpha; family Leporidae; genus Oryctolagus; species Oryctolagus cuniculus. The sequence goes on along the minus strand of NC_091434.1, from coordinate 91,907,055 downwards.
AATCGAAAATGAATCTTGATGTGAAATGAAGGGGAGAGGGAGTGGGAAAGGGGAGGGTTGTGGGTGGGAGGGACGGTATGGGGGGGAAGCCATTGCAATCCATAAGTCGTACTTTGGAAATTTATATGCATTAAATAAAAGTTAAAAAAAAAATGTGTGTGTGATATGGCTGGATGCTCACATTTATGTGTTTTCATCACTGTATTCTTTATGAAACATTAAAGTTAGACACAACCAAACCAAAGTCCATCAATAGAGATTAAGCAGAATACTGGACTGTAACACAGCACTCTGAAACCATTTTTTTTTTTTTTTTTTGACAGGCAGAGTTAGACAGTGAGAGAGACAGAGACAGAGAGAAAGGTCTTCCTTCCGTTGGTTCACCCCCAAAATGGCCACTATGACCGGTGTGCTGTGCCGACCCAAAGCCAGGAGCCAGGAGCTTCCTCCTGATCTCCCATGCAGATGCAGGGCACTTGGGTCATGCTCCATTGCCTTCCCGGGCCACAGCAGAGAGCTGGCCTGGAAGAGGTGCAACCGGGACAGAACTGGCGACCCAACCGGGACTAGAACCGGGATTGCTGGTGCCACAGACAAAGGATTAGCCTAGTGAGCCGTGGCACCAGCCCTCTGAAACCATTTTAAGCATGAATTAGCTATATCAATTAGCTGTAAAATAAAGTTAAGAATATACAGGGGAAAGATTGACACAAGTATAATTTATGCCCTCTCCTCTGTAAGATATTTGAGAAATTAACTGGTTAAATTTTGAGAAAGCCTGGAAGATGGGATGAGAGCAATTGAAAGATTTTGTTGCTCAGATTGTAGTTCCTGTACTTTTTTACATTGTCTAACCTAATACATTATTAATTCAATTTTATAAAAATATAAGCAAGGTTTATCTGGGGAGGAACATTGTAGTCCAAGTCTTGTTTTCTTCTTTGCATTTCTTTGTATCAAAAAGCAACTATTAGTGTTTATCTGAAAATAAGTATATCTTTTCTTTCTTTTTCTTATACCTTGAAAATCAAATTTTAAATTTCTCTATAAATTATATTGAAGGGATTCAAAAAGTTCCTGGAAAATTTGTATTACTTTTTAATTCTATTTACATGAACTTTTAAAAGTCCCTCCATACGATTAAAGACTGCCAGATTAACAAAATTAAGAAAACTTATTTTTTCAAGAGAAGCAGAATATAAGGATGGGGCACTTATGCTCTCTTCATAAGCTTGTCTTCAAGTAGCAATGGGTTTCTACTTGGTCTCTTGATAAGACTTTGCTGATTATATCACTTCACAGCTGAGGGTGATTCAGATACCTTTAAACAATAAATGTGTGTATACATGTATATATACATGTATGCATATATTTATAATACAATGACAGTTCAAAAACCTGGTGGCAATATTTACTAAGCACTTTATTTATTTTTTGAAAAATTGTTTATTTTACTATCAATGTTTAAAATATACAAATGTTTTTGTTGTATGTATTTTGATCAAATATATAATACATATGCATAATTAGATGATTATAACAGGCAACATATTAACATATCCATTACTTCACACAGTTACAGATTTTGTTATTTTAAAAATTGTGTATTTAGGGGCCAGTATTGTGGTGTAGTGGGGTAAGCCACAACCATCAGCAGCAGCATCCCAGATGGGTGCTTGTTCTTGTCCTAGCTGCTCCACTTCTCGTCCACCACCCTGCTAATTTGCCTGGGAAAGCTGCTGAAAATGGCCCCAGTGCTTGGATCTCTGCACTCATGTGGGAGACCCCAAAAAATCTCCAAGCTTCTGGCTTCAGCCTTGTCCAATCCTGACTATTATGGACATTTGGAGAGTAAATCAGAAGATGAAAGATCTCCCTCTCTCTGTCTCTGTCACTCTGTCTTTTAAGTAAATAAATTAATATTTTTAACAATGTGTTTTAAGTTATTTTTATTTACTTGAAACTCAGAGACATAGGGAGTGACCTTCCATCCACTAGCTGACTTTCCCAATCTAGGTTTTAAAGAAATCATACTCTTTTCCACAGCACCAGGAATAATTTATATCCCCCTCAACAGTCTATAGGAGTTCCCATTTCTCTACATCCTTGCCAGCATTTGTTACTTTCAGTGTTTTTGATAATAGCCATTGTGACAGGGGTGAGGTGATATCACATAGGGGTTTTGATTTGCATTGCCCTGATGGTTATGTGATGTGGCGCATTTTTTATATATCTGTTGGTCATTTGTTTTCTTCTTTTGAGAACTGTCTATTGAGGTCTTTTGCCCATTTCTTAACTGAATTTTTTGTTGTTGAGTTTATTGAGTTGTTGATGTATTCTGTATATTAATCCTTTCTGGATAAGTAGCTTGCAAATATTTTCTCCCATTCTGCTGATGTCTCTTCACTCTATTGCTTCTTTGGTTGTGCAGTAGTTTCAGAGTTTGATATAATCACATTTGTCTAATTTTCCTTTTGTTGCTTATGCTTTGGGGCCTTATCCAAGAAACCATCACCTTCCCCAATGTTTGAAGTGTTTGTTCTATGTTTTCTTCTAGCAATTTCATTGTGTCAGGTCTTACATTTGGATCTCAGATACATTTTGAATTGATTTTTATATGGTGCGAGATAGGTATCTAATTTCATTCTTTTACATATAAGCATACAGTTTTGCCAGCACCATTTATTAAACAGACTATCTTTTCGGCAAAATATGTTCTTGGCATGTTTGTCAAAAATTAATTGGCTGTATGTATGTGTATTGGTTTCTGAGCACTCTATTCTGTTCCCTTGATCCATGTGCCAGTTTTTACATCAATACTATGCTGTTTTAATTACTGTAGCTGTGCACTTTGCTTTGAAATCAAGTATTGTAATGCCTCCAGTTTGAGTTTTTTCCTGAGGATTGTCTTTGGTTAGTCTGGATTTTTTGGGACTTCATATGAATTTTAGGATTGTTTTTCATCATCTGGTGAAAAATTTCATTAGTATTTTGATAGGGAATATATCAACCTACAGATTGCTTTAGGTTCTATGGACATTTCTTTCAATATCTTTCATTTGTTTTGTCCAGGATGATTTTTTTTTCATCAATGCTCACCATTTTCAGTGTAGATTAGATTTGTTACTAAAGCTCTTATTTTTTTGGAGCTATTCTGATTCAAATTTCTTTTTTTCCATGAGATCATTATTAGTGTATATAAATGCTGGTATTTTGTACATTGATTTTGTATGCTGTAACTTTACTGAATGTTGTTATGTTTTAAAGAATCATTTAACATGCTATTATAGACAAACATCATTGAAATTGGGAAAAACATATACTGGAGTTGGAATTTGCCTCAACATAATGTAGCAGGACTTTTCATAATAGCCAAAATATGGAATCAACCAACATGTTAAACTTCTGATCAATGAATAAAGAAAATCAAACACTATAAACACAATAATACACTATTCAGCCATAAAAAGAATGAAATCCTATCATTTGCAGCAAAATAGATGGAAATTGAAGACATCATATTGAGTGAAACAAACCAGACACAGAAAAGCAAATACTGCATGTTCTTCCTTATATGTGGGAGCTAAAACTTAAAAGAAAAATACTCAGTCTGAACACAGAATACTAATTGCTAGAGGCTAGGAGGTGTGAGAGTGTTGAAAGCAGGGGTAAATAGGAAGTCTTTGTATTGTTATCTCACAGTTTTTGCTTTGAATATTTTATTTTTTTCTGAAATAAAATGTTAAACAGATTAAGAGCTATCTGAAAAAAAATCAGAAAGAGGGAATCAAGAGCAAGATACATTTGGTACTCATTGTGAGAGATGGCAACTTGCCAGGTATGATTCTGATGTATTCAGTGGTCCTGGTATCCTTGACAGGAGCTGTGATCTGATCAAGTTGCATCCCCTGTTCCTTGAATTCGTTAACTCACCCCCATACTCATTGTTCCAAATCTACAAATTCTAATGTTAAAATTCATTTTAGGACACTGACAAAATGTAAGGTATTATCTATTAAACTAATGTCTTATATTGTGATGCCTGAAAAGCATTCAAACACCCACTTTCCTAATTTCATTTGAACTACAGCAGAATTTTCTCAGTTTGATGGAACCTACAAGAAGAACTTTCCCTGAAGGTTTAATTCAAGGCACTGTGGCTGGTGAAGGGTGAGGATGGGTTTGATGAATTCAGCATTCGACTGAGCTCCTGCAACCACCAGATGCTCTTCCCTCCAACAGAAAGGTCATCCCTGGCAAAGCCTACAAAAATGAAGATTAGGCTTTTAAAGGAAGGAAAATCTTAGTTGGAGATGATGACTTTCACCCGAATTTTTTTTTCTTTTTATTGCAGTGGAAAATTTTATTGCACATAGAAAATCAGAGTGCCTGTAGGACAAATGAATCCTTCTGGGCAACTTCTGAGTTCTCTTGCTGTTGTGTGCGAAATGTGGTTCAACAAGGACTTGAATACCAATGCACTGCATATGTGCCTTAGGTGACCTCTTCAGAATCCTGACCTATTATTTCTCTCAACTACTTGCCTGCCTTCCTATAAAAGCAACCTAATGGAATTAAAGGGTTTTTTTAAGCAGGTGTGTTATTTTGAGTGAACTTCTGTTTAACTTCTGCCTTTTGGGAAATGTTACTACCTTCAACAATCAAAAATTGTCTGGTATATGTAGTAATTGTTTCACAAATTTGTAATTTTTCTCCTCCCCAGTTCACTCAATGGAGTTGCAGTGGTTTGAATTGGGTGTCCCGGAAAGACATGTTGAAGCTCTAATCTCCACTACCTGTGAATGTGATCTTATTTGTAAATAGCACATTTGCTATTGTAAGAAGGTAAGGATCACAAGAAGAAATTAACCTGGATTCACAGTGAATCCTCAATTCATTGACTGGTGTCTTCGTAAGAGGAAAGGACACACAGAGGCACAGAGAGAACCATTGGAAGACAGAAACAGTAAGCAGGGTAATGCAGTTCCAAGCACAGGAACACCAAGGGCAGCAAGGATCAGAGCCACCAGCATCTAGAAAGGGGCCAGGTTAGATTCTCCCCCAGAACCTTCAGAAGCAGAAGTGCATGGCTCTCACCTATTTCTGAAGCCAGGTCTCTAAAACTGAGAGAACGCATTGCTGTTGTTTGAAGCCATCACAGGACTGTGTGGCAGTCCTGTGAAACCAAATACACAGGCAAACCCCATCAACCTTCTGAGACCACCACCAACATTTAATACAGACCATACCCCAAATGGAAGACACTGAAATTAATACAAAGATTTTTTTCATGAATATATCTTAATGTAAAAGCAAAAGACTAAGTGGTATGATAGAGTAAAAAAATCAAAGCTGTTAACATTGCGGATTAGCAATAGGGTGGGGCACTTGATGTCATGGTTAAGATGCTGCAGGGGACTCCTCCATTCTGTATTAAGTGCGTGGGTGAAAACAACTGCTCCGCTTCTAATATGGCTTTCTGCTAACACACATACTGGGAGGCAGAGATGATGGCTCAAGTACTTGAGTCCATGACACCCATGGAAAACTCAGAAGGAGTTCCAGGCTTCTGACTTTGTCTGTTGTGAGCATTTAGGGAGTGAAAAGCATCTCTCTCTCTCTCATATTCTGACCATCAAGTGAAAACAAATAAATTAAAAAAAAAAAAAAAACATAGGTAGCACTATGTTGAAAAACAATCTGGCCAGTACTGTGGCTCACTAGGCTAATCCTTCGCCTGCGGCACCAGTACTCTGGGTTCTAGTCTTGGTTGGGGCGCCGGTTCTGTCCCGGTTACTCCTCTTCCAGTCCAGCTCTCTGCTGTGGCCTGGGAAGGCAGTGGAGGATGGCCCAGGTGCTTGGGCGCCTGCACCCACATGGGAGACCAGGAGAAGCACCTGGCTCCTGGCTTCAGATAGGCGCGCCGGCCATAGTGACCATTTGGGGGGTGAACCAACAGAAGGAAGATCTTTCTCTCTGTCTCTTTCTCTCACTGTCTAACTCTGCCTGTAGAAAAAAACTTTGCCTGTAGAAAAAAAAAAAGAAAGAAAGAAAAACAATCTTTATCTTGTAAAGCAGACAGTGTGAACACCATTGTAAAGGACTGGAAAGGAGAGATACTTGCACATGTTGACAGGTGCAGGGACCTTTCTTAAGCATTACTGTTCCTAATAGCCAGAACCTGGAAACAATCCGGGCGTCCATTAACAGGATAATTTAGGAACTGCATTCTATTCTTACAAATGGAATGTTATTCTGCAGTGAATGTTCATAAGATGCAGCTACATGCAACAAACTGAATGACATTTTGGAATAAGAACTTGAACCAAATACAAGAATTCATATATGGTGTAATTCCACCTTTATAAAGTTCTGAAAATAGTCCTTAAAAGTAAATTATATTATTTGGAACAAAATACTTAGGTAATAAAACTTTAAAGCAGAAAAAGAAGTGATTACTCTGAGATTTAAGATTATTATAAAATTTAGGATAAGAGGGAAAGTAAGTGGTAACGATTAGAAAGAAAAACATGGGATAGTGGGGAGAGAAGGAGCTTTCTGTATTGGTAACACTCTATTAAGCTGGGTGGTGGTTTAATGAATGATTAAATTTAAATAATTCAAAATTTTTGATAATTTTTAAAAGGGTGAAAGATAAAAAAAGAAAGAAAAGAATTCATAAAAGTTTTAGAAGCATGAAACACCATAATTCAGCTTGAAGAAATGTTTATGTTTTCATATGCTTCTTCCACATTATCTTTCCTGCTCTGGTTTCCAGCCTGTCAGCAAAACTCTTAGTTAAGGCAATTTTGACTGAAATTTAAGATTCTGGAAAAGAAGGGAATATGATGAGAAAGCTAACTAACTGTTGTTTTGGAGTCAGGGCTATGTGGAGAATTTTGTATTTAGCTTTGCAAGAGGTCAGTCCCCTCCTCCTCCAAGGTTACCAGGAGATGAGATTGTTTGGGGGCTGGTATAGGTAGGATGAAGGGAGCTAACATACACACAGCACTAAGGCACTTCCAAAGGGGTTTTCACATGGTCTCATTATAGCCACATTCAAGTCCCTTGAGAAAACCTGTGCTGCTGTTTTGCTTCCCAGATTGTCATGCTGCAGAGAATTAATGAGACTGACCAGAATCACAAAGTAGGGGAATGACAGAATTGGAAACCAAGTTTTCTTCCACAGAATTTAGTGACCTTTAATGGAATTCCATGGAAATTTTACTGACCTCAACATCGATGTGATGGGAAGATTATATTATACTGAGTAGACTGATGCAAATGTCTTAAACTGAGATGATCATGACATGGGCCAGCACTTACCAGCTCCAAGGGGCTGCACAGAGAACACAGGTCCAATTTGAACCAATCATGGTACATCTGAGGACACTTGTTAATTGCAAGGCTTGCACATATGGCATAGCTAAAAGACAAAATTCAGAGTACTTGTTATAGTTTATACTGCCTACCAAAGTACTCCGTTTATCTTCCAAATGGTTGATATTTCATCCTTCTACCCCAAATACCCACATTCTCTAGCCAAACCCCAGTTTTAGAAACTCCAAGTAATGAGTCACTTAGTAAATCATTTCACATAAACAGACCTAATCAGATCTCTGTGTGGACTTCATGCTGGAGAAAGTGTGCAGACCTCAACTGTTTCATATTGCTGCCCTCCATGCCAGTAAATCAACCATTTGTAATACTGCTTCTGCCAAGAAATCCCTTGGGTCCCCATGTGGTTTCAACAGAGGATATATGAAAAGACTGAACAAATATCATTGTTTTATCCTCATTTCTGTCCTCAAAGCCTGGGCAAACTTAAGCAAGCTGTTTTTAAGATCTCAACAAATTGTGAAAGTCTATTGAATCCGTTCCCAGTGCTGGTACTCTGAGTTTGGGAGTTAGAAGGTAAAAGTTTATTTATATCTCTCAACTGCTTGAATGAAGTAACTCTGAAATAAAGCATGAGCTAAAACTGAAGCAAAATGAAGGTCCCATCAGCATCACGATGAATTATTTCTTTTCATTTCTCCAGCTAATTTCTCAAATACAATGTAGCTGAGACACAGGCCAATGAATTAGCAATTTTGTAAATACTTAGTCCCTCCTTTATCCAGAGGGATAGGTTCTAACACCTCCCAGTGGGTGTCTGAAACCATGAGCAGCACCCCATCCTACGTGTCCTATGTGTTTTCCTATTTATTTGTGCCTATAATGAAGTTAACTTTATAAATAGGCACAGTAACAGATTAATAATTAATAATGAAATAGAACATTTATAAGAGTATTTTATAATAAGACACTATTTTCTGACTGTGTTGACTGGGGTAACTAAAATTATAAAATAGAGAACTGTGGATAAATGGGAACTGCTCTAGTAAAGGTTTGTTATAATAGTAGAATCTTAGGGACTGAGACAAAGAGAAGATTGCATTGTAAAGAAAAGAGCACATGGGAGCTGGTGCCGTGGCTCACTTGGTTAATCCTCCGCCTGCAGCACTGGCATCCCATATGGGCTCCTCTTCCAGTCCAGCTCTCTGCTGTGGCCCAGGAAGGCAGTGGAGGATGGCCTAGGTGCTTGGTCACCTGCACCTTCATGGGAGACCAGGAAGAAGCACCTGGCTCCTGGCTTTGGATAGGTGTAGCTCCTGCCATAGTGGCCATTTAGGGGGGTGAACCAACGGAAGGAAGACCTTTCTCTCTCTCTCACTGTCTAATTCTATCTGTCAAATAAAAAAAAAAAGAGCACATGGTTGCAACAATGTTTACTTATTCTCCACGGAGCAGCACATGATGCTGGATCTGAGCATAACACACTCTTACACTAAGAAGGGTCTGGCCTCTGAGTGTGTATTTTTTTAAGATTTATTTATTTTACTTGAAAGAGCTACACAGATAGAGAGGAGAGGCAGAGAGAGAGAGAGAGAGATCTTCCATCCACTGGTTCACTCCCCAGATGGCCACAATAGCCAGGAGCCAGGAGCTTCCTTCAGGACTCCCATGTGGGTGCAAGGGGCCCAAGGACTTGGGGCATCCTCTACTGCTCTCCCAGGCCATAGCAGAGAGCTGAATCGGAAGAGGAGCAGCCAGGACCAAAACCAGCGCCCATATGGGATGCCGGTGCTGCAGGCTGGGGCTCTAACCCACTATGCCACAGTGCTGGCCCCTTAGTGTGTATTTTAAAACAGCTCTCAGACCACCTCCTTCATCCCTGCCTTCCCTCGCCAAGATTTACCTCTGTAGTGCAATCGTACATACCTTCATAACCTGAAATAATCTCTCCAGCATTACCATTCATCTAAAATGACATACAGGAAGAAGATGAGTTGGAATATCGGTATACTCCTTTCGAAAAATTAGAAAGTCTCACATGCAAAGTTTATCTTTTAAAGTAGAATGGTATGTGTTTCACATAATCAATATATACAAAGAGGGTATTTGGTTTATTTTTAAAAAGTCAGGTAGAGTTGAAGGAAAGGACGTGGAGAGAATGATTCTCGCTTAAGCTAGAATTCAGCAATCTGGCCTGACCCAGGGCATTGCTCTGGTGGACAAAATAACAGTAGCCTTCCTTTCACAGTGTGTTCACTATACATCTCCATGCAAATGAAATTGTCTCTGGTGAGAGAATATCCAAGTCAATTAAAAGGAGCAAATCAGCCTGGATGGTCTAAGGACCACTATTTGCAGAAATAATTTAAGTATTTTCATATCTGAAAGAAATCTTCACTTGAAATTGTCAGGAGACTTGGAACCAATAAACCTTAAGACCCAAATCTGAAAAATGGAGATAATAACTACACTTCCTTTACTGGGTTGCCATGATGGTTTAATGATATCCTATAAAGGACTAAACAAGAAGTCAAAGACTTAGTAATTGGTTAATAAAAATTATAACAATTACATTTACACTATTTTTCACCAAAATATTCATTTGCATATTAAATTTCAAAGTTATACCTCAAGAGTAGAATAATAATAAATACTACACACCAGAATATTGTGTTGCAATCTACAAGTCAATTTGTTTTCCACATGTCATTACTGCTTGCAGTAATCTTCAGATTCTGTATTTCCATGTTCCAAAGATAAAAACCAAGGCTACTCTCTGTGGGGAGTTCATAAATAAATAGGTAACAGTAATACTGTGTTGTACTGCTAAGTTAGACATTGACAGATTCAGAAATTGATCTGGGCTGTTTGTAATGAATATACCTTTGAGCCATATTTTCATAATTTTAATCATGACAAAATATTCTTTAAATCATCTTCTGACCACTCTGTCATTGAAGTGTCCTACTCAAAGAAATCTTTCCCTTTCCTTTTGTGTCCCTTTTAAAAAAGAAATGCTAAAAGCGTGAGTGCAAAGGAACATGTCAAATATGCAAAAGCACCTTATGGGATTTTAATCAGCAGGTATTTCGGAGACCTTTTCCAAGTGAGATGAAACAGAAGTACAAAGAGTTTAGTGATTTTGCTTGTTAGTTTGTTTTCAAGAAAAGCTTTATTTCCCTCCAATTAACAATATAATGGACTAATGATAATTTATCATGGGCAAACTTTTAAGTCTATGAAATCTTGCTGTTTTCATGTGCACTGTATGGTGATTAAAATGATGTATTGGTTCCTTAAAGCAGCAAATGACACCAACTCCAGGTAAAGCAATGAACTAAATCCATCCTGCCTGCACATTGTAATCAGTTGGAGCTTCTGGACTAGTCATGTCTGCATCCCACTCCAAGAGATGGAGATGTTACTGGTCTGCAGTGGGGTTCAAATACGGATGTGATTTGAAAGCTTTGGAGATATTTCTAGTCTGTGACCAATTGTTGGGAATCACTTCAATATGGCCATGATTAATGAACCAAGAACATACAAGCCTGAACCTCCCCTCAGGAAGCTTCAGCTTCTGCTTAAGAAAAATGCACTTTAAAAATTCACTGGCACACTTCAGAAAGATGCAAAATGTCTTGATCAGTGATAAATTCCTTTTTCTTTTCTCTTCCTTTCTATTCTCACTTACCTATTTCTGTAGTAATAAAACAGTTGGAGGCAAGAGAAATAGTGGAATCACACTGCAGAACAAAAAGTTAAAAAAAATCAAGGACCACTTAATAATGTGTTTTGTTGCAGATACCTTCAATCCTGCAGAAAATAAATGTCTCCTTGAGAAATGTGCTCACCCAGTGTCCAACCATAGTTATGGATGCTCAGGGACTATGTTAATTATGAAAACTGAGCATTGAGAATGGATTGTGCTGGCTTCAGTTAAAGCTCTGTTGATTCTCATTTGTTTGGTGACAAAAGCAAAGTCCAGAGTCCTCTCATTAGCTTTATCTTCATCCCTGCCTTCCTCACTAAACCAAATGGAGCTGTAACTTGTACCCAAATTTGTTATTGTACAGTTAGGATCCTAGCTTTTTGTGTTCATAGGCTATGCCAAAAGCAGAAAATGTCCCAGTGGTGGGAATCTGATTTCAATTTGGGGATGAAAGTACAATTCCCCTGCCAGGTTTAAATTGAGAGCATATTACTTGTTTTTACTTAATTTCTCAGCCTGCAGAATAATTTGGCACATGTGTGCAGTATATGTTCACTCACTGCTTCTTCAGGGACCTTGACCTTGATAGGCTCATTGTAACTGGGGAGAGAAGTTAATGAATGAGAATCCTAGTGAAACTCCCTATCTATATAAGACAATATGTGCATCAAAATTAAGAGGGGTAACCAAATATGAGAGAAGTGGATTAATAAATTTTTCTTGCTGCTGACAAATTTAAAAACTATTTGAGAGACAAAGAAACACACACACACACAGAGAGAGAGAGAGAGAGAGAGACTGCATTTACTGATTTGCCCCTCAAATAGCTCTCAATGCCTGAGAGTGTGTGATGCCAAAACCAGGATCTGGGAACTCGATCCAGGTCTCCCGCATGGGTGGCAGGAATCCAATTACTTGAGCCCTTGCTGATGCCTGCCATGGTCTGCATTAGCAGGAAGCTGGTATCAGAAGCAGAGATGAAACTCAAATCCAGGTCTTTCCAAATGGGATGCAGACATCTCAAGTGCATCCCGATCACTGCACCAAGAAACCCGACCCCACTGTTTCATGTTAAGACCCGAGGCACATGGGGACAGGCAGGTGAAATGCAATGGCTCTCAAAGCAGACACATGATTACAGCAGGTCAATTCGAGAGAAGCCACCCTGCTCTCGGGGAATCCCTACGTTACTACACACTGTAAATACAATCCCTCTTACACAGATGTTGAATCGGCCTATGAGAAATCTCAACGGAGATTGTACAAGCTTTCCTCTTCATGCACGCCTTTCCAATGTATTCCTTTTTTTTTTTAAAGGTTTAAAAGCAAGATTTATTAGAGTTGAAGACCTCCATCCAGAGTGGCATGGAGGAGGGCTGCAAGAGAAGCAAAACCTCAAGGACCCCGGGGCAGGGGTTTTTAAGTACAATTTTGAAGAAAAAAATTTTATAATCAGATTCCTTTTTAACATCAGTAATGGTTGTCATTTCCTACATAATTGTAGTCTCCCTAATCCAGAAAAATATGTGCTGATAAAAAGCACCAAAGAGCAGTGGATGTCTAGTATAGCAGGTAAGATGCTGCTTGGGATGCCCACAGAATTGACTATTAGACACTGCTGTCCAGTCATTTGTCAGACCCCCTCCCCCCCCATCAATCATTATTCTTCAGCTCCACCCCCTGCCATGCTCCTCTCAGGATCTATGCTTGCTGGAATCTACAGTCTTTAAACCAAGAATTTCCCTAATACCCCTCCTTCAGCACCTTGCCTCTTGCATGGCCCCTCTCCATGCCCCACATACAGTTATTGTGACTTCAACATACACTGACTCTCAAGTCAGAGCTAAATTGGAAATTTCTGTTATTTAATTACCTGGAGAAATTGCAATCCCTTTGTTACTATCACATATGTTATAATCCATCTAAAAAGCCCACTTCTGCGTCTTTCTTCCTGCATTCCCAGAGCAATCGACCACACTGCAGTCTACTTATAACCCACTAGTTTATCCTCTTGGTCATAACTGTAGCTGAGAACTATTCTTCTGGCCTAGGGCGATGTTAGCACAGCTCTTGGAATTCCCCCGCAGTGGTCCCCATCAATGACCCACAGCCACTCCAGCTTAGAAACAGCTGACCTCTGCATCAGTGAAACTATTGAGTGGGGGAATTTGGCTTTGGCTGCAGTTCAGATCTCCTGAAAACATTCCTCTCTGCTTTGTAGTGAATGTTGCTCCTTTTCCTTTTCCTCACCTACTTTCCGTAAGGAAGCTAATGAACAATTACTGAGAACAGAGTAAAGGCGAATCTGTCGCAAAGTGTGAACTCTACCAGAAGGTTTATGTTTTAAATGGGCAGCATGACCTTAAACTTACATTTTTTTATAGAAAATATTATTTATTTATTTGAAAGAGAAAAACTGAGCCAGTGCGGTGGCATAGATTAAGCTTCTGCCTGCCATGCCGGCATCCCATTTGGTTGCCAGTTCAAGTCCCCACTGCTCCACTTATGATCCAGCTCCCTGCTAATACATCTGGGAAAGCAGCAGAAGATGCCCAAGTCCTTTAACCGCTGCACCTCTCTTTCTCTCCCCCTCTCTCTCTCTCCTTCTCTCTCTCTCTCCTCTGTATCTCTTTCAAATAAATAACTAAATCTAACAAAAAACAAAAAAGGGATTTTCCAGCCACTATTTCACTCCCTTAATGCTGGCCCAGGCCAAAGTCAGGAGCCAGAAACTCCACTGGGGTCTCTCACGTGCATACCAGGAAGTCAACTACTTGGGTCACCCTCTGTTGTCTACCAGAAGCATTAGCACAATGCTGGGTTGGAAGTGGAGGACTAGAACCCAGGCATTCAGATATGGGATGCCTGCATTCTAAGTGGTATGCCGGCAACTTAAGTGGTAGCTTTACTTGCTATGCCAAATGCCAGCCCCGAGCCCAGAGATCTTAAAACAAGACCATCTTTCCTGTGGAACTAAATCCAGTGAATAATATGCCTTTGGGGGCAAAGGGACCTCCTGGCTTCCTGGAAACATGCAGCATACTTTTATGCCATCTCTCCATATTTCCACCTTTCGCAGACCAGCTTACTTTGATAGAGGAATTAAAATGGACAAGATCCAAGTACAGTCATGCTTTCCTTCTCAAAACCAGAAATCTGGCTTAATATCTCAAGCTTGCACTTCTTTCATTGTCTTCCAAATTGATCATAGCCCTGACTTCACAGTAGGTGTTCAATAGCTACTCAGTACTCAGATCTTATAAAGCATCTATTGATTTCTGAATGTCAGAAATATGCATCTCTCTACCTCTTAAAATTTAATTAAATTGTAAACTTGCCAATCAGAGCGTACACTTATATTTTGGAATAGTGCCAAGTAAATATTCAGAAACTAGCATTATGTTTCAGTGGTTATGGTTGTGGATCAGAATCAAATCCTTTGGGTCTGCAATGAGCAGATTAACACTAACCAGGTGACCAGAGAAGGTTATTGAATATGTCTGGCTTAGTTTTATCATGTATGAAATGAGGGTAGTAAGTATCTGTCTCATGGGTTTGTTGCAGGAATGAAATGTGACAACCCCTGTTTAATGCTTAAAACAGTTTGTAACAAGAAATTTAAACATGGCTCTTCATGCTGTTTTTATTGCCATATCTATATAATAGACATAGATATCACAGTGATTCTAAATTGAATGTAGAAATTACATAAAAAAAGTATAATCAATTGGTCACACAACTCCAAAACTCCCAGTAACTTTGAAACTATAAACTATAAAGAGAAAAGAAAGAGAGGAGTTACTTATGAGAAGGCTTCCTCAGTAAAAATTGAGAGCCATAAGTCTACTAAGTCCCTAAAATTCATTTTGGGGAAGGTGGTTGTGTTGTGTGGTCTTATTTGTTAAACCACTGCTTTGTTTTGTCTTGTTTTAATTTTGGAGTAAGAAAGGTCTGCAGTGGGAACTATTTGAGACCTAGATGCACGTTTCCTACATCTGGAGAAAGCTGGGGAAGAGGATTATTCACCTGTTTCACCAATTAGGAGGGCAGAAAAAATACAAATGGGTTCAGTGCCTGGGTGCCTGAGGGGAGAGTGCTGGTGGGCTAGGGGCAGCCTACGGCACCAGCGTTTGTCAGTGAAAAGGATTCTTGGGGATCCCAGTCCTGCATACCCAAGAGAGAGAAAATTACTTGGTGTCAAGACTGTCAGAGTTGCCTGAGAGGATGGACAGTCCCAGCAGCTAAAACTGGAGGAGAGCAGCAATGCGTTAAAGCAAACATAAGCAACCACTCTATGTAGATGTGCATCATTGGTTCCTTGGCAAATGCAGAAGACACATTTCTTTTCTGTTGTATCTTCCTCCCTTCCCCACAATTGTTCATGCCTCAACAGATCAGAAACTGGCTGGAAGGCTGGTTGATTTCCTTGTTCAGGGCTTTCCAGAGGACCAAACTAATAGGCTACATGTATGTGTACATATATTATATGTATATAATATTTATGGGGGGAGAAGGAATTAGTTTAAGGAATTGGCTCATGTGATTGTGGAAGTCAAATATCCACAGTATAGGCTGGCAGGCTGGAGATGCAGGAAAGAGTTTCACAGTGAGCTGAAGATGTCAGTCTACTGGCAGAGCTCCTTCTGAATCAGGGAAGGCAGTTCTCTGCTCTCAACTGATTCGACAAGTCCACATTAAGAGGTGTGCAGGGTGGGAGTGCGGAGGAGATCTACTTTACTCCACACTACTGATTTAAATGTGAATCTCTTCTAAAAAATACTAGAATAATGCCTGGCCAAATAATCTGGATACTGTGGACTAACCAAATTGCCACATAATTGGAATTCTTCAAAAGTCAGAAGCAGGGAACAGGACATGAGCCAGGGCATAAGAGGAAGAGCCTGCGTACAGGTCTTTCCCATTTAGGATTTGCAAACTTGTGAAAAGGGAGACCAGGTGTGATGTAAATTAAAATGATGAGTTTGATTTGATGTGCCGCATGCTAGATTCTCTGATCTTTCATGTAAAGATATATGTGTAAGCTGAAGTGAACTGAGTACACCAGAACAGGAAGTCATGAACCCATGCAAACATGAGACAATGCTAAATATTTTCAAAACATAGTGAGAGTCCACAAAAGGAAAAGAAAACAGATCTTTGTGCTTGGTTTATAGTAAATATGCAATAAATAATCACTATTATGTAAAATGATTAACAAGTAATGTTTAAAATCCATACTCTTATATACTCAT
Source organism: Oryctolagus cuniculus (assembly GCF_964237555.1). NCBI lineage: Eukaryota > Metazoa > Chordata > Mammalia > Lagomorpha > Leporidae > Oryctolagus > Oryctolagus cuniculus. The sequence continues at coordinate 91,890,756 of NC_091434.1, read as the reverse complement.
ATGACAAGGCTTCCAAAATTGGTGGAAAATATGTTATGAAAAAAGCTATTCATGAATTTCAAAAAAAAATTGGCACCAAAATAAACTTATCTTTTAATTCCATTTTCCATAAACTCCTAGTGCTTTCTTGCTGGTTACACATAAATTTAACTTGGCAACAAGAAATCGTGGTATACTTTTCCCCGAACTGCTTAGTAGGTGAGAAAGAGCAATTTTCTATGTATTTACTTCTTTTATAAAATTGTATTCCAGTGGTTGTGCTTTACGGTTTGGCATTTCACATAAATATACTGCCTGAACTGTGCTCTGTGGTGTGAAATATATCACCTTGAAAATGTGAACATGCTTATGCTATGGCAATCATAGTTGCCTTTGTTGGTGTTTATAGTGCCTGTAGCTTGAGGACAAAATTAACTATTAGGTAAATAAACAATTAGTTTGCTCAGTTGAAGTACAGAACTGTAATGAATTTACTTACTGTTATGCCCTCTCCCCATTTCCCCATTTCTCTACCTTTTTACAATTTACTTGCTTACTCTGCTATCTGGATTCTGTATTGCATTCAAAGGTCAGCCCACGACATCGGTTAACCTGACCTAATATTGGTTTTGTGTTTAAAGGTGCTTTGAAAATGTTACTCTCCTGATTGTAAAAGCAATCCTGTAGGAGACGCTTTCAAAGTTGATGATAAAAACCCATAAAATAAACCTGATTTCTGGTTGTAAGGCTGTAAAAGACTTACATTAAGATAGAAATTGACCTTATTACATAAATAAACACCTTTCCCATTATAGCATTAGAGGGGTTAATTCAGCCATGGACTTCTTGATAATCTTCTTTTTTTTTTTTTTTTTTTGCTCCTTTCCTTGTTTTTTTCCTTTGTTTATTACATATTGTTAAAAGGATTTAGTGCTAACCTATGCAAAACCTTAGTCAAGACTGCAGTATAAATCTTCAGTTACTTTAAAAAAATTCTGCTAAAACACTAGCTCAAGTCACCCTTCCGTCAACATGAGAGGTCTGTGTGAACTAATGGGAACCATAACCAAAAATAAATTACTGTAGGGGGCTATGGACTGGGATGGCATTGTCCCTGCATTAAGTCTTACTTTCCTGAACAATAAAGTGTGAGATGTGGCTGCATCCTTTGGCCACACACTGCATGTTAAACAATTTGTGGTTAAGGTTTAAACAAGATTCATGCTGGAAAATCAAGCAATTTCAGCAGTCCTAGTCTCATTCCCTCAGACCACTCTGAAAATAAGATACTGCCAAGTTTTTGAAAGTGGAGTAGAAAGAATGTAAGGCTGACCATTGACTTTTCAGCACTGTATAAATCAAGAAGCTTGCCAACCAAAAGACAGAATGCACACCAGAATCCACAATGATGCGGGCAATTGCCGTGGTGAGGGTTGAGACTCGGAAATAGAAGTTGTAACACTGTGTTTATATTAAGCAGCAGGAAGCATACGACCCTCTGATTTTCTATTAAGTGGCTGATTGGTTTTTGACAACCTGTGGCTTTTTGTTAAAGCTTTACAAAACACTTTCTAAAAAAATCTAAATAAACTTAATTGATCTTTCAATAGCTCTCAGTAAGTCATAACCAGTAAAATTTCTTGAACATCTATTAAGAGCTGTGATAGACATTAATTATGTTGGATAACATGTTAACATAAAGGAGCAATACAAAAGTAGGAAGAACCTTACATGGACATAAAAAAAAAAAAAACGGATTTTAAAACACACGTGTGGGGCAGGCGCCGCAGGCGGAGGATTGAGCCTATTGAGCCAGCACACCAGGTTCAAGTCCCTGTTGGGGCACCGGATTCTGTCCTGGTTGCCCCTCTTCCAAGCCAACTCTCTGCTGTGGCCCAGGAGTGCAGTGGAGGATGGCCCAAGTGCTTGGGCCTTGCACCCCATGGGAGGCCAGGATAAGCAGCCGTGGCGGCCATTGGAGGGTGAACCAACGGCAAATGAAGACCTTTCTCTCTGTCTCTCTCTCACTATCCACTCTGCCTGTCAAAAAAAAAAAAAAAGAAAAGAAAAAAAGAAAAAAAAAACACAAAAAACACATGTGTGGTGAGAAGGAAGCCATTGGTACAATGTCAGCTTGTGTTCAGTGACTGCAGCACACTGCTCACTCTCATAATAACCTGGTTTATGTTCTTCTCAGATCCTGAGATCATTTTTTATCACAGTCTCTAAGATGTCCATCCTCCCGTCTTTTAGCAAGTGGGTTCCCCAGACCTCTGAATGTTACAGAAAGGTGGGTCTTGCTGATACTCCAAGAGCTAAAAATATGAGACTGTCCTTGCCAACAGGCACAGGCCTTCCAAGTAGGCAACTAGGAAAGCAAGCATGCCAAGAGACAGAACATGAGGTCCTCTTGGGTAAACAGGACATGCTTCCCCGTGTGACCTCTGTCTGACCTCCAAAGGGGAAGAGCCAAAGCAGTCAGCATCTCTCCCCAGGGGAATCAGCGCCAGCGACAACTGGAGCCCAGAGAAGAGAGCCTCGGGAAGGAGCAAAGCGAAGACAGGGCAGTATTTCTAGGCAGAAAGAAGTGACAATGCTCCTGCAGGACACATTGGTTCTAGGTCTGTCTCCAGTACCTGTCTCGTTTCCTTGTGGAAAACAGCAGTTAGACCTAGAGCGATTTGTTATAAAACCAGTTTTCCTGTTGTTCTCAAATAGGAAGACAGGAAGAGAATCTTTGCAATTTATGATATGTGATATCTGAAAATGCAAGGTCCTGTTAATTATAATTGGACTCCTGATTAGGACAGAGAATGCTGAACTGCTGTCACTTTTTTTTTGTGCTTCTTTCAGCACATACTAGAGGCAATCACACGAACGCTTTTCTTATAAATACAATAAATAAATATGGAATGAGACTTTGGGGCCAAATTGGCATTGGTATCATTTAATTTCTTCATGTGTTTCTAGCCAATTAAATGAATGGGTACCTATGGTAATTAAACTCACTTTGATAATTAGGCAGTAAGGATTCTTAAATTACTGAATGTTAATGAATATTTTCCCAGTATGGTCCCTGGATCCTACATGCTGCCAAATGGAATTTCCCTTTTATCATTAAAATATAGAGTTCTTCCAAAATTCCACATAGATAAGAGAAACTACAAATAGAGAATTTGGTTCTGTTGCCTCTTTTTACAAGTCTGGACAAGTTGATGAAATACGAATCTAAAACAAATTTTGTTAGAAATCAGACATAGTTGAACTTATCCCTTGGAACCTGGAAGGCCACACCTAATTATGTGTAAATTGAAGTCATGTTCTGGGTAAAACTTCTGCTCCACCACAGCTGCCTCCTCACGGACAGCTAATAAATGTCCGCTATATTTGCTAATAATCTGAGATGCGCAAAGTCTGGGCAGTCTTGGAGGTGTGCTCTTGATGCAGAAGTGTACAATGGTCCTGCTGTGGCTGCTCCACTAGGAGATGAGTCATGCCCAAGCATCTTTATTTGAAACCTATGGTTTCCATTTTTCCTGGAAATGATTTTACAATCCTTTATAATTCGTTATTGAGGCTTGCAGTGCAAATTAGTAAACCAAAATACACTGAGTATTGAAGGAAGTATTGAAGGAATTTTTTCCAGGTCATGGCTTATATACAGTTATTTACTTAAATATTTCAAATGTTCTAGTATTTACTTTGAATAGTCAACAAATTCCTTAGAGGGGGAAGGAGGTTACAAGATACAGAAGTAGTTTTTCTTGGTCTGACTACTGGGTCCCCCACCTTACCCCTAAATTTATTTGTTGAAACCTAATCACAACATGGTATTAGGTGGGATGTTCGGGAGGTGAGTAATTGGAAGAGCGGAGCCTTCACAAGTGCATATGTGTGCTTACAAAAGAGGCCCCAGAGAGCTTCCAGCAAGAAAATGGTTCTTGGCAGAAAACAGATCTGCTTGTTCCTGAAGCTTGGATTTCCCAGCCCCTAGAACTGTGGGAAATAAATTTCTGTTTTATGTAAGCCATCCAGTGTATGGTATTTTGTTATAGCAGCCTGAATGGTCTAAGAAAATCCTTTATGTCCCAGAACCTGTTATGGCGCTCCACATATCATGATTCCATCACTCAGGAGTCCTGGCATATTGATGAGTGGGGCCAACATAATGCAGGACAAAACCACATGGGATGTTAGAACTAATCCAGCATATTCTCCACTCCATCAGTTGTTTCAATCAGCACATTCATAGTCACTGAGGTTGAAACTAGCCCAGTCATTTCAGTGTCATTTTGAGAGAGCCTCATGAGATTTGATTATATCTCACACATAAAATATACATAATAACCGTGCTGAGCCTGACTGGTGTGAGGACTAAGCTTCATAATACGAAAAGGACTATCGCACAGGTCCTGGTGTTTAATAAATACCACTTTCTCTTTCCTTCCTCCCTTCTTGGCAGCGTAAACAGCATTCATCTTTGTTACATGCTCAAATTTAGTTCTAAATCAATTTTAATCAAACCATCTGATTCGAATAAAATGGAATGAATATGATGAGACATCAGGGTACAAATCACAGAGATTAGTTTTCAGGGTTTTTATGACGTTCTCTTCTATTTCCCCTATGGAGATATTTTGGTTCCAATGATTCCACTCATATTCCCTCTTCTGGGAGCTTCTCTTCAAACTTGCCATAAAACGCTTATTCTTACATGTGTCACAATTTAGTTATGTGGCCTCACTTAACTGTAAGGAAACCAGGCAAACATAGATTTTCTTTAGGATATCGTGTGTGTGCTCAAAATAGGTCCTGTTCCCATTTAAGGAGGATGTGTTGGCTGTTAAATGATACTTTTTTTTTTTGTAAAAAATAACTACAAAAATCAAAATGAGAGATAATAGTGTCTTGGGTTATAGATGTGTTTTCAAGGTGGAGGCACATTAATTAATTTATTGATTAAATGTAGACTGTGAGAAAAATCAAGGATGACACCATGGTTTTAGATCTGAGCAGTGAAATGACAGATCTGTATTTACAGGGTTGGAGAAGACAGAATGGAAGGTAGTTTTGTGGTGGGCTAACTGAGGGTTCAGTTTGAGGCTTCCTCTATACTATGTAGAAACTGCACCTGCCTTTTCCCATTTGTGAAGTGGGGATAATAATAATACCTGCCTCATAACATTATTATGAGAATTACATGAGCTAATGTTTATAAAGTACTCAGACTCCAATAAGCCGTTGTCATCAAATTCAAACAGATGCAGAAAGAAAACTGCCACATTGCCACAGAATATTTCAATGGTGCATATAGAAACTGTAAAGAACCATCTCCACTTATTGTGTGCTGGTCATGCGTGCAGCTTATGGGCTCAAGTTTCTGAATGGAGATATTCACATACAGCACTGCTAGTCCCCTTTTTCCTGTTGTTACTTGGCTTTCCTGAGTTCCTTGAGAGGATTTTGTGCAGTTTTTTCAGGCAAGAAATAACAAAGAAGGAAGCATTGTGAGACTCTGAATTCATTAACCCTCAAATGACAATCTCAAATTTATTTTGACTTACTACATGTCCTATTGTCTAAGTGATTTAGGCTGATACTTGCAGCTTTTAATCATGCTATTCAAAGTGTTATGGAACCAAAGCCTTCTTTGATCAATGTGAGAATCCATAGAATCATGCAGTGGAAGTTTTTTTTGGTGGTTGGAATATAACTATAGAGATCTATTTTTATTTTAATTTGTAACAATTATACACAGACTTCTGAAAGATAGTGGAATCCATGGAGTTTCAGAGATATCTAGAAGTTAGATTTCCTTTATTTCTGATGCAACTGAAAAATTTCCAAAATGTATCTTGATATTGCTTTATTTTCCAGTAATTAATGACTTACTTAATGTGTTTAAATGACTTTCATTTTCAGTAAGGCACAATATTATTCCCCACCTCATAGAATGAACTTTCACCTATTTACCTCTTGGGTTGCTACTAAATTAAAGGTTGAAAATCTCTGGTTCTATAGAAACATGTGAAGAATATTCTTAGCACACTTACAAGGAGGAACTACAAGTTAATCACTATATGTTGAACCTGTCAGAGGATTGAGGTCTCAGAGTGCACAAGTTACCAGGAATAGAGGCACTGACAGGTGCCTCCTGGGAAAAATTGAACCTGAACATTTGTTTATGTGTGGCAGATTCTTTCAGGCACCATAAGAAATGGGAGGACACAGTTAAAATGTTTCTGAATATTGCTAAAGGCTGAGTGTGGGCTAGCACCAAAATGCAAAGGCCTTGAGGGTTATATAACTGTGTTGGCAATGTTCTCAGGCAGATTTGGGAGAATCTTGAAAAAGCTCTTCTCATGGTGCTGACTTGAGAAAGGAACCAACAACTTAAGCTTTGCACCTCCTCCATCTTTTCTAGAGAAAGAAAAGCTTTGTTTGCAGAGAGAAAAGCAATAAAATTACCACTTTAGAGCCCTCATAGAATCCCAGTGCATCTGGGGGAGATGAACAGAGAGAAAAGCACTCCTCCTTGAGGAGAGACAGGAATACCTGGTACACCCAGCTGGAATTCCTGTGAACCAAAGGAGAGACACAGCACTTGTGAAGGCTGAGGCTCCAGATCCCAGAACACAGCTCTACCTGAGCCTGAGGCTTAATTAGAATGTCAGCAACTGATCTCTTCCCCCACTCTCAGGCTAACCTATTTAGAGAGCAACAGAGCAGTGGGATATGGCTGAGAGAGCTGGAGGATGCAGATACTTATGGGAATTCTGGGCATTGTGAGGAAGACTAAAAACCAAGAAAGAAACAGATGTTGATAAAAGAACCTCTGTCAGACCAACTTCCAAATAAACAAAGGTATCGGGAGTGGAATTTTAAGCCTGAAATGCACTCAGGGTAATCATGAAATTAACTACTTTCAAACTCCACAATAACAAAATTAACAACTCACTTAAGAGATAGGCCAAGGACCTAAATAGATATTTTTCTAAAGAGGAAATCCAAATGGCCAACAGTCACATGAAAAAATGTTCAGGATCAGTAGCCATCAGGAAAATGTAAATCAAAACCACAATGAGGTTGGCTCACATACAGAAATCAAATAACAACAGATGCTGGTGAGGATGTGGGGAAAAAGGGACACTAATCCACTGTTGGTGGGAATGCAAACTGGTAAAGCCACTATGGAAGTCAGTTTTGAGACTCCTCAGAAACCTGAATGTAGCCCTACACATGACCCAGCCATCCCACTCCTTGGAATTTACCCAAAGGAAATTAAATTGGCAAACAAAAAAGCTGTCTGCACCTCAATGTTTATTGAAGCTCAATTCACAATAGCTAAGACCTGGAATTAACCTAAATGCCCATCAACAGCAGACTGGATAAAGAAATTATGGGATATGTACTCTGTAGAAAACTATACAGCAGTGAAAAAAATGAAATCCGGTCATTTGCAACAAAATGGAGGAATCTGGAAAACATGCTGAGTGAACTAAGACAGTCCCAAAGGGAAAAATATCATATATTCTCCCTGATCAGTGACAACTAACTGAGCACCTAAAAGGAAACCTGTAAAAGTGAAATGGACACTATGAGAAACAATGTCTTGATCAGCCCTTGTCCTGACTGTCGAAGAACAACTGCCGCTCCCTTGCCCGCAAAGGAACGACACTGTTCGCAGCTTATCGGTCTTCAGTAGACTTTTAATGAGAAAATAACAGTGACAGAGAAAGAATGAAGGGAGGAGAGTGGACAGGAAAAGCCCCCTCCTTCCTCAGCACACAGCTTATATACAAAATCTGGCCAATTGCAAGCGGGCTCAAGTCCATGCACGGGACACTCCAATCCGCTGTCTGTTCACGCAGTGTGCACGTGTCCTTGGGCCAATCAGATGAGGTGTCATACAGCAGGCAGGCTCACCGCGCGGTCCTTGGCGCCATCTTGTTGTTTACAACATTTTCAACTCCTCTGGAAAGTCCTGACCGTGGGAAAGCATTGCCCTAACCGAAACTAGCAACATTCGCCTTGTGATAAAGACACAGCAACAGCTATCAGACCGACCTTGACGTGGGGGCTCCATGGTTGTGCATCCCATGGAGCCCCACAAACAACTTAATATTTTATTCCTATTAGTATTTTTTTGTTCTACTTAATACCATTGGTTGAACTCTTTAATCAACACACAATTATTCTTAGGCGTTTAAAATTAACTGAAAAGTGATCCCTGTTAAATATAAGAGTGGGAATAAGAGAGGGAAGAGATGTACAGTTCGGCACATGCTCACTTGGACTTACCCCAATGGTAGAGTTAGAAACGTGTGAGGGGATTCCAATTTAGCCCCATCAAGGTGGCATGTACCAATGCCATCTCACTAGTCAAAGTGATCGTTTTCAGTTCATAATTGATCAAAAAGATAGGATTAAGTTTAAAAGGATTACATAAATAAGACCAGTGTCTACAAATAATAATTGATAGAATCAAAAGGGAGAGAATGATTCTACATGGGAAGCAGGATACACAGCAGACTCATAGAATGGCAAATGCCCTAAATAGCACTCTGACCTGAGAATCAGCACTTAAGGCATTCGATTCTGGCTAAAAAGCCCATTTGAGTTTCGCAGGCATGGAAAGCCAAGACACTGTGGCAAGAAAAATGATCTAAATGAAAGAGCTCTGTGAGTGAGATCTCAGTGGAAAGAACAAGCCATCAAAGAAGGAGGTCCCTTTTTCTGCAGGAAGGAGAGAACTTCCACTTTGACTATGGCCTTGTCTAAATAAGATCGGAGTTGGTGAACTCAAGAGGCTTCCATAGCCTTGGCAGCTCATGACAAGAGTCTTGGGTGATTACTGACATCGTAAATAAGAGTGTCAATTGTTAAATTAACAATGGGAGTCACTGTGCAGCTACTCCCCATGTAGGAGGATCTCTGTCTGTAATGTGTTGTACTATGCGAATTAATGGTAAAACTACTACTCAAACAGTACTATATACTTTGTGTGTCTGTGTGGGCACAGTCTGTTGAAATCTTTACTTAGTATATACTAAGTTGATCTTCTGTATATAAAGATAATTGAAAATTATCCTAATCCTAATCCTCCGCCTGTGGCGCTGGCACACCGGGTTCTAGTCATGGTCGGGGCGCCAGATTCTGTCCCGGTTGCCCCTCTTCCAGTCCAGCTCTCTGCTGTGGCCCAGGAAGGCAGTGGAGGATGGCCCAAGTGCTTGGGCCCTGCACCCGCATGGGAGACCAGGAGAAGCACCTGGCTCCTGGCTTTGGATCAACGCAGTGCATGGGCTGCAGCATGCCAGCTGTAGCGGCCATTGTGGGGTGAACCAACGGAAAAGGAAGATCTTTCTCTCTGTCTCTCTCTCTCACTGTCCACTCTGCCTGTAAAAAATTAAAATAAAATCAAAAAAATCAAAAAAAGAAAATGAATCTTAATGAAGAATGGGATAGGAGAGGGAGTGGGAGATGGGATGGTTGCAGATGCAAGGGAGGTTATGGGGGGAAAAGCCATAATAATCCAAAAGTTGTACTTTGCAAATTTATATTTACTAAATAAAAGTTGAAAAATAGAGGAGATAAAATGAAATCATGAAAATGCTTAGTTAACCCACGAAAATACATACAGGCTGGCACCGTGGCTCACTAGGCTAATCCTCCGCCTTGCGGCGCCCGCACACCGGGTTCTAGTCCTGGTCAGGGCGCCGGATTCTGTCCCGGTTGCCCCTCTTCCAGGCCAGCTCTCTGCTGTGGCCAGGGAGTGCAGAGGAGGATGGCCCAAGTCCTTGGGCCCTGCACCCCATGGGAGGCCAGGATAAGCACCTGGCTCCTGCCATCGGATCAGCGTGGTGCGCCGGCCACAGCGCGCCGGCCGCGGTGGCCATTGGAGGGTGAACCAATGGCAAAAGGAAGGCCTCTCTCTCTGTCTCTCTCTCTCACTGTCCACTCTGCCTGTCAAAAAAAAAAATACATGCAAAGGTGAAAGAAGAAACAGAATAATATAACAAGAAACAACTATCAAGATGAAGATTTTTATTTAATCTAATCATATGGACAAGGACAATCACTGTAAATGTGAATTATCTAAAATATACCAAGTTAAAGAGAAAGATTTACAGGTTGAATTTGAGAAAACACCATATATGTGCTGCCTACAAGAAACACACTTTAGTGGCCGATGCTGTGGCTTAATAATCCAAGCCTGAAGTGTTGGCATCTCATGTTGGTGTTGGTTTGAGTCCCAGTTACTCCTTTTCCAAATCAGCTCTCTGCTATGGCCTGGGAAAGCAGCGGAAGATGGCCCAAGTGCTTGGGCCCCTGAATGCACATGAGAGACCTGGAGGAAACTCCAGGTTCCTAGCTTTGGGCCAGCTCAGTTTGGGCTCTTGCAATCATTTGGGGAGTAACCTGCAAATGGAGGACCTCTCCCTCTGTGTCTCCCTCTCTCTGTCTGTAACTATGTATCTCAAGTGAATAAATACAATATTTAAATAAAAAGAAACCCACTGTAAATATAAAGACTTTGGTGCTGGTGCTATGGCGTAGCGGGTAAAGACACCGCCTGCAGTGCCACCATCACAAATGGGCACCAGTTTGAGTCCTGGCTGCTCTACCTCCAATCCAGCTCTCTGCTATGGCCTGGGAAAGCAGTGGAAGATGGCCCAAGTCCTTAGGCTCCTGCATCCACTTGGGAAGACCTGGAGGAAGCTCCTGGCTCCTGGCTTCGGATTGGCGCAGCACCGGCCATTGCGGCCAATTGGGAAGTGAACCAGTGGATGGAAGACCTCTTTCTCTCTTTCTCTCCTTCTCTCTCTCTGTGTAACTCTACTTTCAAATAAATAAATAAATATTTTTAAAAATATAAAGACTTTAAATTATGTCTTTGTATGTATTATGAAATATAAAAACTCAAAGTGTTATTAATAAAAGGAATCATTAATTTCTGTAGGAGTTTATTCTGGGGCATATGCATAAGCCATTTACATATATACTCATATTTTGCAACATTACAGTATCTGATAAGGCACATATTATTATTCCTCACCTTGGAGATTAGAAAACTGTAGCTAAAAAATGTTAAATAATGTGTCTGGTGTTTCTTGGCTAATAAATAGCAGAGATGGAATTAAATGCAGGCTTCCTGATTAGAAATGTTACACAATGCTTCACTATTTTGGACTGCCACTATGGATAGCTTTTGCTTATGAATTTAATAATGCCAATGAGTCTTTTGTTTAAGAATGATTTCACAAGATTTTCTGATCCTTCTGAGTGCTTTCTTTGAGTTGTTATGAAAATAGGTCTGTTTTATTATAGATAAGGTTGTGGGGGTTGGGGAGGAATAGCATGACCTCAATTTGAAATAGTTACAATCTCACATGTCAATATTTTATAGGTCTATAACTACATATTTATAACTTCTTAACTATCCAATTTTGTTTTACCCTAGTGATCTTAACTGCTCATGTTCTCAAATTTTTAAAACACTAATTGCATTACAATATTTATCTTGCTCTTTTCTTAATGCTCTTGAGTTTTTAAAGAAAATATTGGTCAGAAATACATACCTTATACAAATATAAAAATTTCTATATACTTTGCATAGGTGTCAATTTTTTAAAATATCCATTATTTGTATATATTTTGAGTTCATTGTTATATTGAAAAATGTGTGTAAAAATAAATCCAAAAACAGAAAATAATTTTCTGGAAAGCTTTGAATGCTGCACAAAAATGTTTATATAAGAAAATATAAGCCAAGAGTTTAATATGATGGTTTTGTTTAACTATTAAAGTTATACATTTTGTATTTTAGAGTTTTACTTCAGATATGATTGAATGAATAGTCAGCATGCAACAAAATCCTGTATTCCCTGCTTAATAGTCACAAGGGTATATTTGGAATGGAAAACTTCAATTTCATTTTTAGCTACAGATGGTTGTCATAAAGAGTACTAAAACAGTCATAAAGCAATTGGCCAGTAAACATACTAAAAACAATAAAGGCTATCTGGATCAAACTGGTTTTAATGGCATATACCACCCATCGTAGTCACCAATATCAGTTTCAGCAATAAACAAATGAGCATGAGCTAGGACAGCTGTTAAATTTTAATCAGAAATGCTAGACACTGAAAGAGAGAAGAAAGCTTGGAGAAAAATTTATCATCTGACTGACAGCAGGGCGTGTCATTGTACAGTAGACTGGGTACCATTCCCCATTCTGGAATTTTCCTAACTTCTCAAGCCAACACTTCAGTTTTTCTGATTGATTTCACTATCCAAGTGGTAAAATATATTCTTGGCTATGCTCTTTGGCTCCTACAGCTATCATCATGCTTCATTTCATCCATTAATAAGAATAACAAATTGGCACAAAAGAGCAATAGATGTCAACGTGATCTCTGCAGCTCAGAGAGATTACTGATGAGCTGTGTCCTCTCACTGCTCCCCAACATAAAGAAATTCCACGAATCTACTTGCTTTTTGCTTTCAAACTAGTATTTGTGGGTCTCACCAAAACCATTTTCTTCTGTTGGTAATTGAATAAACCTCCTTTTGTATACTTCTGTACTTAATAATGTAATAACATTATATTATATTTTGACAGCTTATTGTCTATCAGTCACTGAAAAATCATTTTAGAAGTATTTCCTTTTGTAATATTTATAACAATTATCTGAAATGTATTTCATATGATGACCATTTAATGGGTGAAGATAGTAAAAACCAGAAATCATAACTATTTTCCCCAAATATGTTTAGCTAGCAGTTGGTGAGCTTGGGTTTAAATCCCAGTGCCAATGTGTCTCCTGCTTAAGAGGAATATCTTCTCAATGAGGGCAAAGACCCTGTCTATTTATTATATTCCCACATATCAGGATTTGGCACATTGTTGGTATTTATCAAGAATTAAATGTACTATTTAGGAATTTTAAATATTATATCACTTAATGTAAATAGCATAATTTATGACAAATTGTTTCTCATTTGTTCTCAATTTATATTTTCATCTATTAATCCTAATATCTTAGAGTTAGCACTGAATTAAACCTGGGGAAAGAATGAGGACTAAGACCCAGTCCCCATGGCCAAAATGGTTACAATCTTAAAGTGAATTGTTTTACATTCAAGTGCTTCAGGATCCTAAAAGACAGATAACTAAGAGGTGGAAAAAGCTTAAAAGAGGGAAGGACATTTGTACTGAGACCTGGAACCCATGAACCAATAGAAACTGATGTAACAATGGGGTCATACAATTAAAGGCACACAGTGTGTTTAACCAACCATTTATTTGTATGACTGTAACCAAGGACATGAGTGAGGACAGGAAGACTTTGGGAAACATAGGCTGTCTGTGTCCCAGTCAAAGACAACCTTGATAACTACAGAGTCATGAGTTTAAGACTTTGACAATGGTAAGCTGCTTGAAAATGTTTAAACAGAGTGATATGACATGATTGGCATTGCAGTTAGAATCATAAGGCAAAACAGTAGCTCAGGTGAGGCATTAGAGATACTTAACATCTAAAGCAGTGTTAGTGAAGATCAAGAGAATGGAGTTGAAATTGATAGTGCTTATACTTAAAAATTATATATGATAGAGAGGAGGGTAAATGAAAGATATTGGCATGAGTGCCTGGGTGGAAAGCTGAGTGATTAAATAAGAGCTAAGTAAGGAACATGAAAATATTGCACATATTTAACTTTAGGATCAATGATGTGGTCATATTCTGGAGGAAGTATCTTGTAGACACATAATATTTCACCACAGTTCAGTTCTTTAGAGAAAGTGAGAGGAAGGTAAAAGGCACAATAATGGGAGATCACCAGCTTAATAAGGAGTCATCAGAAAATAAAATGTTGATGAATGAAATAAAAAGGAATAAACAAAAAGTCAAATACAGGAGAAAATACTACAGTAGAAGTCAAGATCAGAGAATTCAAAGAAAGACCAGCAATGTCTAATGCAAAAGAAAGATCACTTATGATTAAGTTTTGAAATGAAAATGAATTTTTGCAATCAGATTATTGATGACCTCAGAGAAGACAATTCGGGTGATTAGGGGTGAATTTTTGGTCACAGTTGCTGGAATAGTTAACAGAAGATTAAGTGGAGGTATCAAGTATAGCGTACTTTCTCATTCTAAGGAATTGGTGGTTAACGTAAAAAAAATTGAAACTGTCTCTGGCTTCCTACTAAGGTAAGAATTCTTTTCCTATTTATTGAATTTTTTTTCTCTTTTTTAGTTATGAGAAAATCTTGCTAATAGGTTGCAGGTACATTTCCTAAAGGAATTTGAGTAGTGGAACTGAAACCCAGTTATAACAGGTTGAAGAGCAGATGAGGTTGAGGAAGACAAGTTAAAGGGAAACTTGATTGCAACTAGAGGATTATGCAGGTATGGGTGAATGAATTTTCTGTGGTACCTACTAGGTTGAAACCCCTGATTTTTTTTTTCTCTTTTTAGGTGAGTCATAATTGAGCTAGTAAACTTTTCTTAAATTGTCTCCTCAAAGTAGTTTGAGGCAAGTTACACAGCTAAAATATCTCTTTAGGAAATGTAGTCTGACTGCCTGTTTGTTCCTGTTCAAGTGGAGTAGGTCTCTGCTGGGGCTGCCCTGTTTATCTTTGGCATTAGGTAGTCTTCACTTTTGGTCACCATTTGGTTCCCTTTCCCCATTGGAGCTTGTCAATCCATCCATTAAGAGATGGAGCCAGTTTCCCTTGCCCTGTGTGTGTGACTGCGCTGTGACTGGCTTTACCGGAGTACCCATGTTCATCTCCCGGTGACTCAATTTTAAAAATGCAGCTTCCTATATTTCATTCTATTGGAATATTATGTCCTTGAAATTTGTGGCTGTTGTAGGGATTGGGGAAACATATTTTCTACTTCCCTCTGGTGACAGTTTAGTTGTATTCTTTGTGTAGGAAGCTTGTTTTCAGTGCACTTTGATTGAAAAATGCTAATGGTTTATGTTCAGGTGTAATTTTATAGCCACCCAAACCATAGAGAGATTTTTCTATAAATAAAATTTTTAGATAGTTTCAGTAGGTCATGTTCAATTCAAATTCGAAAATTCCATCACATACATTCACACACATATATACCATTTGATCTTTTCATTTGGGAAAATGATTTGCTCTAACCTGCATTGCTTACAAATAATCTCCAGGACAGAACATGCTGTAGTAGATTTTGGACTTTATATCTTCTGAACCAGAATTTTCCAAGATGGTCAAATAGAAGCTGTTGGGATTCATCTTTTCTTCCAAAAGAAAAAAGGAACAAGTAGTAGCTGCATTTTGAGATGAGTACCTTACAGGAAACCAGAACTCAAAAAGGGAGACATGGAACCCCTTGGGACAGAGAGACCATGGATAGAGGAGTTAAGAGAAGAATAAAGCACACTGGAAATTTTTCACCCTGATCTCATGGTTGCGGAGAGTCGCCACAATAGGAAAAAGAGTAAATGGGAGATCCCTAGCAGAGCCCATCTCCAAAGAAACTGGACCTTGGCAATATTAGCAACACAAGGAATCTACAATCACCACAGGCTTGAAGGCCATCAAGGAGAGCTACCTAGAGTACTTACAGTATCTCTGTTTTAGGGATAAAACTCACATTGTCTCCCACACAACCCCCAAAGCAAACGTTGATGCATCGTGATGCCATCTTGATAAAGGAGTCATTTTCAGACATACAACTGTAAGGGACAGAAACCCCTGCAAATTTTCATTGCTGAAACCCTGTAGACATTAGACCACAGCATAAAAAAGAAATGACTGCTTCACAAACTCAATTAGTCTCAATAGCAACAGTTATGCATCATTTTAGCCCAAGCAGTGTACTGTGTTTCATGGAGCAGGTTATTTGGCACAGCAGAGCAGGTTTTGCTCCTAGGATTTTCAAAGTGGAGACACTTGTCTCTGTAGACTTGGGGCCATTCCCCCATGCTCCTGCTGAGGGCATCTCATATTGCCCCAGAACCAAACCATGGCTTTACCAGAGCTCTGTACTGAACCCTGTAAACCCTGACGGGACTGAGAGGAGCCCTGCATGCCCTCCATACATCCAGCTGGAACTACAGATGAAGTCACATACTAAGCCAACCCTCAAAGGCACAACTTAGGTGGACAGGTGGTACAGCATTTACGAATCTGCTTTGAGTGATCACATTCCGTATTGGAGTGCCTAGGTTTGAGTCTTGGCTCTTCTCATCCCACATTTCTGCTAATGCTCATGCCAGAAGGCAGCAGGTGATGGCTTAAGTGATTGTTTCAGTACCACCAATGTGGGAGACTAGATTGAGTTCTAGGCTCCTGGTTTTCCCCTGGTCCAACTCCATCTTTTCTGGGCATTTGGGGAATGAATTAGTGGACTGAAGATTTCTCTCTCTCTCTCTCTCTCTCTCTCTCTCTCCTCCTCCTCCCTCTCTCTCTCTCTCCCCCTCTCTGTGTGTGTGTTTTTCCCTCACTTTCAAATAAAATGAAAATAATTAGATCATTCTAAAAAACATATCTTCAGAAAAAAGCCTACAGTCCACAAAAATAACAGAAACAGCTGAGCCACCAGATGCATAAGTATCAGCAAAGGGGCATCAGAAGTATGAAAAAGCAAGGCAAAGTCATGCCCGCAGAGGAACATAATTACACTTTAGTTATCAAACCCCAAAGAAATAGAGATTGATAAAGTTCCTGATAATTCGAAAGAATTATTATAGTAACACTCAAGGTGGCACAAGAAAATACAAATAGACAGTTAAATGAAATTAGAAAATCAATGCATGCCATGAATGAGAAATTCAGAGAGAAGATGGTGATCTTGAAAAAGAACAAAACAGAAATTTATAAATGAAGAACTCAGTCAATCTATTGAAATGTACAGCTAGAAACCTCAGCACCAGACTAGATCAAGCAGAAGAAACAATATCTGAACTTGAAGACAGGTCTTTTAAACTATTCTAGTCAGACAGAAGAAAACAAGAATTAAGACAGTGTCTGAGAAATTGAGACACTATTTGGATTTTTGGAGTTCCTAAAGGAGAAGAAAGGAATATAAGCATAGAAAGCCTACTCAGTAAAATAGTTTTGGAAAACTTTCCCAATCTGGAGAAAGAAGAGGACATTTAAGTACAGATAGCACATAGGACTAAAAAATAGAGATGACCAGGAAGGATCCTCCCCAAAACACACTACAGTAAAGCTCTTAAAAGTAAAACCCAAAGAAAGAATTCATAATTTCCAAGAGAAAAGAACCAAGTCTATTCAGGGAACTCCCATTAGATTTATAGCAGATTTTTCGGCAGAAATCTTATAGTCCAAGAGTGAATGGAGTGATATATTCCAAGTTCTGAAAGAAAACATGTGTCAACCAAGAATGTTTCACCCAGCAAAGCTGTCCTTCATAAATGAAGGAGAAATACTTTCCAAGACAAAACTTGAAGGAATTCATCACCACCAGACCAGCCTAACAAAAGATGCTTTACAGAGTCGAAGAAAGAATGGTAACTACTGTCATGAAAACAAGTGAAAGCATTAAACACACTAGAGAAGAAAAAAATTCAATAACCCTGTTCTGCAAAGATCATCCGTATTTAATGATTTTTCTCTGGTTAGTGGGCACACAAACTTTCATTTTCTCCTTTGGCCATTTGTTTATTTTTTCTTTAAGCTGTATACATTCATTTTATGACCTAATAAGATTTTAAAGTGCTTATTATATCAAAAAGAGTATTCAAAACAAACAAAATATCAAAATATTTTATATTCTTTTTTTTTTCTTGACAGGCAGAGTTAGACAATTAGAGAGAGAGAGAGAAAGGTCTTCCTTCCGCTGGTTCAGCCCCCAAATGGTTGCTACAGCTGGCGTGTTGCGCTGATCCAAAGCCAGGAGCTAGGTGCTTCCTCCTGGTCTCCCATGTGGGTGCCCTGGCCCAAGCACTTGGGCCATCCTCCACTGCACTCCTGGGCCACAGCAGAGAGCTGGACTGGAAGAGGAGCAACCAGGACAGAACCGGCACCCCAACCAGGACTAGAATCCAGAGTACCGGCGCCACTGTCGGCCAAAATATTTTATATTCTTTAATTTAAAGTGTACAAAGTTGGCTGGCATCGCTGTTCACTAGGCTAATCCTCTGCCTGAGGCACCAGCACACCGGGTTCTAGTCCCGCTCGAGGCTCTGGATTCTGTCCTAGTTGCTCCTCTTCCAGGCCAGCTCTCTGCTCTGGCCCAGGAGTGCAGTGGAGGATGGCCCAAGTGCTTGGGCCCTGCACCTGCATGGGAGACCAGGAGAAGCACCTGGCTCCTGGCTTTGGATTGGCGCAGACACCAGCTGTAGCGGCCATTTGGGGGGTGAACCAATGGAAGGAAGACCTTTCTCTCTGTCTCTCTGTTTCTCTCACTGACTCTGCCTGTTAAAAAAATTATCTTTAAAAAAACTGTTGAAAGGAAGAGAGGAGAGGGAGGGGCAATTGTTGGGAAGTGGAGGGAGGAAAGTGTGATTGTCTTCATGTTGTCTTTATGGAACTGTACCTATGTAATGTGTGAAATCTGTTCTCTTTGTATTAATAAAATATTTTAACTGATAAGACTAAGTCATAACTTATCAAAAAATCACCTCAATGAAATAATACAGTCTGGATGAATGGATAAAAAAAGCCCCAATGGCATAATACAAGTAAAAAACTTACTTCATCAGTAAAGACACACATACTGAGAGTACAATGATGGAAAAAGGTACTCCATGCAAATGGAAACCAGAAGTAAGCAGAGTGGACTTCCTTTTATCAGGTAAAATAGACTTTAAGACAAAAACTGTACCAAAAAAGGGGAGGTCTGTATAGAATGATCAAGGGTTCAGGTCAATAAGAATATATATCAATATGAAATGTGTATGCACCTACTGCTGGAATGCACAATTTTATGAAACAAACATTATTAAATCTAAAGAGAGACATAAGTTCCAACAAAGTAACAGTGAGAGACTTCATCACCCACTTTTGTCAAAGCACAGATCATCCAGATAAAGCATCAACAACAACAAAAAAATCAGAATCCAATGGCACTATTGACCAATTAGATGTAGCATACATTTACATAACTTCCATCCAACAGCAGCTACAGAACACACATTATTTTGGGGAAATGCCTAGAATCTTCTATAGAATGAATTAAATTTTAGGCCACAAAATGAATTCAAAAAATTCAACAACTATATGATAGCAAACTGGAAAACCTAGAAGAAATTGATACATTAGGTATATACTTAGCTATCCACCAAAGAAATGCAAATCAAAAGTACTGTGATGTAGTAATATCTCACTAACCAGTTAGAATGGCTATTAACAAATAACAAAATAAAACAAATACTGCTGAAAATGTTGCAAAAAATGGAACAGTTAGACACTATTGATTGAAATGCAAATTAGTATAGTCATTATGGAGAACAGTATGGAGGTTCTCAAAAAAAAAACCCTAAAAATAGATCTACCATATGACCTAGCTATGCCACTTTTGGTTATACATCCAAAGGAAATGTTAACAGCATATGAAAGAGATAATTACACTTCCATGTTCATTGCAGAATTATTCATAGTAGCCAAGATATGGGATTATCCTAGCTATCCAACAATGAGTAAATAGACTTAAAAATTTATATATTTATATCTATATCTATATATCCAATGGGCTGTTATTCAACAATAAAAAAGAATGAAATCCTGATATTCACAGCAAAATGGATGGTACTAGAGATCAATATGTTAAATGAAGTAAGCCAGACACAAAAAGAATAATACCATATGTTCTCTTTCACATGTAGAAGATTTTTTTTAAAGTCAATCTGAATTTAAAACAGTGATTATTACACGCTGGATGGGTGGGGTTAGGAAAGATGGGAAAGGTGGGATATTGGATACAAAAACACAGTCTGGTGGAATTAATGGTTCTGTGTGCCATACAACAGTGGGGTGACCTGAAACAATTATGCATTGTATAAAGAGCTAGAAATGAGGACTTGATAGTCTCCAAATGCAAAGAAAGGAGAAAGGCTAATTGTTTGGTATGGTCAGTTTATACTGTGCATGTGTATGATATATATATTTATAAATAAAAATGTGCAAGCGGTACTTGTCAATTCAAAATTTAAAATATACTAAAATAACTTAAGAATATATCATTGAAAAAAAAAGAACTGATGTCTTTGAAAGAGAAACAAATAGAGGTAGGCATTGTGTTGGCATTAGTTAAGCCACTACCTGATAACATGTTCATTCAACATCAGAGTGCCTGAGATCCAACACCACCTCTGCTTCAAATCCAGCTTCCTGCTAATACACCTGAGGGGAAGCAGATGAAGCCCAATTACTTGGGTATTGCTGCCCACGTTGGAAGCCCAGATGAAGTTCCTGGCTCCTGGCTTTGGTCTGGCCCAGCACTACATGTTACAGACATTTTGAAAATAAACCACTTGATGGAAGATCTCTCTCTCTCTCTGTCTGTCTCTGTCTCTCTCTCCCTCTCCTTCGCCATCTCCCTCTCCCTCCCTCCCCCACTTTCTCCCTCACAGATTTACATCTTGTATAAATTGAGAAAAGATATATTTAATTTCTTTTTTTAAGATGTATTTATTTGAGAGGTAGAGTTATAGACAGAGAGAGGGAGAGAGAGAGAAAAAGGTCTTCCATCTGCTGGTTTACTCCCTAGTGGCCGCATTGGCCAGTGTTGGGCTGATTCAAAGCCAGGAGATTTTTCTGGATCTCCCACAGGGTGTCGGGGTCTAGGCCCTTGAGCCATCTTCTACTGCTTTCCTAGGCCATAGCAGAAGGGTGGATTGGAAGAGGAACAGCCGGGACTCAAACCGGCACCCATATGGGATGCCAACACTGCAGGCAGAGGCTTAGCCCAGTACGCCACAGTGCCGGCCCCTGTATTTAGTTTCTCAATGGAAGTCTGTTTGTAATCTTATGAGATTGGCAGGATGGACCTAATGCTACTGCAAAAAAGGAGATTTTAGTATTAAAAATGCAGTGGATTCTACTCAATTAGAGGAAATAATCTATAAATTAAATCAGATGCCTATAAAAATGGCACACTTGGCTTTAGAGTAAAAATAGAAACACCTTTGAGATTTTCTGTTACTTTTGTTATCCCTTTCCCTCTTATTTCAGATAGATAAAATTTTTTATAATTCCATCTGAGATATTTAATATATTATGTATATTTTAGTTCAAATTCACTCGGCTTGATTTTTTTGTGTTCAGATTTTTTTTTCCCAGTCATGTCTGCCTTATCTTATGAATCAGGAAAACAAATGCCATCTCTTACCAGGGACATAGTAAAAATAGAATGATTGATATTACTTGGCACCTACAGTGTTGAATGCCTGAAGTGGAAGGCTGTGGATCAAAGGCAGACCCAGAATGGCTGATAATTTGTTTACTGAGTTCATAACCAGACAGCCACTGTTCTGATGAAAACAGACAGGTTGTGTGTGCATGGAAACTTACATCCAGTGAAACACAATTTTCACAAGGATTAAACAACATTTTCTGTGCCTTCCATTATGATTTCTGAATTTCACAGTGGCTTTATAACAGAGGTAGATCTGTGCATGCACTTTAGTCACAAACACTCTGATCTTCACATCTGGTTCTGCAGATAAAATTATGATATAGATAATAGACGGATGCATAATGCTTCAATGACATTGGCACCTATATGGTCCATATCTTTATTAAATCCATCCTATGCATGTTGTGCACAGGAACATATTCTAACAGAAAGGAAAAGAATAGACAATAACAATTTTATTGCCAATTTCAATAAAAGTGACATTTTCTTTCAAGATATGTAAGTCATTTTTGTAAGATAGGATAAAAGGCAACAGCAGAGCCTAAGTTCTAATACATTCACTAGAAAATTCTCACAAAAAAATAGATGTTAACAAAGGGGGAGAAAATGAATAGACTTGGAGCAGTGGTCCAGACAATTCACACTTGATTTAAAATCATTTTGTTGGTTTATAAGGAACATGAATTTATGTGTCAAGGCATTTGAGGTTGATATTATCAAATATTATATTATACTTTATAAGAAAGTCAGGTGGTGCAGGTTGATAGTGTGTACTGAGGGGTGTGTGTGTCAGAGAGAGAGAAAGAAAGAGAGAGAGAGCAAGCCATTCTTTTTGTGTATTTGAACATGCATTTTTGAGGTAAAGGAGGCTTGGTTAAAGCATTAATAACTTTCAGAATTGTTGAAAACTTGCCTTGAAGAACAAAGGTATAGTTCATGATGAAAATGTATAACTGTTCTCTAACTTGTTAATCAGCAGCAGCAAAAATAAACAATCGAAGAACACGTATTTGCACATACACTCTACCGATTTAGGCAGATATTCAATTATTTTCTGATGCTATTTATTTTATAAGGAAAAATCTTCTAGAAGCAAAGGAATTACATAGAAATATATCTCAAGAACATCTCTAGCATTGTTTCCAGGGATAGTAATAATAACAGTACTCAGGTTATTCCCTGTTGGATTAGTATCAGTAATTTTCTCTGAAATTCTGTTTCAAATGCTGTCATCAATCGCTTCTATTTCAGCAATGAACCTGATATCTCCATCATCCCTTCTCCAACCCACACTTACACACACATACACACACACACAGCCACAGGCACACGCAGACAGTCCTGGAAGTCACCCTTGGTTTACACAGGGTTCCTTGCTGAGCAGAATGAGGACAATGGAATTCTGTTCCACCCACATAAATCTATGTCTGGTTTTAACCTTTAGAGACAACTATAGAGTTTTGACATTTTTCTTGCTTTAACTGATTTTCAAAGTCTTTATATCAGAAGCTCAGAAATTATATATTTTTTCTCTTGAAAAAGCTTGTAAATAAGAAAACTAAGTGAATTGGTTAGTAAAATTTAAAAACACAATCTAGCAATGGCCCTTTCCAGATTACAACCCCCTTGTCGTTAGTAATAATCTTTTTTTTATTTTTTTTTATTTTTTAACAGGCGGAGTGGACAGTGAGAGAGAGAGACAGAGAGAAGTCTTCCTTTGCCGTTGGTTCACCCTCCAATGGCCGCCGCGGCCGGCGCGCTGCGACCGGCCCACCACGCTGATCCGATGGCAGGAGCCAGGAGCCAGGTGCTTTTCCTGGTCTCCCATGGGGTGCAGGGCCCAAGCACCTGGGCCATCCTCCACTGCACTCCTGGGCCACAGCAGAGAGCTGGCCTGGAAGAGGGGCAACCGGGACAGAATCCGACGCCCCAACCGGGACTAGAACCTGGTGTGCCGGCGCCACTAGGCGGAGGATTAGCCTAGTGAGCCGCGGCGCCGGCGTTAGTCATAATCTTCAGAATAAATCATTAATACTTGGGCAAGACTCTTCCTCTCTTTCCTGTGGCTTCCATGCATGCCACACTGATTCATGGCCTCGCTCATATTGCTCCTTATCCAGAGGGCACCTGCCCAGCTCCTGCTTTCTGCCTAACTCTTGCTCAAAACGGAAGACAAGACATTGTGCCTCATAGAAGTCTCTGTTTCCATCTGGTTTAGAGGCTGGATGTGACTTAACATGACTGTGAATATCTTAATCACAATTCTAAGGCTATTTCAATTGTCTATTGATGGGTTTCTCTCCCATAAATCTCTAAGGACTTTGAGAACAAAGACGGTGTTTTGGGCTTTGCCTTAATAGCAAGTGTCTAGAAGAAAGTAGTTTCACAACGAATTTATAGAGCTATTATTTTTATTGCTAAAATAACCTATTTCTCTCTATTCTCATCTACAGGGAAAGCATGGCTTTACTGGGCTTATAAAGTGATTTGAGCTTAATGAAAACATACAGCACTTACATGGGGACTGAAATTTTTGAAAGAATTTTCTCATATATCCTTTTGGACAGATAACTACAAATATTTTTTTACAATTGATTGTATAAGGCTTACTCCCATATATCTGTAACATGACATATGAACCTAAATGAAAGAGTGTAATATTTGTCTTGTTTAAAATTTTTTCTGATTCTATATGCAATGTTCTCTATTTTAGGTGTTATTTTAACAGCCCAGATAGAATACAAACACTCCTGAAATCAAATGCAGAGTGCTTATACACTTAAACAATGATTTTTTTTTTTTGCCACCACAAATGTATAGTTATTGTTCACCAAGTATGCAGATAGTTAAGTGAATGCTATTACATTTTGTATTTAAGCACTGTGTGTCATATGTCCCCCATAGATTGTGTTGCCAGTTCCTAGCTTCAACCCTGGTTCAGACCTTGCTGTTACAGGTATTTGAGGAGTAGACTTGGGGATGAGAGCTCTCTGTGTCTCTGCTTTTTTGTCCATCAAATAAATAAATACAAATTATAAAATGTATTCAGTGTTTTGATGCTTGTAATATTGGATGAAGAAAATAGCAGCTTCCAGGGAAATATGAGAGAATATTTATTCACATTTAAGTTTTATCTGGTACATGTGTGCATATGTGATACCAGGAGACTGAGGGCCAGCAGGTATTGTGGCAGATACTACCAACTGTCATTCCTCTCCCTCGTTAGAAACAGAAACTTGGTTTTTCTTTAGAGCGCTGTTATGCTGAGATAAATAGATGGACTCAGTTTTCCAGATTGCCAGTTGAAGTGGCCACGTGACCCAATTCTGGCCAATGAGGTGTAAGAGGTCCTTGGGTGGGACCTCTGGAGAACACAGCAAAGAGAGCACTGTTGACAGGCATATTCTAGTCTGCTGTTTGGTTTTTGTCCGGCCCTTTTCCTCCTGGCCAGAGCACAGATGCTGTACCTTGGACATGCAGTAGGCAACCGGCCATGAATCAGAAACCCACAAACAGTGGAAGACAAAGCAGTAAGAAAAGAGGAAGCCAGGCTCTTCAGTCATAATTTTGGGTATCATACCAGCCCCGGAGTGCCTGCCCCGGTTTTAGTTCATCATTTCTGGTGGTATCTCTTTGTTGCAGCTGCATTCTACACCAAGTGAAACAATTTTAAACATAATTTGGTTTTGCCAGTCACTACTTTCAACTGTTTGTTAGCAAAATATTGAGCAAATTCTATAATTCTGTCATCACTTTTAATCATAGAAATAAGTTAAATTGAAAGCTTCAATCTTGGGGTCGGCACAGTGGCATAGTTGGTAAAGCCGCCGCCTGCAGTGCCAGCATCCCATATGGGCACTGGTTTGGGTCCTGGCAGCTCCACTTCTTATCCAGCTCTCTGCTATGGCCTGGGAAAGCTGTAGAAGATGGATAAAGTCCTTGGGCTCCTGCACCTGCATGGGTGACCCAGAGGAAGCTCCTGGCTCCTGGCTTCAGATCGGTGCAGCTCCGGCCATTGCAGCCAATTGGGGAGTGAACCCGCAGATGGAAAACCTCTCTCTCTCTCTGCCTCTCTGTGTAACTCTGACTTTCAAATAAATAATAAAATAAATCTTAAAAAAAGAAAGCTTAAATCTTGAAATTACTTTCTGTTTATTCTAGGAAAAATTATCAGGACCGCTGATAAAATACGTCTAAAATCATAAATGTAACAGTCTGCATATTGTTGAAAATGAGAAGTTCTGGTGTTTAATCACAAAATATGGTGACTAAAGATTATGAAAATATAATTTAAAAATTATAGAGGAAAGAGTTGTTAATGTTTTCATTACAAAGAAATGTTAAATGTTTGGAAAGATTGATGTTTACTCTGGGTGATATTATATATGGTACCCCAAAAATATGTACAACTTTATGTGTCAACTGAAAAAACAAAATAAAGCTAAGGAATAGAGGACAGGTTAGGTACTCTAGATATTTAGATCAGGGATGAAGATGCCATGATCATTATTTTAAAATATCTGAAATCTTTTATACAAAAATATGAACCATACCATATGGCAAATACAAAGCTAAAAGCAATAGATGGAAACAGGACAGAAGCTGGGTGATCACTGCTTTAGCCTGGCTTATAGAGGATTCCCATAAGTAGTGGGTCCTGAAACTTGTAAGGAATAATCAAAAATAAGCAACTCAGCATTATCAGCATTATCCTAAACAAAAATTTAGACTTTTTTCAGTGATATGTTAAATAATTATAATTGTTAAAAATTTTTATTATTTTGCATTCAAGTCCTAAAAGGACAACTTTACCCAAACTATTTCAGTGGAATTTATGCAGGGGAAGGGGAGGGAGCAAAAGCCAAGGACGGTCACATTTGTTCTTAACCCAAAATACTGAAATGACTATTTTTCATGGATAAATATATTACATATTGTATTTTATTATCCAAAGCTGAATAAAGTTTCTTGAGAATAAAGGTAGAATTAGAAAAGAGAATATTATTTGTCCTTTGAGAACACCCTCATATATCATCCTGTTCTTTTCTTCTGGCTTCCTGGCAATGTCCAATTTTAAATTCCATCAATAGGCGTAGCCAACATAACATAAAACTCAGATGGCAGTCTATGCGTC
This sequence comes from Oryctolagus cuniculus, assembly GCF_964237555.1. NCBI lineage: Eukaryota > Metazoa > Chordata > Mammalia > Lagomorpha > Leporidae > Oryctolagus > Oryctolagus cuniculus. The sequence goes on along the minus strand of NC_091434.1, from coordinate 91,864,275 downwards.
GTTCTATTTGCTTTGGCAGACTTCTCATCTCTCTTAACAAGACTTAGGGAACACAAAAAAAATCAATAAAATCATAGTTGGTTATGAAAGACTGCAGTCCTAGCTTATTCGGGGTTTTGAATTCCGCCTCCTAGGGAATAAAAATGCCGCAGATTTTATGCCTCATGGGGTGGGTCAGTGCAGTTACTTGGACAAGCAAAAGAAAAGGATTTATACATTGTTCATAGTAGTTTCCCTAGGTGTTTATTTTCTTTAAAAAATTATAGCTACTTTAGATAGTCTATGGAAATTCAAGTATTCATAGAGTAATGTTTCAGTTTATTCCTTTAGTTCCACTACACCAGTTATTTTTAGTACCTTTTCAATTTGTTTTTCAGGTACTCTCTTACCATTAGCATGTAAGCCAGTGGTGTGTGTGTGTAGGGGGGTTGTGTATATACACTTCAAAAAGGTCATGGGCAAATGAAATTAAAATATATATATTTTGGAGCAAAAATGCAGTTTTTTATTATAAATAATTTCTATGAATTTTTGAGAACTCCTCATGTTCCCCATATGTATATACAGATTTTGCTGCCTTTCTCTGAGGAGTAATTATGTTTAAATTTCTTTATTTCAAGCTCAGTAAGACATATCAAAATGCTGGTGAGAACGATGTTAGGTAGATAACCTTGAATCTAATCTGGATTTTAGTCAGTAAATCATTCCCAGACTTCAGTATTGCAACTGTTAATGCTAACAAATTGCAACATAGCTCACATCTGATTGCGTCAGTCATCCTGCTGTCTTCTCCACTGAGGTGAGAATCTGCTCTTTCAAGCTGAAGTGGAGTTTGACCTGCTAACCATGGTGTCCCAATTTCAAAACACACACCCTCTGTTTTTAAACATTCCTCTTAGTCAATCAACCTGCTTTACTCTTTAGAAGTGTGTTTTCCTTTAACACACTCACTCAACCCACTTCTGTTGAAACTTTGAAGCTGATATGTCCATCTGAAAGCAGTGACATTCATTTCTATACTGATAACATACATTTGTTATTTTTCATCTTATCATAAATTTTACAGCTTGTAACATGCAGACTGCGGTGTCATCAAGACTCATTTAGCTTTGCAGTGCCAGCACTGGCTCATTGGAAGTACGCGGATGTTGGGTTCATGCGAAAGAGCCTCACAACTGCCGGATTTTAAGAATAAAATATTTATGTTCTTGAAATGATGGGCAGTTCAAAGCTCAGGACTTAATTTGTATGGTGACTTTTTGTTGGGGATATGAAAAAGGGGAAAATGCTTGCATTTACCAGAAGAACAATTAGAAAAAGCAGAAAAGGACAATTTGGTATCATTCCGAAACAGGTCAAGATAGAGTTTTGATTATTGACAGAAAGAGTTAACGCATTAAGATGAGAAAAATGTTTTTAAGAAAGACTGTATGATTCTGATGGCTTCATTGGAAAACAGAAGAAGAAACGCAACTTACAGCTGGGGATGGGTGTGTCATTCTCCCCACAGGGCAGCACCTCATTAGCACCCTCAGCTCTCTGGTTGTTCCAGTCTAAGAGTCTCTCTCTTCTACTGGGGTAATTCACCTCCTTTATTTTTAGTGATATATGTTTCTGTAGTTCTTAAACTGTTTGTTGTTACTGTTTTCTAAATTGCCTAGTTTTTATATATTATCTGTCCCTGTGTTTTCAGTATTTTTTCCTGACTTGGGGAATGTATAATCCATTTTAAGAACCTGTAGAATTGATGTTTACAAATTTTAACAATAATTGTAATGCTTATTCTTTATCACTTTTACATACGAATTGTCCCCCTCACAAGCTGAGTTAATGGGAACATTTATATTTTTTCTCACATTCCTTCTCCACTCAATCTCCTGATGTTGGTTGTCATGTTATCAATTTAAATTTTTCATATGGATCTCTTCATGTCTTGAAAAAATGGTTTTAAAGATTTGTTCTGAATTTTTCTGCTTAATCAGTGTCAATCGATTTTCCAAGATGAAAGATTAGAAAATTAACCTAATTGTGTTTCCTTCTCTTCTCTACTTTCAAGAATCTGTTGATTAGATTATTGTGTTGGTGTAAAACTATAATCTGTACAGTTGCTTATTGTTAATGCTACATCTGAATAGAGTGATTGCATTAAGTCCTTTCCCACAATTTCTTTTTCATTCAGTTTTAAAGACCAGATTTAAGGGATCCTTCCACAAATTGTTTTCAATCCCTGACCATGTAATTATGATACTAAAGGAATAGCAGTTCCTTGGAGATATGACCTATTATTTGAGAACACTACTCCATTAGGATGCTTGTTGTTATAAGTAAGAGAACTTAAACCACTAAAAATGCATTGTCTTACATAATGAAGAATTAACGGAGAGGCATTTTCCCTAATTGTTCAGATCCTTTGAATCAGGGTGGACATTTGGCCATATTATTAAGATGTGACTTGGGACAGGACACCCACACCCCATATTGGAGTGTCTGAGTTCAAATCCAGGCTCTGCTCCTGAATCAAACTTCTTCCTAATGCCTTGGAAGGCAGCAAACTATGACTAAGTAGATGGGTTCCTGTCACCCACATGTGAAACACAGATCGTTTTCCTGACTTCTGGCTCCTGGCTTTGACCTAGCCCAGCTCCAGCCATTGTGGGTATTTGGGGAGTGAACCAGCAGCTGGAATAGTGCTCTCTCTCGCTCTCTCTCTCTCTCTTCCCTTTTCTCTCTCTCTCTCCATCTTCTCTCTCTTTTTATTTATATGTATAATATATAAATATTATATATAATATGTAAATGTTATATATAAATATAATACATAAATATTTGACATATATATGTCAAATAAATCAAAAATGTTTTTAAAGATCCTTCAGATTTTTTATGAATACCAAATTTATTTTATTTTTTTTTATTTTTGACAGGCAGAGTGGACAGTGAGAGAGAGAGAGGGAGAAAGGTCTTCCTTTTCCGTTGGTTCACCCCACAAATGGCTGCTATGGCCTGTGCACTGCTACCGGCGCGCTGCACCCATCCGAAGCCAGGAGCCAGGAGCCAGGTGCTTCCTCCTGGTCTCCCATGGGGTGCAGGGCCCAAGCACTTGGGCCATCCTCCACTGCACTCCCGGGCCACAGCAGAGAGCTGGCCTGGAAGAGGAGCAACCGGGACAGAATCTGGCGCCCTAACCGGGACTAGAACCTTGGGTGTCAGCGCCGCAGGCAGAGGATTAGCCTAGTGAGCTGTGGCGCTGGCCATGAACACCAAATTTAACATCCCCACTTTCTCCTTAGATTGACTCCCTTTATGGCCTCCAACACAGTAGCCATTATTTCCAAAAATCATATGCAACTCATAATACTCAGGGCCGCTATAAGTGTCCTTTATAAGATTATCCAAAGCTTTCCAAACACACTTTCGTGGCCATTTTCTAAAATTGTGGTACTTCTCCATCTCAGTTTAGGATAAATGATGATCATGGGCCATGACTAATCATAATAAACCTCTGAGCTTCCTGACCACGTCATATCTACACAAAACCAAGCCTTTGTGAACAAAGAATAAAGCCAGAGAAATGGAGTACACCCAGAGAACAGTAGGTTAAGGAAATGGCTGTTGAGACAATCAACAGGGCCTTCCACAGCTGAGACTCTTTTGGAATCTGTAGAATATGAGTATGTCCTTGGCATTGACTTCTTGGATTTAGAAGTCATTGTTATGATTTTGTGGCATGTATTTTTGCCATTTCCCAGTTTCATCGAAGATGATACCCATGTACTTTTATGGTCCTCTTTTTTTTATTTTGGTATGCTTTAAGACCAATAATGAGAAGGAAGAAATCTATTCTGATATGTTGTCATAGTATACAGCAATGAAAGAGATATTAGGCATTACTAACTGCACAAGCAGTGGAGGAAAATGTTACACAAAAAATATAATCATTCTTTGAGAGTTAGGGGATTGACCATGTCTCTTCTCTAAATCTCACAGAGACAAAATTTCACAATAACAAGATGGAAATAGGTCAAATTATTTCAATTGCCTTTTTATTACCTATCAAATAGGAAACTCAGACAATTTAAATATTCCCTAGAATTCTTTCTTTTAGTCTTTTCCATAAAGTGGCTGTCTTAGTTCAGATGCCCTGGGTCTCAGACCTGGAAGAGCTTGTTTGGTGATGGGAAAGGACAAAGACAAATTCAGCCCACACCACAAAGCTGGTCTTCTGTGAGGACTCTTGGGTATGTGTCCCAGCTAAGAAGAGCAGATGCTTAACACTTTTTATAGTATTTCTGGGCCAGAGATTGAAGGCTGATGATGAAATCTCACAATCTCCCTGTGGCTTAATCCCATTAAACTTCACCAAGTGGAAATCCCACTAGACCTTATACAAAGGGGAAACTATCTCCCTAAATAGATTAGAGAGCATACATCAAGTAAGAAGGCTTTCCAAATGAAAGAGCTCCAAGCACAGTTCCTTTTCCTTCAAAGTAAACAAAGGAGATACTTTAAAGGAAAGCATTCAGTGACCCTTGGCCAACTTGCTTCAGAGCAGTGACTGTGATCTCAGTATACTCCTTTTCTGCAATAAGGATAAATCACTACATGACTAAACCCATGTGTAATGAAGTATTTCTTGACATCTTCCCATATAGAAGTACACATAGAGCAGACATGAAGATGGTATAGTAATGAGAATTAGGGGCTGGAGGTAAGGGATGGAACCCATCATCATTTGTGCATTAATGTTATCACCAGTTTATTAGTACCTTCAATTTTAAGAGGCTAAGGGATATTCAGATAATATGAGTATACACTTGTTTAAGGAGAGTTAATGCCATAGCTTTTAATAGGGATTGATATCCACTACTTCTCAGAAAACTTCTGCCAAAATGAACTCAAATTGATTTTGTGAAGCATCAGTCCTGGAGGTTGATGAAGACAGCATCTATGATGTGGGAGAATGACTCCAAAAACTCTTTGGATGATAACATCAGACCATACCTTTCCATAATGATACAAAAAAGAGGCCTACAAGTGCCAGGCACTTAAACTACATGGAGAGTAGATGGACCCCTTAATTAATTTGATCAAAAGGTAGAATCAGAAGGAATCCCAGGACAGCTTTGATTTGGAGCTTCTGGTCCTGGAGTAAGATATAAAAGTGAGCCAAATGGGAAAGCTGAGGAAATATAAAACAATTCTATTTATACAGAATGCTTAGGAAATCAGATATAATTGTTAATTAAACTTTGGTGGCTCTGCAAATATAGTCTGTGGATCATCATTTGTCATGGAACTAAATTTAATACATAACATGATGGAAACATAATAAATTTTATATTACTTCTTTTTTGTTATCCAATAGGCACTTTTGATGTTGGATTTTTTGTGTGACCAATTATCTCCATCTAGCATGTCTATTGGAGAAAATTATGGGTTTCTGAATGTTTTAGAGGCACTTTCAACATTAGAGATAAGGTCTTAAAGAGGGAAATGGGACACATTAACTACTGTGATTTATTTATTTTGTATTTACTTCATCGGTCCTGTCCCCAGAGACTAATCAACAAGGATCACCTGATCATAGCATCTGTCAACACACTGTCTATAGTTTCTTTGAGGAATTTCCCTTAAACTTTTAATATATGCACATATATTCTCTTTAGAGAGATAAAGAAATGTGGCCTTTAATTTAATTTTTGAGTTATTGAGATCATCATGCCTTGTTTTTCTTAAGATTTTGTATGTATAAACAAAGCAAAAGCAATTATGTAACTTTAAGTGCTTAAAGAGATAAAATACAAGATGCACCTGTTTCTATGGTGCCTGTCTCCATGGTACCTGGTTAAAAGAACACATTCAAGACCCAGCAGGTCTTTCACTTCTACTTATGTCAGTGGTGCTAACTGTGGTTTGTATAATTTAAATCAGACATCCTTTTTGAGTCTTACATTTAAAGCAATTATTTCTTCATATGGTGCTCATTGTGAAATGGGAGCATGATTCAATCCATGACATGTGATTATTTCTAAACCACCAATTTAAATTAACCCATCTCTTCTTTTCTCCTGCCCATCAAAATATGTACAAATTGTAAGTGTCTAAGACAGTATAGAATAGTAACTGTAAGATAGCATATAATATTGATTGACTACTGCCTTTAACCAACAGATCCTATTAAATGGGCTATTATTTTGATGCTGGTTACTTAATTTTTTGTAATTAAATATGAGCTCATGTTTCCACTTTTACTACGCATATGTATTTTGAACCATGGTTAGTTACAATATGTGAAAGTAAATATTAAACAGTGACAATTCAACAAGACAACACATTAACATAAAAATTAATAGAATGAGCCAAAAAATGATAATAATGCAAGTGCTATCAAAGATGGATAAATTAATTTGACCTGAAATAGGAATCAGGACAAATCTTAGATCTGCTCTATTATTATGATAGTAGTCTTGAAGGAAGCATTTACTAGTCAATGCTCTGTGAGTTTTACACATATTGCTTCTTTTTATTTATGTATTTTTAATTTTATTTCAGGTATACAAGTTTCATGTATTTCATATATACAAATTTAGGTACATAGTGAACAACATGAAGTCCATGGGGCAGCAGCAACTGCATTCCCTGAGTACTTGCTAGAAATGCAGAACTCCAGGATCTTTTCTACTCCTACTGATTAAGGATCGGCGTGGCAAGAAGATCCATGCTGATTCTTTGGCACGTTTCTGTTAGAGAGAAGTCACTCTACAAAATCCAGACTGAAATATTTTCAGTGATGGAAACTGTCTTCTTTCTATTTTCAAGATTAAGATGGAGGAAAGCTCAAACTCTGTCATCTGTCTTTACTGGTGGAAAGGAAGTCCGCAAAAACAAGCAAGGCTGTGTTTCTTGTCTGCTCTGCCACGGTCGGTCCTCTTTTCTATCCCATTTTTCCACCCACACACACAGTCAACTCACTGCAGGTTTACGCAGCATGTAGACTGTGTCCAGCCAGTGTAATAGAGACTAGATCTCAGAACAATAGCCTACAAAACAATGTGAGCAAATGAGTTTTGTTTCTACCACATTAACATGTAGGGAGGAATTTCCAGGCCAATTAAGTAGGCCAGAGGTCCCAAATGATTCAAAATGGGAATCTGAAGTCAGACTAGGAGTCACTGAGTGTCTACTACATGCTTTATGTATGAAATCTTAAGTCCCTGTGATTAGTTGATGAGGTCTCTATCTCCACTTAACAGATTAGGTAACCAAAACACAGAGAGGTCACTTGCATTGTCCACAGTGTCACACTAACTTGAGGTAGTCAGGCTCCAACTTTTATTGCTCCTCTGAATTCTTGCTGGAGTTCTTTTAGCAGAAGCTGGAGGTGTACTAGAAAAAGCAGGCAGCAGATCTCATGAAGTTGAGTGACCTTATCTACCTTATCCCCCTCTTCCTGTTTTGCTTTAACTTAAGCAGAATTGATTTTAAAGGTACACTTACAGTGAATTATTTACTGTAGGAAAGACCTACTTAAAGAAAGAACACAAAGAAATGAAAGGCAGTGTCCATGTCATGACAGAGTTTAGAGTTTAACTGAGCCGAAAAGGTCAACCTGCATATAAAATAAAGAAGATGGGGCTTGGACTGTGTTATCAGCTGTTAGCAACAAAGGGTTTTGGAGAAGAGATCATTTGAGTCATTTTAGTCATCTGAGAAATCTTTGAAACTAGGTGGACCTTGGAATAAGATCTAGAAAGATTCTCAGGTGTAAGTGTCATTGAGTGGATCTTCAGTAAATACTATTCTAGAACTTTACCCCCGCATCTTTGAGAGGCTTGTTTCTCTTCTTTGTGCTTGCAGATAATATTGCAGTTGGACAAGGTTTCCATGTCTGCAGCACTTTATCTTTAATGAAGATGGACTAGTATGGTAATGGACTTGGGGGAAGTGGCACTAAGAGGAGGTAGAGAGATAACAGGATATTGAAAGGATGGACACAGGATACTATATGGGGATTAATACTGTTTACTTTTGCCTGGGACTAGCAATGATCAACCTTAAGAAAGTCACAAATATGGAAAATTCAAAATTTCAGGCTTTTCTAAATAGAATGTTCATTAAAAATATTGGGCAAAAGTGTTCAGTCCTTGGCTGAATTTCAAAGTCTGTCCTGGATGACTTGTTCTTGTCTGCCAACATGCCCTTTTGGGGCCGGAGACTTTATACTAAGAGCATGGAAGTGTCACCTCTGCTTAGGCCTGAGGACAATTAATCATTGCCATCACCTGTAATTGCTCAAGACTTCAAGTGGCCTAGACTCCCATAGAATGTGCCTGGGATGGATTCCTTACATGATGATGTTTAGCTCCACTTGGGCATCATAAAACATCATCCTTGGAAAGGAAAGAAGTAGAAGAGGAAAAGCTTCTGAAAGTCACCCCTGTTTTTTTTGGTTTTTTTTTTTTTTGTTTTTTTTTTGACAGGCTGAGTGGATAGTGAGAGAGAGAGAGACGGCCAGCTGCGGCCAGCACACCACGGTGATCTGATGGCAGGAGCCAGGGACTTATTCTGGTCTCCCATGGGGTGCAGGGCCCAAGGACTTGGGCCATCCTCCACTGCACTCCCTGGCCACAGCAGAGAGCTGGCCTGGAAGAGGGGCAACCGGGACAGAATCTTGGCGCCCTGACCAGGACTAGAACCCAGTGTGCTGGCGCCACAAGACGGAGGATTAGCCTAGTGAGCCACGGCGCCGGCTGTGTCACCCCTGGTTTTAAACACAGGTCCACCACTTGTGATACTAAGCAAGCTACTTAAATACTTGATTCATTCAGTAAATATTTCTCCTTGTATTATGTGCAAGATATGGAAAGAATATCTGCCTGAGAGGATTGCTGTGAAGGTAAGTTAGATAATAGTTGTAAAGTCTTTAGTTCAGTGTCTAAATCCTAGTAACTGCTGAATAAATGGTAGTTATTATGCTAGCAGAAATAAGCAAAAGTACACTTGCACATCTTAATTACAAAACAGAACCCATTTTTAAATGGGAATATTATAGAATACCTATATGCAAATACATTGCCTGCAAAATTCTCAGCCAGCATGAAATTCCCATTTCCAGATCTGTAAGAGCCAATTTAAAATTTTCTATATATTGGAATTTTGCCAAATTCAATGTTCCAACAATAATAATAATAATATCATATTTTTATGTAGCTCAAAAACATTTTTAATGTTAATTAACTCTAAATGAATTATTGCCAGTAGGCTTGGAAAACTCCATGTTTTATAGGGACTTTTGTATGAACATTTTTAAAAGTGAATTTGGCTGGATCAGCAACTGAGGTAAAACAATTAAAATGTCTTATTTGGGGGGAATTCTTGGTAGCTTTCCAGCATGCCATTAGTTTTTATAATCAAGCTGTTATATGATCTTTTTTTCATTATGCATAAGCAAATAGACGCCACTACACTCAATTTGAAGCAATTATTATCTGTGGCACAGTATAATCAAAAGGCTACTGCTATTTGTTGAAGGTTTCTTTGTTTGCCAAGATTATTAATAAAGTTATGCCAGAAACACATACAGTACTGCTTGGCACTCAGCAACTGACTCTGGCAAAAGGAAAATAAGTCAGAATACTTGATGTTTGTATCTTTTGATATTCCTGCCAGTGTGTGTATTGGAGAACATTTCTCATTAAGTAACACTAATTACCTTAATTGGTTATGGCTAACAATCTAGCTGTACTCCTGGTACATAGTCCAAGTCACTGGAATTATTAGGAGAACTTGGATACTTCAATCTTCTGTGATTCAGTGTAACATTCAGAGCCAGATAGTGGGAATGTGTGCATGACTCCTGCTGGGCTGTGGAATTGTGGGGTGTGGAGGGGGTTGGAAGTCCCTTCTGATTAGTCCATGCTGAAAACTCTTCACACAATACCCGAAGTAAACACCTCCTTACAGAGGACATGTGAGGATCTGTCAGCCAATCTTGACTACCTCCCAGACAAATGCACAAGCAGATGAATATTCTCACTTGCATGTAGATTAGCTGTATTTGCAACTGGCAGAACTCAGCTTTGCTTTTAAGGAGTCTTGGTTCTCAAGTAATGGTGGTTTACTTTATTTAAAAATTAGTGCAATTAAAAATAAATAACTGCTCATCATGCCTTTTATATTTAAGGAATAATTTCACTGCTTAGTGATATTTGTATGGCAGTGGCTCAGTAGGAACAAAGTACTATAGTAATAAGATTTGCATTTCTGGCTGGAAGTACAGCTGAAATTTCAGTTCAGGAAGAATTGAAGTTCTCCTGATCAAATGGAGAAAATGTAGTATCTTGAGTGCATTTGGGAGGCAGGCAAAATCCTGGGCCTAAAACCCACAACTGGGATAAACCTGGTGTTCAACATATACTCACTGTACTAATTGATGCCACAACACTTTCAGGGGTGTGTGACTTCAGCCTTATGCCCCTGTGTGATCTCATGCCTGGCCTCTAGGAAGGGCTCATATCTTTTGTTCTCTATCTGCCTCTGGAAGAACTCCTCAGCAAAACAAACCCACAAGAGCAGAAAGACAATATTTTTTATTTGGAGCTTTCAAGAGTATGAGAAAAGGAAAAACACGAAAAGTGAAACCAGAAATTTCTCATTAGTAGTAGTGCAGTTTGATGTGTTTCTCCTCTGTTTGGATGTTCCTATTAAATCTGAAATTTATAATCCCTTCCCACCCATCCTTGAGCACAACGAGGAGCATCTGCCTGGACAAGATAGGAAAAAAAAAAAATGAGTAATGGAATTGAAGACAAATCAGGATGAGTTCCTGTTTTTACTTTTTTTAAGCTGCGGATTTGGAAACACATTCTTAGTCAATAAAAGCAGGAGTAATTTTCTTCCATTGGAACAAAGTTTTAAAATGTTAAGAGAAAAACACAGACAGATGCACTTCCTGTCTGCCCCAGATAAAAGGGCTCCTCACTATGGTTATCAATGTCAATCAGCTTGAAAATAGCACAGAATAACAGCATTCTGGAGCAAACTATTTTTAAAGGACTCAGATTACTTTTCTACCTCTTTGGATGTCCTGATGATTAGAATACCTTATAAAATGTGAATGCATTCGGTTGCCCATTCATTCAACAAAATTCTATTAAATAATCACTCTCTGCCAAGCATTGAACTGGGTCCTTAGGATATAAAGGAAGTTAAAATTATGATCCTGCCTTAGGGTGGCTCAAGATTAACCATGAAGGAGCCGGAACAGTGGTGCAGTTGGTAGAGCCACTGCCTGAAGTGCCAGCATCCCTTATGGGCACCAGTTTGAGTCCTGGCTGCTCCACTTCTGATCCAGCTCTCTGCTATGGCCTGGGAAAGCAGTGGAAGATGGTCCAAGTGCTTGGACCCCTGCTCCCACATGGAAAACCTGGAAAAATTTCCTGGCTTTGGATCAGACCAGCTTCGGCCACTGCAGCCATGCAGGGAGCGAACCAGAGGATGGAAGACCTCTCTCTCTCTCTCTCTCTCTCTCTCTCTCTCTCTCTGCCTCTCTGTAACTCTGCCTTTCAAATAAATAAATAAATATTTAAAAAAAATTTACCATGAAAGACACTATATTTTAAGATGCTTTTGGTTATAAATAACATCTGAAACTGACTTAAAGAATCAGGAAGAGCATTGTGATAGAGAACAGAAAAGTAGATGTAAGTTTGGTTCACGGTGAGCTGATCTAGTGGCTGACAGTGTCACCATGAACTCAGGTCCTTTCTCAGACTCCATTCTGCACAACTACTGGTCTGCCCACCCTATCTTTGGGCTGGCTGTCCTCGTGCTCCTGGATGGTTGCTGGTAGCCAGTCTATTTTCTTGTGGAAAAAAGAAGTAGCTTCCTTTGTCTCTTAAAGATAATAAGAATAATGAAATTCCTTGCCCAAAAGACTAAACAGTCTTTAAAATCTCATTGACTCACATTAGTTCAGACCTAACACATCCCTGGCCTATTCTCTGGTAAGGGAATGTACTGGTTCTTTGGGGAAAAGATTTTATGAGTATTAGGCAGGGAGAAGGGAACAGTTTTGGGAGCTTATCTTGCCTTTTAATCTCATGTGACATTAAAAGCTGTTTTAGCAATGCAAGACTTGACAAGCTAATAATGTGGTCTGAAGGTTGTGTTTTCTCCTAGACCAGTGACTCTTGGACATTAGGGAGGGAGCGGGTGGGAGTTTAGCACAGTGGTTGAATAGCCACATCTGATTCTTACATCCCATGTCCTGAGTGTCTGGTTTGAGTCCTACCTATTCTGCTTCTTATCCAGTTTCTTGCTATGAATACCCCAGGAGACACAAGCAATTGTTCAAATACCTGGGTTCTTGACATTCACACGGAAGTCCTGGATGGAGTTCTGGGCTCCTGGCTTCGGCCTGGCCTGGTTCTAGCTGTTGAGGGTGGATAGAAGATTGCTCTCTCTCTCTCCTTTTCTTTCTCTCAGCCTTTCAAATCCACAATTTTTTGTAAGAAGAATCTGGAGGCATTATTAACACACATCTTGCCCCATGGCAGCATTGCTGATTCAGGGAGTCTGGGATGGGCCTGGGCATTTTCATTCAAGTGCTGTGGCTGCTGCCACTGTGGGCCGCACTGAGAACCATGTACAAGACGATGGCTGCCGCTAACAGCAATTTGACAGCCTTTGATGTGCTAAGATTACTGTAAGAGTTGGACAAACTTTACTTCAAAATTTGCAAATATCTCTTTCCATGAGGCAAAGCTTTTCATTTATTTTATCATTCAGATACTTGGTGAGCCTTAAGGCATTCTTCCTTCCTTTGGACATGGCCTTGTCAAGTTACATTAAGAGCCTCAAATAGCTTTTGAAAGCAATTGCTGCTATTAATCTAATAAAAATAGTCTTCAAAAGTATTTTAAAGCCATTAGTGTATATTGAAAATATAAACCTTTTTTATAACCAAGCTTTAAGATTACAGTACATATTTCTGCAATTCTGAAAATATGTGTTGTTGTGTAAATGGAGCTCTTTTATACTGACAAGTGAAAATGTATTACCGAAAATATTGGAAAACTAAATTATTTGGGGAATATAAAGATCATGAGGTATTGACTCTCCACATGTTGAAAATTCTATTTAAAACACTGAATAAAGCAATTTAAGCAACTTGTTTACTGCTCCATTTTTATAATATTTTTGATTAATTTAAGCAACAAGTTTGGTGATCCCTGACACTGGAAAGTTGCTACATTTTCCAAAACAATTTAAGTTAGCAGTTGAATCATTTAAGGAGATAATTCTAAGGAAACCAGATAAGCATGAGTTTTCATAGAAAAGTACCATTTTTGTGGTACAGCTAACTGTTCTCATCATATGTTTTATCATTTTGAGCTTCTGTCCAATTGACTGCTGTGGCCAGAGTGTTTGTGTGCCTCCAGTGCTTGTTGAAATCCTTACCACCAAGGCAATTAGATGGGGCTTTGTGGCAGTGATTAGATCATGAATGGGAAGAGTGCCCTTATAAGAGACACAAGGAATCTATTGTGTCCCTTCCACTGTGTGAGGACATAGTAAGATGTTATGTATGAACTAGGAAACTGGTCTCGCCAAGGCCAGGGAATTGTAATTTCCAGAACTGTGAGAAATGAATGTCTGTTGATTATAAGTCACCTTATCTGAAGTATGTGTCATAGCAGCCCAAACAAACTAGGACAAGAAAGGTCATGACACAAACCAAAGATCTTTTCAAAATGCCTTTCCTCACCAAAAAACTCCGTAGGTGCTTCTGAGCACTCAAGACATAGACATCTAGTTACTTGGTGGCACAAAGTAACAGCTCACTGGGCCTCCCTTTGCTCAAAACACCACCCATCCACCCACTGACCTTCCTTCAGGGTCTGGGTAGAGCCAGACTCTCACCCGCTGTGTGGTCTCTTCACACACCCTTCCCTCCATTGGAAAATCTCCCTTACACCCTAGCTTATTCAATCTCTACTTCTCTACTTGAATCTCACTATCTCATCCAAGATTTGCTGGGCCATTCATAGTTATGAAATGAATATATGAACACACATATTTGAAACCTGTCTTAAGCCAGACATGTGCCACATGACATTTAATCCTCTGTCAACTGATCAGACCGTTAAAAGTAGACACTCTTTCACACTGAGGAGTATAATTTTTCCAATATTGTACTGGTACGGGGCTGAGTGCAGGGCCTCATATGCTACTGGTAAGCAAAGAAGAATGTTTTCAATTTCTGCAGAGCAAACAGGATTATCACACACTGTCTGCCTTGATTATGTATGGTCTAGTATTATCTAGTAGAAGGTGTGTTTTGTTTCCCCAGACATTAATGCTGACAGAAAGAAGTTGCTAGTTCCTTTATTTCCTTCCTTCTCCATATTTAACTTCATGAACTTACTATATAATACACATTAAAATGTTTTAGTATTAAAATCACAAAATAAATGTATTTAGAATAAATAGATGTATTTAGAAAAAACTACTTATGGAGGACTTAAAGATGATGTTTCAGGAATATCCTGATATTTTTTTAAACTGTGCAGTGAAAAATTTGAATTTTGGCAGAAAAAGATGATGACTCGTTAAGAAAAATGAGCAATTTTAAACTTGCGGCCTGAATTATATTCAAAGAAAATGTTTCTAACTTTAATTTAGAATTAAAATTTTTAAAGAATAACTTCTTCAACATTCAATAGAAGGCTGAATTTAAGAGATTCTCCATCTTAGGCCATTATATCCAATCTCATAGCTTCATGGCATTGTACATACTTCAAATCTACAATCTAATTGAACCTTTGTCAAATTGTCTCTCCTACCCAGAGGAATTGTTCATTACAGATAATTCCTAAGGAAATCTTAATTATATGTATTCATCCGATTCTAACCCATTACTACATTGTATTTAAGTTCTTGGTCTTCCAGTGAATTGTAACTAAGATATAGTTTAAAGAAGCATTATACAAAGATGCAAAAAAAACTAAGATCAACACAGTTCTCAAAATTTCAGGGACATCATAAACATTCTATGAAGCCTACAAATTAAAACATGTTTATAAGACCTGTATGAATCAAAAACTGAAGAATTTCCCAAAGATTGCCTATGAACTATAGAGTGCTATATATTTCCCTATTATCAACCTAAGTGAGTGTTAAATTATGAATTGATGAGAAGTTTCTAGAATTTTTCTTTTAAGAAATTCATTTATTATTTCTTTTTTTAGCCCACTGTGTTATCACTGACCAGCATATATTTCAGAAAACATTTCATTGTGAAGGGCTCCATAGCAGTTAATGAAAATAAGTCCATATGGCATAGCACTGTAATGAATTTTCTGGTGAAAATTAATTAGATGTGTGAATGTGTAAATGCTAACATATATTTACATCCCAGGCTAAATGTTCAAAGAGGTGTATGTTAAGCACACAATTAGAAGCAACCATGCATTAAATTGGCCACCAAGAAATAGCATTAAATTTAATAGTGCAATGGGAGCTCCTTGGAAAATCCAAGATAAGATTTTCTCTGCCCAGTTGCTTGCTTTTGAGGCCCCTTGTCTGGCTAAGCCACTTCTTTACATAAAGGCTGATGGAAAATTGAGGATAGAGGAGCAAAGTGCATTTTCTATTTTACATCATAAGGCTGTCTAACATTCTCATTAAGATATGGACTTCCTCCCAACTCCTTTTGATTTGCCCTGTGCAAACAGCATCTAACAACTCCTTCTGCAAACAGCCTGTGACCTTTTAAACCAGGAAGGGAATTCCTCACAGCTGGAAGCCTTCAGTGGCTATATTCTTTCAAAAAGTGTTACTTTACTTAAACTAAAAGGAAACAACCTTCCTTCTTCCTTCCCAGGATTTCTTATAGTTGGTAATAAGCTCTTGGTAGACAGGAACCATAGAATCACAGAACCAGCAATGGACACTTCCTTCCTAGGTTAAGCACCGTTCTAATATTTTTAGATTATTTTTAATTTGTGTTGGGAGCTTATAGAACTATTTCCTAGTCATATACTTAGATTGGAATACTTTATTGTTCTAATGCATCTTTATTACACACTATGTGTGACCTAATAAGATTAATGACCACCATTTATTGAGCTCTAAACATGTTCAAGACACTAGGTAAAAGCATTGCACAGATTTTTGATTCAGTTCTTTCATAAGTTTTATTTATGTATAAGTTTTATTTTAGCTTCCACTTTATAAGAGCAAAAATTGGGGGATAGAGTTTGAATAGCTTACTCAAACTTAATAGTTGGTGTGTGTCTGATCTGAGATTTCAATCAATGTCTGGTTATACAATATAATAATCAGCCAATTCTAAATATTTTAGGGGCCATTTTCATTATACTGGGTTTTTTTTTTTTAAAGATTTATTTACTTGAGAGGCAGAGTTACAGACAGAGGGAGGGAGAAACAGAGGGAGAGGGGTCTTCCATCCACTGGTTCACTCCCCAAATGGCTGCAGTGGTCAGAGCTGGGCTGATCCAAAGCCAGGAGCCAGGAGCTTCTTCTAGGTCTCCCACACTGGTGCAGGGGTCCAAGCACCTGGACTATCTTCTACTACTTTCCCAGGCCAAGAGTAGGGAGCTGGATTGGAAGTGGAACAAATGGTATTCAAACTGTCGCCCATATGGGATGCCAGCACAGCAGGCAGATGTTTAAGCTGCTATGCCACAGCACTGGCCCCATCATACTCTTTTTTAAACAAAGATTTTTATTTACTTATTTGAAAGAGTTACACAAAGAGAGGGACACACACACACACACACACACACGTTTGGTCCACTACCCAAATGGCCAAAGCAACCAAGGCTGGGCCAAGATGAAACTGTGTGGTAGGAGCTTTATCGGGGTCTCCCATGGGGGTTATAAGAACCCAAATACTTGCACCGTCTTCCACTACTTTTCCTAGGCCATTAGCAGGGAGCTAGATCAGAAGCGGAGCAGTTGGGACATAAACTGGTACCCATATAGGATGCTAGCATTGCAGGCTGCAGATTTAACCACTATGCCACAATCCCAACCTATAATCATATTCTTTAAAGATATTGGTTAGTTATATCATAGTTCTTTCATGATTTATTCTAACAGATATCTTGTTGAACTTCCAAAATAAATTTTGCATATGCATCAACAAACCAAAAGAAGGCTTGAATAATAAAAAAATATTGTATTTTTTTGCTGAAAGAGAAAATATATAACTAGATAAACATTTTGCAACATCACAAGTTTGCAAATCCTTTATGAATCAAAACCAATTAGTTTATAAAATTACTTCTCATGTAATGAGACCATACCCCCACACTTAACCCAAATGCCCCAATTCTACTAATATTCTTGAAAACTGTGAAAATTCAAAGGAAGAAAAACAATCGGTTAATTCAATCATTAGACTAAGTTAAAGTGTGTATTGGTCTCAAAGACATTTTCACATCAAATAGTGAATTAATTTTTTGTCACCACAATGAAATATCTGTGAAAACTAAGTTTACGAAAATACAAGGTTTTTGAAATCATACTTCTGGAGGTTAAAAACCAACACTGGGTGGGTCCATTGGTGTGCCCTTTGATGAGGGTAGCAATGGTGGAACATGGAGCACTTGCAGAGGAAGGATCACAAGATGAGCCAGGAACCATGGAGAGTGGCTGCCACAACTTGGCTCTATAACCAACCCTCTCCCAAGAGCTCTCCTCCAGCAGCACACCCCAGTGACCTATGGGCCTCCCACTGTGTCCATCTCCTAGACTTTATAATTGGATTAAGCTTCTAGCCTCCTGGTGTTATTCACTTATAACTTCAAACTTTCAAGGCCTGCCTGGGTTCAGGAGCCACATCATGTTCAAATCATAGAAAGTAGCATACTTCAGTAAGTAAAAAACAGTTTCACATGGCTAAGAATTCTAGAAAAAAAGGCTATTTGCCTCATAAAGAAATCCATGGAAGAAAAAACAGAAAAATTCATGATTTCTAAAACTGTAAACTTAGTCAACACTTACAGCCTATACTTACTTGAACTTTCCTTCTTGTAAAGACAGTAAAATTTTGTGTCACCTCAAGCCAGTGAGGATGAAACTGTGATGTAAATGTGTAGGGCTAATTGTATACTTTATTACCATGATCCCCTGCCCCCAACTCTAATCCTACAATCCAGGGAACTGATGGATTTGAACACTGGTATCTACTGTTTGTGATTTGCTGTATAGCAAAGAGGGAAGAGCTACCAAGCATATATGCCTGTACTCTGAAAATAAAAAGGAAATGTGTATTCTAATTTTGACACTGGGAAGAACTAAAGCTTTGAGGTCACAAATTTCATTGTTTATAAATTTAATTATTTGGCAAAGTCATTATGAACTATCTGATGGTTTCAATCTCATTCTGGCTAATTTTACCTCAGTTGATATAAAATGTAAAGTTAAATGGAAATTACCTAAAAATCCTGGCCTAGCTTTATATGTTTAGAATATTGTTAAGAAAATATAGCTAAGCATTGCAATGAATTTGGAGAAAGCAATGCAAGTAACATAAGTAAAGTGTTCTTCCATGTCCATCGTATATGGGAGATTTTAAAAATACAGCATATTCTCAAAGCCATTTCTTAGAAAAAAGATCCTATCATAAGTTTACACAAATAAAGTTGTAGCTACCCACTGGTGAAATCAAGTCGGTAAACCCCTAAGAGAAGGGAGATCTCCTAGGCCATCTAGCCTGCTTCTAGACACTGCATTAATACAGTATACTTCATTGTCATGTGTCTTCTCATAGATTTGCACTTTTCCTTTTGTCTCCCAAACTTGAAATTATTCTGTTTCAAATCTGTCATCTCTTTCCAGTGGATTTGAGAAAGGGTGATTTTAATATCCCCCACCTGGAAAGCACCTTTGATAACAGCATGGAAAAAAAAAAAAAAGGCAGTCAGAAGTGATTCAGGCAAATCAGAATTCCACAAAAAATATTGGTGTAGGAAAGAGTCCTATACCCCTTGCTTCCTAACTTGCTGAATTAATAGATCCCAGCTTTTGCTGATGGGCTGGTTAAACTGTCATGTCTGATACCATCCCTACACTTTCTGATTCAGGAGTTCTAACTGAAGCCTGAGAATGTTCAATCTTATCAAATCTCTAGAAAGTCATAGTGATATTAGAGTGGGGAGAAGCACATTGACAATGTCTGCTGTAGAGCATTAGGTAACAAATGGCAAGGGGAAAAAAGACTATTCAATCGTAGTATAGGTGCATGGTCTTGAAGCACTTCAATGGATATAGAGGAGATTCCCAAACTAAGAAGAAAATGTAAAGGGACTATTATGGACAGAGAGTTCATGTTCCCCTAGCATTCATAAGCTGAAGCCTTAAACCCTCCATGTGATGATATCTTGAGGTGGGATCTTTGGGAAATGATTAGAGCTAGATTAGTTTGTAAGGGTGGCCCCAGTACATAAAGAGGAGGACCTACAGAATATTTCTTTGCTCTAACATATGAGGCTATTTTTACAAGAAGACAGTAAACCAAGAGGACAGCCCTCACCAGATAAGCAACTTCACTTTGGGATTCCAGGTTCCTGAACTCTGGAAAATAAATATCTATTGTTTAAATCACTCAGTCTGAAGTATTTTTCTTTCAGCGGCACAATCGAAGACCATCATTAAAGTCGAGAAGCTTGGAGGAAATCAGACTAATGGTCGACATTTTCTTTCCATTCATTGCAGAAGAAATATAGGAAACAAATGGATTCTGATTATAGTATGAAACAGCATATGTAGGCCTATATAAGAGGCTTATAAAGGAAATATATGATTAAACAAATAGTGAGGGAATCAATCCTTAAAAAAGTAAGAGAATGGTAAAAACACACAGGAAAGATGGAGCCTCATAGATATCACATCCTGTTTCTTATGTTAGATGAATTTGCATGGGTGTTTGCATGGGTGTATATGTAATATTTCATGAGACTTCTTATCTTTGTAATATAAATGAATTGTCTGTTAGACATTTGGAATTTCTGTCTGAAATCATAAGAATTACATTGAATTATATTAATGGGCAAAATAATAATTCTTTCCATTGAACATTTCCATAATTTGTAAGGCCCTTGACTTCTCACTTTGCCTAGTGGCAAAAGGCTGAATTTCTTTAGTGCCATTTTTAATATCACATAATTATCATTTCTCAGATTTTAATAGTTTACTATGTGCCAAGGTTTTCAGGAACAGTGACAAGAAGCAAGCAAAACAATGCTTACTTATTTTATTTTGAAATGAAATACTGAAAAAGCAATATTCAGATTGAACAGAAGTTGGGTAACTCAAGATTTTATCAACTGAAAAATGAATAGAGAAAAAAATAAAGAAAGGGAAGGTGAGAATACTGACGGACTTGAAGTACTGGTTTTGGAGTGCTCAGTGCACACTAAGTGTTTTCATTTGCAGCATTAAATCTACTGTTTGAAGGACCATGGGAGGCCATCTACTTTTGATGAAGTGGGAAAGAGACACAGAAAATGTCTTATATCCCAAATTATACATCTCTTCCCTCTCTTATTCCCACTCTTATGTTTAACAGGGATCACATTTCAGTTAATTTTCAACACTTAAGAATAACTGTGTATTAATTACAGAATTAAACCAGTCATATTAAGTAGAACAGACAAAAAAAACTACTAAGAGGGATAATGTATTAAGTTGTTCCTTAACAGTCAAGGCTATGCTGATCAAGTCACCGTTTAGAAACATACCAGGGGATTCCAATTCAATCCCATCAAGGTGGCATGTACCAATGCCATCTCACTATTCCAAGTGATCAATTTCAGTTCACAATTGATCATAATGAAAGGACTAAGAGTCAAAGGGAGCACATAAACAAGTCTAGTACCTGCTAACACTAACCGATAGAATAAATAAAGGGGAGAGTGATCCAACATGGGAAGTGAGATACTCAGCAGACTCATAGAATGGCAGATGTCCTAAATAGCACTCTGGCCTCAGAATCAGCCCTTAAGGCATTCGGATCTGGCTGAAAAGCCCATGAGAGTATTTCAGGCATGGAAAGCCAAGACACTCTGGCAAAAGATCTCTGTGAGTGAGATCCCAGTGGAAAGAACAGGTCTTCAAAGAAGGAGGTACCTTTCTCTGAAGGGAGGAGAGAACCTCCACTTTGACTATGACCTTGTCTAAACAAGATAAGAGTTGGAGTACTCAGAGGGCTTCCATAGCCTTGGAAACTCATGACTGGAGCATAGGGAGATTACTGATGCCATAGACAGGAGTGTCAATTGGTAAAGTCAACAACAGGAGTCACTGTGCACTTACTCCTCATGTAGGATCTCTGTCCTTAATGTGCTGTGCATTGAGATTTAATGCTATAACGAGTACTCAAACAATATATTTCACTTTGTGTTTCTATGGGGGTGCAAACTGTTGAAATCTTTACTTAATGCATACTAAACTGATCTTCTGTAAAAAAAAAGAAAGAAATTATCAATTCCCAACTTGACTCTCACTGGGATTAAACATGACAATAGGTCTGATCTGATTTCATCATCATTTAAAAAAAATCATCTATTATTTTTCACTTTATGTTTCTGTGTGGGAGCAAACTGTTGAAATCCTTACTTAATGTATACTAAGCTGATCTTCTGTATATTAAGATAATCGAAAATGAATCTTGATGTGAATGGAAGGGGAGAGGGAGTGGGAAAGGGGAGGGTTGTGGGTGGGAGGAACGGTATGGGGGGGAAGCCATTATAATCCATAAGTCGTACTTTGGAAATTTATATTCATTAAATAAAAGTTAAAAAATAAATAAATAAATAAATAGTAAAAAAAAGAAAATGTCTTGTATCCCCTCAATTTAGTTATATGAGGTCACAGCTCCAAAGAATGAAGTTATTAGAGGGGTAAATGATGTAGGAGTCCAGTTCTGGTGATATGGACAGTGACAGTGGCCTTCAGAGTCACTTCTCTTAAGTAATTCCAGTTTGCCTGGAAAAGTTCTAGTAGCTTTCCTGTCAGTTCATTGTGGACAGGGACTGTGGACTTCACAAGGCTTCCACGCTTGCATGTTTGAACATAAACAGGTTTGTAAGGATAGAAATCTTCACACACCTGAACAGATCTTCAACATCTGATGTGTCACCTGGCACCAGAGAGGAGACAAAGTTGCACCTTTGTCGGGAATAGTGAAAGAGACTTTTCAAATTAGGAGAAATTGAATGATGTGTCATTAAACGCAATTTCATTTTAAGAATTCTCTCATTGGTAATTATTCTTATTATGTAGGTGGACAGTCTCTTCATATAGATAAAGACCTTTGCAGCTGCTCTCATCCTCGGCCTCATGTTTAATATGCACTTTGTAATTAGTGTGGCTGTAAAGCCCCACATTTGCAGTCAGCCTCCCTTTCTGTCAGATCGGGTTTTAATCTGGGCTATGTTCAGCTGCGGAGGGCTGATAAGCATTTCTGAAATCTCTGTACATGACAAACAGCACTTTAATCTCGTCTTTCAATTTCCAGTGCACTCATTACACAAATTCAGCTCAAAGAACCTTGATGCATGAAAATTAGCCTTCCTGGATGTGGTACAATCTCTTTTAACCTTTTTTTAAAAGAATATACGCAGATCCTCCAGGCCATCCATCCCAGGAAAATGTAGGCAGTGACTTATTTGCAAAATGGAGAAAATTTATCCCCCAGGCCCATAAATGCTAAAGTTGGGCTGAACATTATCTATTTGTTTTAATTGAAAATGAGGGAAATGATTTCCTCAATTTTAACCTAATTTTCAGAGAATAAACATCATTACATGGAGATAAATTATATTCCCACCTAGTACTTTCATATACGGAACCCTCAGACTAGCCCAGCTGTCTGACAGAGCTTGCTCATTTAAACCTCAAGCCAATTAGCACTAATTTCAATCAGTTATGTAAGAATTAACCTGTTCCTCTCTGTATGTAATCTGTCTGTGAGCAGGCTTGTAGGAGATGGATTCTTAAATTTCTCTCTTTAATATGTGGTTCTGTCTTTATTTGCGTTACACCCTGGGCTCTGATTTCAAGATCTGAAAGATAAAAACCAGTGTAATATCTGCTGTGCCTTGCTGGTCTCTCGACATGAGCAAGTGCTGGGTAGGGATGTATCCTCTGCTGAAAGATTCACAGGCAGTAAACTTGAGCCCATCTAATAGGGAAGAAAATTAATTTTCTCTTTCATTTTCTTTCATTTGGCCCACTTAATACGCCTAGAACACAAATCATAGAGCGTTGACAAAATATTGGCAATGTATTTGACCCTGTTTGCATTATTAAAATAAATAGAACTTCTGAAACTTACCATAAAAACATATTATTGTATTCATATGCATTGCTTTAACAGAAGCAACACACTCTTCGGGGCAGGGGGGATGACTAAAGGACTTTTCTTGAGTTTCCTCACACACCCAAACCCCCACGTCATCTAGCCATAACGTGAAGGCCCAGAGCTGGGCACAACTCTCTCAGGGGTTTGGTTAGAGGTTCACTTTCCCACTCCTCAGCCATACTCTCTTCAATTATTATTAGGGTCAGGAGAGATTTGGGAAAGTAACTATGCTCTGTGTTTAGGCAAAGGATTAAGCAAATCAGATGTAAGACATCTCATACAGATAAATGAGTAATGTTGATAGGACTTTAGTCCAGGGCTCTCTGTGATAGCTGTTCAAGGACTTTGAAACAGGCACAATGAAGAGGGCAGATTATTTATTAGGAAGAAATATCTGTTTTCCTGAATGCAACACAGGGATAAAGAGCGAAAAATGCACTGTGCACATATTTTCTGTATTTCCAGTTATACCAGGGTGGGAATAACACAATCTCTTCTGCACAGACAAGGGCAGGCTTCTGACAACGAAGAGGCAAGGGCAGAAGGCAACTTTGGAGGGGCTTGGTATAGAGAGATCGCTCTAATTTTCTACTTTCAACCCTTACTGGACTTTGTGTTTTCAGAGAACTATTGTAAGGACTGTACTCAAAGGCAAATTGTAAGACACGGGTTTCCATGGGGGTTGCTAAGTGAACAGTCGTGTTGCAATGACAATATTTGTCATATTTGTCTAGCCCTGTATACAAAACACTAGGAGGCGGGGAAAGGTGGGTAGATTTTGTTTCTTCAAAGTCAGTGGAGGCAAACAGTAGAATTTTTCACTCAATAGAATTTATATAACTGCAAAATTCTCTTTAGTAATTCCAATGCTGCAGGCAACTGCACAAGTAAAGGCATGAGCTTCCTCATACAGTGTGTCTCATCTCTGAGAGCTTCTAACCTGCAAACAAAAACAATCATAAATTTCTAAGCACCACGCCTTCTGTGGTTGTTTTGATCTGATGAGTGATCCATGGGTTTTGCTATCAAGTGATGGGTGCCACTCCCATGTGTTGTGGATAACAGTTTACTGGTCGGAATAGTATGTTTCCTTATTTCACTAATTCATTCATTCATTTAAGACACATTGGTCAGTGTCCCTCCAATGTCTGGAGCGTGCTTGGATGAATGCAGACTACTGACTCTATGTGTATGTGGGGGGTGTTTATCATTTTGTTTCTTTCTCCCAGGGAGAAGATCTAATGAAGACTGAAAAGTCAAAGATGCATCTGAAGAATGCTAGTGCTTCCTGAAAGACTGCATCTCTCCTCCCTAGAACACCCTAAACTTCAGGTGGCTGGCTCTCACTTAATTTGTGTTCTGTTTATTTATTATATCTAAGTTGTTTTTCATCTGCTTGGAAGAAAGTAATTAATCATTTCCCAAATAAATAAAGTGGGGGCTCAGGCCTTACAAACCACTCTGGTTTATTAATCCAGCATTCCTGTACTGAACTCTAAAGGTAAAAATTAATAAATATCAGATTTCTATTCCTCAAGGACCCCTGGGTATAAAAGGAGAAACATAAACATAAACACGCTATCTTGATGCATATAACATGATATAGAATTTCACAATGTGGATTTCACAGATTTTCAAATCTGTTCTCTGAGGTCTGTGAGTTTTGGCCTGAGAGAGCCTACTGTAGTTGAATCTCAGTTCTGTGACTCACTGTTCACATCACCACATACAAGGTAGTTTACCACTTGTGCTATAATGTTCTCAAGTTAAATTGGGAAGACTACTTGATTTTTTTATTGTGGAAAGTAAATTGGAAAAGAATATGCATTGAGTGGAAGGATTACCTGTGCATTGTGGATAAGGTGCCTTGTATGTCTTATTTGAGTCATATACTAGGATTACTGCTCACTGGCACAAAAGCAGCACAGGTATATAAAGGCATTAAGCCGTGTTTATGTGAGGTGAGGCCATTGTTTTGGAATGAGTCCCTGTTCTAGCTTATTATGCCTAGTTTATTCACAATATACATTTTTCATAAACTTTTTGAATACCCCTCATACACATAGATTTAGACTTTCAGAGGGTTGGCATTGTTGTACAGCAGGTTAATCCACTGCTTGCCATGCTGGCATACTAGATCAGAGTGTTAACTTGGATCCTGGTTACACTGTCTTCAACTCAGCTTTCTGAATATGGGCTTTGGAGGGCAGCAGATGGTGGATCAAGCATTTGAGGCCCTGCTATTCACATAGGAGGCCTGGGTAGAGTTTTAGGCTCTGGGCCTCAGCCTGGCCCAGCCCTGGCCAGTGTGGCCATTTGGTGAATGGACCAGGGGAAGGAAGATCTTTGATCTCTCTCCCTCTCTTTCCTACCCCCACCCCGTCTTTCTCTCTGTATCACTCCTCATTTCCCTGTCACTCTGCCTATCAAGCAAGTAAATAAATAAATCATCAAAACATTTAAAAAGTATTTTTTGGCATCAAAATAAGCCGTCTTTTAAATTCCATTTTGACAGACTTTTTGAACATCGTCATGAAAGCAATTCAACTTTTAAGCTAAACGTGTAGTGTTAGTCTTTTCACAAAGGTTAACACACTAGTGGTTTATTTCTGATAAAAAAGAGAAGTAGGCTGGTGCTGCGGCTCAATAGGCTAATTCTCTGGCTGCGGCGCCAGCACACTAGGTTCTAGTCCCGGTCGGGGCACTGGATTCTGTCCTGGTCGCTCCTCTTCCTGTCCAGCTCTCTGCTGTGGCCCGGAAGTGCAGTGGAGGATGGCCTAAGTCCTTGGGCCCTGCACCCACATGGGAGACCAGGAGAAGCACCTGGCTCCTGGCTTCAGATCAGTGCGGTGCGCCGGCTGCAGCAGCCATTTGGAGGGTGAACCAACAGTAAAGGAAGACCTTTCTCCCTGTTTCTCTCTCTCACTATCCACTCTGCCTGTCAAAGAAAAAAAAAAGAGAGAGAGAGAGAGAAAGAGGTAACTTCTGTATACCATGGACAGAATAGACCTAATGTTAATCTATTCCTCTCTTTACTTAGGAACACCAGATACTTGCTGGGTAAGTCCTTCCAATCCAAATGCAACACATTTGACTCTAAACTTGAACAGATAGTCTATTGGAAAAACATTACCCAAACTCCTCTGACAGAAGTCTCTTTATAAAAAATGGAACATTTAATTTAAACAATTTGTCTGTTACTACAAGTTATAAAAATGTGCAGTGGCTTGATTTCAGATAATTTGCATCTGCTTTTGAGATCAAGACTTTAATGTGATTATAAAAATATCAGCACTTTTAAAAGATTACATCTTATATAATGAGTGAGTTATTGGAGTCAATATGAAAAATATGAACATCCAAGGGTAGTGTCCCCCTCACTGAAGGTCAAGTGAAGGGAAAGGAAAAGGAAACAAAAGTGGAGTGTGAACTTGCTTTTCTGGACCCTGAGCTGGGATAGACCTGTCAGGAGCCGAGGTAGGAATAGCTCCTCTAGTGCCAATGTTAGCTGCAGCATGTGAAAATTGAGTACCACCTTCCTAGAACAGCAAACCATGCATCAAAATGACCAAACATGCTTGTCATTCCATGGCAGGCCAGATGCTTGGATGTGCATAACCCAGGATTCAATTAGTTATTTGAATTTTTAAAAATCCCATAGTGAGGCCTGTGTTGTGGCCCACAGGTCAAGCCTCTCCCAAGATGTTGACATCCCATATGAGTGCTGGCAGGAGTCTGGGCTGCTTCACTTATGATCCAGTTCTCTGCTAATGCACCTGGGAAAGCAGCAGAAGATGCCCAAGTGCTTGGGCCCTGCCACTCATTTGGGAGACCCAGATGGAGTTCTATGTTTCTTGCTTTAGCCTGATCTAGTGCCAGCCATTGCACTCTTTTGGGGAGTGAACCAGCAGATAGAAGATTCTCTCTCTCTCTCTCTCTCTCTCTCTCCCTCTCCCTGTCTCTGTCTCTCCCTCTCTCTGTGTAAATCTGCCTTTCAAATAAATAAATAAATATATTTTTAAAAATCCCATATTTCTTCTATTCTAAGATGCCTTTGATTTTAAGACACTGAATTTTTAATGACAACATTTCTAGGAAAACACACATATATTAACACAAATACAAATACAGTGTTCTGAGTAATAAAAACCATTCTTGATCCATCCACATAATTTCTGGTCACTTTAATCCTCACTGTCACAGTTCCTCTTCATCCCAAACTGTCTTTATCTTCAGAATTGAAAAATCCTTCCCCATCACTTTTCACCGTCGACAGTCATGCTTAGAATCATTGTGATGTGTGAATCAGAGGTTAAATCTACCTTAGAAAATCCACACCCTTCTCTCAACTTTGAATACATACTTAGAGGTTCCTGTCCAGACTATGTAATCCTCATATGCCCAAACTATTTATCTCCCATTTAGTCTCAATTTTAGTCCATCCTCTACTTCTCTGACCATTTAAAAATTTACCTCCCATATCATGATATTTAGCTCCTAATTGAGTAGTATTGTGTAGTTTTCTTAATGTTCCCATGAGAAAACATGTGTAGAAATGCTCACAAAACTCAAAAATGCTCTTTGACACTGAGAGGTATCAGGTGGTAGCTCAAGCTACTGATGTGGGGGACTCAGATTGAGGTCCACGCTTCTGGCTTTGCCCTGGCCTAGCTGTTGTGGGCATTTGGCGAGTTAACCAGTGTCTTTCTCAGTGTCTCTCTCTGCCTTTCAAATCGATAAAAATGATCAAATGCTTCATATATACCCCTTATCATAGCTATTTGAACATACAACTCCTCTCCATACCTGTCCGACTTGCAACTCAAGTCTTACTGACAGCAGTCTTTGTCTCCTGCCTCCTTCGTGTCCTACACAGCACTCCGAAGACCTGTAAACCTCTTAACATGAGTTTCCTATTATTTGGCTACTTAAAGCAAAAGGATTAACAGGAAGGTGATTAACAAGTTGACATTTTTATTTAAACAGTGGGTGGTGCTGGTATACTCAGGAACAAATTCTAGTAACTTAGTATCATATCTACCTTATCTTGGTAGCTTATTCACAAGGAAAAGAAAGAGAGAAATAACATGACTACTACTTCATGATTGCAAGCATCAGCTGGAATCACCACACATGATGGATGCAAACTTGGTCCTACAGTCCATGCATCGGCTTTGCTGTTGCACTCAGAGAACTATGTAAGTGTACCCTGTACAATCTGTGACCCTGGAGTCTTCACCCACATACCCCAGGAGCAATCCAGTTTACTGTCTGATTTTTGCAATTAAAAAATGTTAGCCAGTGCCGTGGCTCACTAGGCTAATCCTCCGCCTGTGGCGCCAGGACCCCAGGTTATAGTCCCTGTTGGGGTGCCAAGTACTAGTCCTGGTTGCTCCTCTTCCAGTCCAGCTCTCTGCTGTGGCCCAGGAAGGCAGTGGAGGATGGCCCAAGTGCTTGGGCCCTGCACCCGCATGGGAGACCAGGAGGAAGCACCTGGCTCCTGGCTTCGGATCAGCAAAGCGCGCTGGCCATAGCAGCCATTTGGGGAGTGAACCAACAGAAGGAAGAACTTTCTCTCTGTCTCTCTCTCTCTCTCACTAACTCTGCCTGTCCAAAAAAAAAAAAAAAAAAAAAAAAAAAAAAAAAAAAAAAAAAGCTGTTTCTCAGAAAACTGCAGGATTAGTTAGCAGTATTGGTGAAAGAAAAATATAAACTCTGAAAGAAAAACCCACGTGAGAGAATTGTTTCAGCATAATGGGGATGAGTGGCTCCAATTTTATCTCTGCAAACTAGTTCAAGAAACATTGATAATCCATCCTTCACTTTCTAAAATTTTTTGATTCTCTTGAAAACAGTATACCTTGTAGGGTTTATTTTCAGTTCTGTAGTGCTAGGGGAGAAATTACCCGATTTAAGAAGAAAAAATATATTAAAATTCTCTCTTTTGCCATAGAACAGACCCAGGTAAGTTTGTATTTGTGTTTTATATGGCACTAAACAAGTTTAAGCATGACTCTATTTAATACCACAATTTTTCTGTAGTCATAATTGGTAGCTGGAGGTTTTTTTCTTTTTTCTTTTTTTTTTTTTTTTTTTTTTTGACAGACAGACAGAGTGGACAGTGAGAGAGAGAGAGAGAGAGAGAGAGAAAGGTCAGGTCTTCCTTTGCCATTGGTTCACCCTCCAATGGCCGCTCCTACCAGCACGCTGCGGCTGGCGCACCGCACAGATCCGAAGTTAGGAGCCAGGTGCTTCTCCTGGTCTCCCATGGGGTGCAGGGCCCAAGCACTTGGGCCATCCTCCACTGCCCTCCCTGGCCACAGCAGAGAGCTGGCCTGGAAGAGGGGCAACTGGGACAGAATCTGGTGCCCCGACCGGGATAGAACCCAGTGTACTGGCGCTGCAAGGCGGAGGATTAGCCTATTGAGCCGCGGCGCCGGCTGCTGGAGGTGTTTTTCACTAAATCATCTCAGAGTATGAAAAACATTCTTACAATTTCTGTTGAACAATAATTGTGAGTCTTATGATTCTAGGGTATATGTTAACCTGACATCACCTATGCCAATTAAATTCACTATCTGTAGGTGATAAAATAAAAGTCCAAGAAACCTTTTCTACAGTGCATGTGCTTCGAGAAGAGTGAGATCAGAAGGGAGCAGACCAATGTGCTTAATAGGAACACTGTATCATCTACCAGTGAACTGTGTATTTAGCTAATGTCTACTATAGGCATCATGTTGACATGATGTAAACATTAACTATGTATAATATTTGAGCTAGTTTTGTAATGCAGTTGATTAAGCTACCACATGCAACATGGGCATTGCATTTTGGGGTGTCAGTTCAAATCTTGGCTGTGCCACCTCTGATCCAGCTTCTTGCTAATGCTTGTGGGAATGCAGCTGATGTGGCCCCAAATACATGGGCCTCTACCACCCATGTAGGAGAAAAGGATGCAATTCCTTCCTCCAGACCTCAGTTGGTATAGTCCTGGATGTTGCACTCATTTGGGAGTGAACCAGCAGATGGATGCTCTCTCTCTGTGTCTCTCTCTATGATGTGTGTGTGTGTGTGTGTGTGTGTGTTACTCTGTAATTCAAATAAATAAATAAAATATACAATGTTGAACTGAACTCAGATATCTGCTATGTCCAACATTGCTTAAATCTAATAAGAATTGTTTCATTTTACTTGTTCAACTAATTAGTTCACCATTTATTATATATGTAAACATGTCATCTAAAAATTTCACATTTTGATATTGATTTCTACTGATTGTTCTAATCTAAGATTACTTCCATGTAGTTGTATATATAGAGAGAAACACAAAAATGAAATCTATAATTTTGGTTTACTGATCCTTTTCAATATTTACACAGTAAGAGGAGATACAAACACAGGGATAAATGTCTGTGTGAATGATTAGACCAGTCAATCAATTACCACATCGATGTATTGAGTGCATATCATATCCTAGGCACATTGGGAAATCAAATAAAGCCTGTTGCATTCATGTATGAGGATCCAGACAAAGGGAAAAATATCCAATGCATTTTTTTAAAAAACCTGTGGTAATAGTAATTACTACAAATAAAATAATATGAAAGAGAAAACCTGGATGGGAGAGGGAAAGAATCAACAGCTTTTGTTTGACAACATGTATTTGTGAAAGCTTCTCTGGAGAAGGTCACATGTAAGTTGAAATCTGAATAGGGAGAAGTAGCAGTCATGTGCTGGGAGAATAAGTGTTCCCAGCTGGTGGGGGGCTGAAGAGTAACAAACATGGGAAATAGTACATGGAGATGAGCTGGAGAAGTAGACACACCCCAGATCATGTAGTATTTCAGTTGTTCATGATAACAAAAACAATGTGTCAAAGTACTGTGGTGAAGCCGACTGCCACAGAAGACCAGTATGGAGATGATATCTTTGACTCTGGTTGAAGCAGTAGGGTACAAATTCTAAATAAATACTGTAGGTAGAACATAAGTTTTATTGATAAATTGGAAGTGAAATGGAAATAAAGTGACAGGTAAAGATAGGATTTTGATATTGTTAGCTAGATGGATTACTATTTACATAAATATTAAAGATTTAGTAAGAAGAGGATTCCAGGGTTTGTGGTTAGGGTGGTGGTGGGGACAAAACCAACAGTTTTTCCTCTGGTAATGTTAACTTTATTGGCAACAACTAGACATCCAACTGGAGATGGCAATTAGGCAAGTGAATATGAGTCTGGAGTTCAGTAAAAAAGTCAGTGTTGAAAATATATATTTTAAAGTAATCAGCAGAGAGATCACTTTTCAAAGAGCTGAGACTAGGTAAATCACCCAAGAGTGAGTGTAATTATACAGAAGATGTCTTGGGAGAAAGACATGAAGGGCATCAGTGTTTTGAAAAGATCCTGAAGTTGAAGTTCAGCAAGGTTTCCTCTCGGCTTTGAGAATATGTCAGGGAGAAGAGAGCACCACGACCTGTTAAGAAAGCAGGAAGCCGGTTAAGAGGAAGAAAACAACAACAATAACCAGAGCCAGCCAGCATTCTGAGTAAGCATTGTGGCACACTGGGTAAACCATTGCTTACAACACCAGCATTGCATATTGGAGTGCTGGTTTGAATCCTGTATGATTTGCTTGGGAGGGATCCAGCTCCCTGCTAATGTATCTGGCAAAGAAGATAATGGCCCAAGTACCTGGGCCTCTACCACCTATGTGGTAGATCCAAATAGAATTCCAGGCTCCTGGTTTCAATAGCTCAGCCATTGCAGCCGTGTGGGGAATAAAGCAGTGGATAGAAGCTAGGTCTCTCTCTCTCTCTCTTTGTCTCTCTCTCTCTCTTTCCCTACCACTCTACCTTGCAAGTAAATAAATGATTTTTTTTTTGACAGGCAGAGTGGATAGTGAGAGAGAGAGACAGAGAGAGAGAGAAAGGTCTTCCTTTGCAGTTGGTTCACCCTCCAATGACCGCCACGGCTGGCACGCTGCTGCCAGCGCACCACGCTGATCCGAAGCCAGGAGCCAGGTGCTTCTCCTGGTCTCCCATGGGGTGCAGGGCCCAAGCACTTGGGCCATCCTCCTCTGCACTCCCTGGCCACAGCAGAGAGCTGGCCTGGAAGAGGGGCAACCGGGACAGAATCCAGCGCCCTGACCAGGACTAGAACCCGGTGTGCTGGTGCCGCTAGGTGGAGGATTAGCCTATTGAGCCGCGGCACCGGCCAATAAATGAATATTTTTAAAAGTTCTACCCAATAGCTTTAACAAGAGCTGAGTTATTGAGACCTTGGTATATTGAGCCATATCAATGGATAGAATGGGGATTAAAACTTGATTTGAGTTATGTTAGGAGTGAATAAAATATGAAAGATTGCTGTGAACAGAATCTTTTTCAAGGATTTTTCTTATAAAGGAAAGTAGAGAAATGTGGTAATAAAAAGGTTATGAGTCAAGGTCAATTTTGTTTGTTTTAAGATGAATGATATTAGACTCATGGTGGGAACAATCCAAAAATACAAGGTGAAGTTAATGACACCAAAGGAAAAAGGGGATTCTATCACAGCAAAGCTGGAGAGAAATTATGAAGCAAAGTGAATGAGTGCATCGATTTGGAGCTTACCATTCACAAGAACAAGGCCACCTCATCCATTGTCACAGTAGAATTCATGGGTGTAGGTATAAGAAAACTAGTGGATGTGGTTCAATAGTGAATTATAATTGCAACTGCTTCAAATACAGCAACCAATGAACTCTTCTGGAAATAACTGCCAGTGGTAGCTGATCTTCACAGGAGGTGCAGTACAACAGCTCTATACATATTAGGAGACTGGCAAAGGTAATAATCTATTTTCTCTGTTATATGTAGCACTAAAATTTAAGGGATCCTATTATAATTATTTCTTAAGTATGCTGGTTAAAAATTGCTTTAAAATAGAAAGTAAGGCAAGAGGAATTCGTCAGCTTGAAATATATATATGAAAACGATACCAAATAATTCTTTTGTTCTCAGTAGACACATTTCCCAGGCTTCCACATTTTGATTTTTTTGAAATAGGGCAACTGTCAATTTGAATTACTCCATCCTGTTTTGCATAATAATTTACATATTTATCCACCAAGAATGCTCTGATAAAGGACAATATCCCATGAGAGATGAAAAGACTTGATTTGTGAATCACACTTTTGCATCCTTGAATAGCAAACCCTCTTTCCCAACAGCAAAATTGTGGCATTGAGAAATACAACAACCAGGTCAGTAGTTTTTAGCTAATTTTTTACTGTGAAATTCCATTTTGACAAATTGATTAGAGCAATTTTGTCTGTATTACCTCCTGTTAAAACAAAATTTTTGTTTCTTAACCATAATGAATAATTCTTGCCTAAAACAGGGTGATCATACAGAAGCTCTTATCAGTTCCCAATAAGAGAAGACATGTCTCTTTTGAAAAAAAGAGAAAAAACATATTTGTTCACAGTGTTCATTGAATACACCCAGTGATTTAAATGCTTATTGATACCTTTACTTACCAAATAAAGATGTTCTTCTTAAGAACTCAAGGCTATGCTGAGAGCTGTTGAGTTCTTCCTAAGATTTTGTTTTTATTTCAATCATAAAGTTGACTAGATATAACCTACAGTTATACCTCTGATGACATTTTTCTGTTTCTCTTTGACTGAATCCTGTCTGAAAACTAGGATAAACTCATTCAAACCATTCCATAGTATACCTCCTTGGTATACAGGTTCTCTGTGTTGTTTCTTAATTTCTCCAAGCATAGACTGTCACATAAAGACCACACTTAACCCTGAGATGACCATATGTGGGCAGAGATCTTTAGAATCCAAAACTCAAACATAAGAACAGAATTTGGAAACATAGAAGAACTCCTAGACTATTAGTGAGAACTTAGAGCTTACAAATGTATTAGTGGTTCAAGGCCAACTCCATTTGCCCCTCTGCAGCTCTCTCTGAAAATGCCCCCATTGGCACCCTCTCCACTGCTTATCCTCCCTTGTAAACTTGGATTTTCTTCCCACAATAAGATGATCAATGGTATTTATACTCACAGGATGCCACTATTCTTTCGGAAGCTGAACATTATTTGAGTGCTTTTCAAAGTACATTGCACAAAGTGATAAAGTCCCAAGCATGGGTCTGAGAGGCACTCAGGCAAGTATTTCTTTAGGATAACTGGAAACCTCCAGTTTGGTCCTCTCAAGCAGAACAAAGCTATCCCTTTTTATTTTATATTAGGGTTCTACCTTATACTTTCTTTTGAGAAAGTGTTCTGCTCTGGAAAAAAGGAAAAGTTGGAAAATCACAGGAATTATCCACATTAACAGAAGTGAAGATATTGGCATGTGAGAAGTTCTCTTAGGTTGAATTATTTATTTATTTATTTATTTATTTCAGATGCAAAGAGACACAAAGACAGGGAGAGAGACAGAAAGATAAAGGCAGGGGTAGAAATCTTATTTGCTGGTTCACTTCCCAAATGCACACAATAGCTAAGAAATTAATCCACTTCTCCCACATGGGTGACAGGAACCCAATAGCTTGAGGAATCACTACTGGCTCCCAGGAAACTGTAGTCAATAGTCAGAGCTAGGCATGAGACTCAGGTCCTCTGATGCAGAAGTTGTGTGTCCTAACAAACATATTAAGCATGAAGCTAAACTCCAGCACCTCAGGTTGAATGTTAACAACAACATTCTAGGGGCAATGTCTTAATCTTGTTGAACCAAAGAAGAATGGAAGCAAAGGATGGACATTCATGTCCATTTTTTGTGTGACCTCAGTGGGAGAGAGCCAGCCAGCCTGCACAGCATAGAGGTGGAGAATCAAGAATTCCCTCCACATCAGCAAAAAGGGAACCACATTCCCTCCAAATAGGAAAATCTGAGCATCATTTCTGCTTCTCTATTTCTTTTTGGCTCTCTGTTATTTTGCAGCCTATGCCTTAGTTCCTACAAAGGGTATGAATGGAAATTTGTATTTTGCTTGAAACAACATAAAACACAGTGAAAGAAGAGCTCATTTACGATGCCTCCCAACTTACCTAGTAAATCCTGCATCAAAGAATAAACAGTGCTGTAGTCACTGAGCATCTATACATAAATCAGAGAAGAAAGTCTTAATATATAAAATACTTGCTCCTCTCTATAATGTGGTATACGAACCAAACCAGCATTGTCTTCTGGCAAAATAGGTCATCTCCCTCGCAGTGTTTTGCTCTTGATGAGGAGGTAGTCATGCTGTGGCTACAATAGGGAAACGAAAGGACCTGGAAAATTGCAGCTCCGCCCCACATAAACTTTTTCTATCTTTATGATACTCTGGTTTAATTTTTTTTTAGTTTTATTTCTTAAAGGTTTATTCATTTATTTTTTTTAACTTTTATTTAATGAATATAAATTTCCAAAGTACGGCTTATGGATTACAATGGCTTCCCCCCCATAACGTCCCTCCCACCCGCAACTGAAAGAGTAAAAATTAAACCAGAGAGAGAGAGAGGTACTCTGGTTTAATTTTTACTCTTTCAGGAATTCTTCTGCTATTTAATTGCAGACATGTTGGCCTTATAGCATTTTCCTGGGTGGCAGGGAGTTATTTACTTGTTTTAGATGGGTAGACCAGCAGTGAGAAAGATCACAGTATGATTTTGCTTCCGTTACCACCACTCTTTCTCTCCAATGATAGTCTGTTTGTCTGTTCTGTAAATCATTTGAAGCAAATTGTTGAGCCAAAATTCTGGCTTCTGTACAGAAAAAGGAATTCCTATCCTGTGCCTCCACAGACAGCCAAGTTTCTGAAGCTTCACTTCTAGTTAGGATGAGTAGGAACAGCAGCCATTTCATCGGGCTTGGCTAACAACAAGGTCTAAGAAAGCTGAACCTCGCTTCCTGATGGTGCTGCAAGGAAATAAATGTTGCTTTTCTCTGATGAAGCACTCCACAACACGGTGTATGTTGTAAAATGGAGGAAATTATCCAACAGCTATAATTACAATGACTCATTGACACAAACACTGAGAGGCAGATGTGGCATAAATAATGAGAGAACACAAAGACTCCTCATTATCAAATCCAGCCTCCACTGCCTCAGCATGCAGGCAGGCTGCAGAGGCCAATGGCAAGAATCCTTGCCTCCCCCGGGGCTCCTTGATTATTCCCCCATCAGGAGAACTGGCCAGTGGCTAACAGAGCTCTGACCTACAGACCGGAACCAAAGTACACATAGTCCATCTTCTAAGATTGGAAACCACATGGTCTCTGATGAAAACTCCCATATGTATGAAATAAATAGGGCTAAACCCCAGCGCAGGGGCAGATATTGGAGCACAGTGGGTTAAGCTGCTTCTTGGGATGTCTGCACCCCGTATAAGAATAATTGAGATCATCACCTGAAGACGACCTGACTACCTGAGTTCCTGCCACCTCACACCTGAAGGAGACTCAGACTGAGTTCCTAGCTCCTGGCTTCTACCTGGCCCAGCCCCAGATGTTGAAGGCACTTGAGGAGTAAGCCAGCAGATGGAAGATCTCTCTCTCTCTCTCTCTCTCTCTCTCACTCACTGTCACTCTACCTTTCAAATAAAACTTAAAAAAAAGAAACAGAGCAAACAGGAAACAAAACCAAATCATGATTCCACAAAAGTCATGCTGAGTTATGAAAAATCACCCACAGTCAAACATTTCCCTGATAGCAGGCAGGTAGCCACCAAGAAGGACACAATGGCTTTTGAGTCAGACACACATGCATGATTTCACTGAGTCACATATGCTCCCACAGTCTGAATTCTGTCCTTTAGAAAATAGGATATCTAGTAGCCCTTATCTTACAGCATTGTTGTGAGAATTAAGATTTTGCCCATGAACATAAGGGGTGAGAATTTCATCAGGTATATGTGCTTAATGAATGGTCATAATTGTTGCTATTTCCCAAGAAGAATGGGGTTTAAATATGGGCTAGGAAGTGCTCAGAACAGAGGGCTCACTCAACTGCTGTGTCCTCCTCCTTCTCCTCCCTTGACCTCCTGTCCTCTCTTCCTGTCAGCAGATACACATCATCTCTGTACCAGGAAGTGGAACAAGTGGAATTCTTACTGAGCACATTGACAGAGATAGTTAAAATAGTGGATTCTTAGGAAAGATGACAACATGACTTTAGATACCAGTGACTTATTTACTTACATGATTCACTTGAGTTTACTCTGAGGTCAATACCTAGGAAGGAAAATCTGTGTAGTTTTACAGAACAAGGACTCTGAGATTGCCTGTGTTCAAGTCCCATGTCCCATTTGCTACCTTGTGACCCTAGCCACTTAATTTCTGAGTATTCCAGGATTCTTTCTGTAAAATGGTGAAAATGGTCCACAAAAATTCTATGGGAATTACATGAATTAATTTGGGCAGTACTTTTAAAATATTGCCTGGCACCTACCAACTGCTATTTATTTATTTATTTATTTATTAAAAGATTTTATTTATTTATTTGACAGGTAGAGTTACAGACAGTGAGAGGGAGAGATAGAGAGAAAGTTCTTCCTTCCATTGGTTCACTCCCCAGATGGTTGCAATGGCCGGGGCTGCGCCGATCCGAAGCTAGAAGCCAGGTACTTCTTCCCAGTCTCCCATGCAGGTGCAGGGGCCCAAGTACTTGGGCCATCTTCTACTGCTTTCTCAGGCCACAGCAGAGAGCTGGATTGGAAGAGGGGTAGCCAGGACTAGAACCGGTGGCCATATGGGATGCCGGCGTCGTAGGCAGAGGATTAACCTACTGAGCCACAGAGCCTCCCCCATCAACTGCTATTTAAATGTATTAAATAAATAAACACTAATAGATAAATATGGTATGCCAGAATAGTTATAAAAGTTAACTAATAAAAATTAACACTTATCGGCTGGCGCCGCGACTCACTAGGCTAATCCTCCACCTTGCGGCACCGGCACACCAGGTTCTAGTCCCGGTCGGGGTGCCGGATTCTGTCCCGGTTGCCCCTCTTCCAGGCCAGCTCTCTGCTGTGGCCAGGGAGTGCAGTGGAGGATGGCCCAAGTGCTTGGGCCCTGTACCCCATGGGAGACCAGGGTAAGTACCTGGCTCCTGCCATCAGATCAGCGCAGTGCGCCAGCCACAGCACCACAACAGCAAAAGGAAGACCTTTCTCTCTGTCTCTCTCTCTCACTGTCCACTCTGCCTGTCAAAAAAAAATTAACACATTATCATTTTTCCGCTTCCTAACACAAATATGCAAGATTTAAAATTTCAATTATTAGTCCTGATATATTGAATAACTAATTTTATATTTTAGAGGAAAAATTATAAACCTTATCTGGAATATTATGAAATACAGAAATACACATCTTATGATTTTAAAATCAAGGACATAGTATTGAAGAAAGCCTGAAAGACGTTTATATACAAATTATACTACTAAGATTTCTATATTTTGGCTTTGTTCTTTATTCCTATAATAGTCCCAGATGAAAATTTTTATGGTTATATGCTTAGCAGCTATCTCATTTCTTTATTTTTTATGGCATGACATGAAAACATTTAATGAAATGAGAATTTTATGCTATAGTTTGTTAGTTATTTATAAGTTTTAACTAAAATAACTACCTTTCATTACCATACAATAGCAATGCATACACACAACTCTATACTTGTATTTTTCCATTTAATTGATTAAAAATGATCCAACATTCATTCATAAAATGCTGAGAATCTATGATATTAGCATCTTTTCTAAAAATTGAATGCTAAAATGAATAATTTTTCAGAATTTTTCTCAGAACTGTTACCATGATTGATAATTATTATACATTCTAGGACCTAGATGAATGAGTAGATAAAATTAACAGTTTTAAACAGTCAGTTAAAAATATTGAAGTATCCATTAAATTTTGATTTTTCCCTTTGCCCTATAAGTATGCCATGTTGGCAGCATTTGCCCTCTGAGAAAAGGAATCTTGACTCAAAAGAGATAAAGGTTTTAGGAACAGGAAACATCAGTCCTCACATGGGTAAGAAGGACTTGATGAGAAGCATGGCCACGCATCCTTGCACCCTTAGGTTCCATGCCCACATCTTTTGCCCCTTAGGAGCATAGCACCATAAAATTGCCCCTGATTTAGGGGGTGTAAGCTGTCTTAAAGAACACTACACCTTAAGGTAGCATGTTCAACTTGGCAATTTTGGTGCATCTTCAGAAGGTATTTTCACTCTAACAAGTCAGCAACTTCTGCATGATAGGATAAGACCAGTGAATTCCGTAGTCTTATGTCCACTTCTCTACTTCTCATACCTTTATTTTGAGGCAATGCTGCATAGGATCCAATGTCAGCAGACCAAACAATCTCCAAGCCCTGGGATAGAGGGGCTAGCCAAGGTCCTGTGAGTTGGAAAAGTAAGTATGTGTGAATCTCAGTAAAGATTAATTTCTGTCCTCTGGCAAAATGAAAGGAGTTCAATGTAATCAACTTACCACAAAGTAGCTGATTGATCTTCTTGATAGATGGTGCTGCAGTGAAGGTTTGCATTTGTCTTTGTTGCTGACAGGCTAGACAGTAGTCAGAGACACAAGCTGGGTGAGCCCTGGTGAGTGGGAGCCCCCAGTTGTTGGTCTACACAGCCCCCGTTCCTGCTACCATAGCTACTCACAAGCCCATTGTAAAAGGAGA
The DNA here is from genome assembly GCF_964237555.1 of Oryctolagus cuniculus. Lineage (NCBI taxonomy): Eukaryota > Metazoa > Chordata > Mammalia > Lagomorpha > Leporidae > Oryctolagus > Oryctolagus cuniculus. The sequence goes on along the minus strand of NC_091434.1, from coordinate 91,824,204 downwards.
GGAGAGGAGATCAGGTTATTTTGCCAACTTTGTGGTCCGTTGCCTATTGTTTGGCAGATGCTCTTTGGCAGATATTAACAAATGATGGAAAGACGTTCACTCTTTATGCCCACTCACTCCATCCACATGTTTCTACTCTAGAATGCTTTATCAACAAGTTTCAATATTTCTCTCTTCCAAGATCTAGACCAAATGGCCATGCATTTTCTTACCTGGCCAATTCTTTTTCCACACAAAGGCCATGACAAGATCCAACACTAAAAATTGTGTACTATGAAGATATCCCCTTATTGCTACCTTTCAGGGCCACTGACAATAACTGTCATTCAGTGGCAGTTTACTTATTTCTCTCATTGTGTGGAAATATCTTTAAAACCAATCTCAGACTTTTTCCTTCCCCATAAACTACTCCTATGGGTCTTCTTACATGGCTACAGTGTGACCTAAGGCTGAAGAGCCAGTATGGTGGTAGCAGGCAACATGCAGTTATCTGCCACCTCTTCATGTAATTTACCTGTGCCTTTTTTTTATCTGCTCATATCTAATCCTAATCTATATTGCAAGGAAACACAACTGGGCCTGCTTGTCATGTTGTGTTGAACTTGGCAGAATCCAATTCATGATCTATAGTTCTGGCAGTATGGTCATTTGACGACCAGATGCATTTCTATTTATTTAATTTATTTGAGAGGTAGAATGTTGAGAGATTTGGGTGGGAGACAGAGATAGAGAGAGAGAAAGAGAGAGAGAGATCATATCCATATCTCAGCATGGCCCAGACCACTGAACTTCTAAAATCTTCATGAATGTTTTAGTGATTATCTCTTATCTGCTTGAGCACCACTTCTCTCACCAAAGCTTCCAGGAACCTGCCATTTCTTGCTCATCTGGGCTGATTGAAATGATATGGGCTAATATGACATTGTAAGGGTTTGTCTAGACATGTGAATATAAGCTGCTTTTGATTCTTCTTGCTGACATAGATGGAAAAGAATGTATGCCTAAAATCAATGGCCACTCACAGTGCCCCTAAGGCTATTTTAATCTGCTCTACCAAAGGTACCATATCTGGCACATTAGCTCCAGTTAGGGCTACTATTTGTCTAGATTTTATTCATCTACAGTCATTTTCCAGCATCCAAAAGTTGTTTTGTAGAGAGCAGATGGATATATAGGGGCATAATGGTGACAATCAAGTTTATATTCTTTGAATCCTTATGGGTAATATTAATTTTTGCCATATTAAAGGGTTACAATATTATTTAGTATTTGATATCATGGTTGGGACAGGAGAAGTTTCAGGGCTCAAGTAGGACCCCAAGTAGGGTCTTCTTCATTCTAGTCACTCTTAAACCCATGGGCTGATATTAAGTGTTTTGCCATTACCAAGTATATTGTTTCCAACGGCACATGTTAGGGCAATGGAAACACTTACTGATTAGGTCCACTGTCTTATTTTCCTATGGCTGGGGACTCCACTTACTATCTAACAATGACATGTTCACCCCCTACTGAGGTCACAATGACACTTTGGGTCCTTCAGTGTCTTTTTGGATATTGTGTCTGATTTGCCTCAAAAATGTCTGAGTGGGGATGGCAATAAGGCATAGTGGGCTAAGCCTTGATCTGTTGTGCTGGCATCCCATATGGATGCCATTTCTAGTCCCTGTTGCTCCTCTTCCAATCCAGCATTCAGCAATGGCCTGGGAAAGCAGTATTGGAGACCCAAAAGAAGCTCCTGGCTCCTGGCTCCTGGCTCCTGGCTTTGGATTGGTCAAACTCTGACCATTGTGGCCATCTGGAGAATGAACCAGCGGATGCAATACTTTTCTCTCTGTCTCTCCCTCTCTCTATCTGTAACTGTACCTCTCAAATAAATAAATAAAATCTTCTAAAAATGTCTGGATATTTGTCTCTAAGAGTTAAGAAATCATTTCAGTGTGTATCATACCTAACTTGAGGTTGCAAGGTCCTTTTCAATGTGTACTGTGTCTCCCACAGTCAGTGGAATCTGAATATTATAACTCACTCGGGACTAGAAATTAAGCAAGAGATTTATGACTTCTTCTTAGATGGCTGGTCTCAGCCTTCTCAACATATATCCAGTGTTTCTTCTAATTATATAAAATAAACAATACCCTTGTTGGTCACCCATATATTTTGCCCTTGGACCTCAATGTTCAATTAACTATCTCCATTCTTTTTGTGGATCAGAGTCCAACAAGGCCATTCTGACCTTGCCATTCATTACAATAATTGTGACCACTTTTCTTCTTATGCTTAAATATCATCACCTAGCCTCAATTATTTGTATTCCTGTCATCTCATCACAACTAGAGTGTATAATTCTATAACAGAATCTCCTACTGTCATCCTTGGAATACAGTTGTGGAGACAGCCATAACTGAATTTCTAAAGCTGGTACCCCCTCAGAAGACCATGTTAAGAAAGAATTGAACACTTTAAATACTTTAAAACTTCAAGGAACTAGGTTTTCAAGGATCTAAATTGCATCAATCTCAAATTTCCCCAACCCATCTCAGAATTCTACCCCCTTCCTAGTGATGGTTAGCATAATTGTTGAGTTTGCAATTGCAATGTTCTTTAGAGTTCTATTAAATATAAAATTAAATCACAAAATTTACTCTCAGTTGATTCAGTCTTCTGACTACAGGATAAGTCCATTGTTACATATATATATATGATATATATATATGATATATATATATATGATATTATGATATTGCTATATCCTGCTAAGGAGGTCCTTTAATTTTACACTTTACCCTAAATTGATTTTTTTTTTTGACAGGCAGAGTTAGACAGTGAGAGAGAGAGAGAGAGAGAGAGAGATAAAAGTCTTCCTTCTGTTGGTTCACCCCCAATGGCCGCTAAGGCCAGCACGCTGTGCAGATCCGAAGCCAGGAGCCAGGTGCTTCCTCCTGATCTCCCATGCAGGTGTAGGGCCCAAGCACTCGGGCCATCCTCCACTGCCTTCCCGGGCCACAGCAGAGAGCTGGACTGGAAGAGGAGCAACCGGGACAGAATCTGGCACCCCAACTGGGACTACCAGCCCCTAAGTTGATTATTAATGATTCACATCTTGTTGTCTTTCTCTAATAGACCAATAGTACAAAGCCTATGCAATTTGATTCCATAATTCTGTTTTTTTAATATTTATTTATTTTAAAGGCAGAATTAGAGAGAGAGAGAGAAGGAGAGAGACTGTCTTCCACCTGCTGGTTTATTCCCCAAATGGCTTCAATGGCTGGAGCTAGGCCAGTCTGAGGCCATGGGTCAGGAGCTTCTTCTGGGTTGCCCATGTGCATGCAGGGGCCCAAGCATTTGGGACATCTTATGCTGTTTTCCCAGGCACATCAGCAGAGATGTGGATCAGAAGTGTAGCAGCTGGGACTCAAATCAGCACCCATATAGGATTTCGGTATCACAGGCAACAGTTTTACCCAGTATGCCACAATGCCATCCCCTCCATAATTCTTATAATTACAAATTCTATACCACACTAATGAATTACATATTGAATCAACTGGTCCATTTCTTTCAATCAGTATCACATTCCAGCTTACACTTTTACCACTAAAGCATATTAAAGGTTTTCAGTGATGGGAGTTTTTGTCAGTCAAGTTGTAGGTGATTCAGCTCCAAATTCTCATTTTACATCTGGTTTCCTGGGAATACACTTGGCACTAATGTCTTAAGTTAGAGTGTCTGAATAAAAAGAGCATGAGATAGTGATTTCATGCTGAAATATCTTTTCAGAGTTTTTCATAGAGAGAAGAGGCATCAAGTAATCATTTGATGAGGCTTGACCCAGGCATAATCTCAGAAGAAGCAACTTCCTTACACCAAAGTTAATGCTTATTAAGGGACTCAGTAGTAAGCAATCAACAACCAATATTCCTGGCAGCTGAGAAAAATAAGTGCTCAGTTTTGAACAAGTGATAATTTGGAGTTTATTCTCATTATTTGTATTTATTTGTTATTCCTTAACTTTCTTTGTTACAAGGAATTCACATATAAGGCTCACACATAAACGTGTGCATATGTAAACACAGAAACACACATCAAGCAAATAACAGAAAATTGTGCTTTATTTTATCTGTTCTATAAGGCATTTCATTTTCTTTTCATTTTATTAGTTTTTCATCATTCTCAGTTTTCTTCAATTTTAATAATTAGAATTATAATATGTATAATATTATAATCACAATACTAATTCTAATAGTCAAGATGCATTATTTCCTTCAACTTCAACTTTTCCTTAACTCCCTGTAAATGCTCATCTGTATCCATCTCTGTAACTTACGCATTTCAAAACTGTATCAGATACTTTATAACCATTTCACTAATAATTCTATGAGGAATCACTCAGATTACTGTGTACATCAGTAATAGTCTGTTCCTTTTTCTATTTCTAGGTATGATTCCAAAGTTTGTATATACCACAATTTGCCTGTTCACTTTCCAAAGAATATCCATGCTGTTTCCAGTTTGGAGCCACTAAGACCAAAGCTGTTTCCCACGCCGCGGCTCAACAGTCTAATCCTCTGCCTGCGGCGCCGGCACACCAGGTTCTAGTCCCAGTCAGGGCGCTGGATTCTGTCCCAGTCACTCCTCTTCCTGTCTAGCTCTCTGCTGTGGCCCGGGAGTGCAGTGGAGGATGGCCCAAGTCCTTGGGTCCTGCACCCCATGGGAGACCAGGAGGAAGCATCTGGCTCCTGGCTTCGGATCAGCACGGTGCGCTGGCCGCAGCAGCCATTGGAGGGTGAACCAACGGAAAAAGGAAGACTTTTCTCTCTCTCTCTCTCACTGTCCACTCTTCCTTTCAAAAAATAAAAAATAAAAAAGACCAAAGTTGTTATAAACATTCAGATATGAGTTTTGTTGACCACAGATTTTTATTTCTCTGATGTAATTGCCCAGGTAAGAAATTGTTGGATCATATTTACTTGCATGTTTAATTTATAAAGAAATTGCAAGATTTTAGTAGAATAGCTATAACATTTTATATTCCTAGAAATAGTGCATCGGTACATCGTATTCTCTGCATCATTGCACACATTTGGCTGAATTCTCCAACTGATGAACATGGTACATTTCTTGATTTATTTAGATCTCTTTTTATTATTTTCATTGGAATTTTGTACTTTTTATTATGTAATTCCATTAATTATATCCAATTCTTGTACATGTTAGAATTGCACCCAATTATGCCACTGTTTTTGAGTAACAGTAAATGTTAGTATACTTTTAATTCTGGATCACATGTTTTCATTACTAGTATACAAAATTACAGGTAACTTTTGCATGTTTTTCATATACATTGAGAACTTGTTGACCTAATTTATTAGTTCTAGAAACTATATGTATATCTCTGTTCTTTACCTTGCAATTTTGTACATTATTTAAAATTGAACACCAAAAAGGAAACCTCCTGAAGTGAAATGGACACTATGAGAAATGGTGACTTGATCAGCATAGCCCTGACTGCTAATGGACAACTTAATACATTATCCCTCATAGTATTTTTTTTTTGTCTGTTCTACTTAATATGACTGGTTTAATTCTGTAATTATCACACAGTTATTCTTAAGTGTTGAAAATTAACTGAAATGTGATCCCTGTTAAACATAAGAGTGGGAATAAGAGAGGGAAGAGATGTATAATTTGGGGCATGCTCGGGCTGACTTGCCCCAATTGGTAGAGTTGGAAACATAGCAGGGGATTCCAATTCAATCCCATCAAGGTGGCATGTGCCAATGCCATCTCACTATTCCAAGTGATCAATTTCAGTTCACAATTGATCATGATGAAGGGACTGAGAGTCAAAGGGAGCACATAAACAAGTCTAGTGTCTGCTAACACTAACCGATAGAATAAATAAAGGGGAGAGTGATCCAACTTGGGAAGTGAGATACTCAGCAGACTCATAGAGTGGCGGATGTCCTAAATAGCACTCTGGCCTCAGAATCAGCCCTAAAGGCACTCGGATCTGGCTGAAAAGCCCATGAGAGTATTTCAGGCATGGAAAGCCAAGACACTCTGGCAAAAAGATCTCTGTGAGTGAGATCCCAGTGGAAAGAACAGGTCTTCAAAGAGGGAGGTGCCTTTCTCTGAAGGGAGGAGAGAACCTCCACTTTGACTATGACCGTGTCTAAACAAGATAAGAGTCGGAGAACTCAAGGGGCTTCCATAGCCTTGGAAACTCATGACTGGTGCATAGGGAGATTACTGATGCCATAAACAGGAGTGTCAATTTGTAAAGTCAACAACAGGAGTCACTGTGCACTTACTCCTCATGTAGGATCTCTGTCCTTAATGTGCTGTACACTGAGGCTTAATGCTATAACGAGTACTCAAACAGATCATTTCACTTTGTGTTTCTATGGGGGTGCAAACGATTGAAATCTTTACTTAATGTACACTAAACTGATCTTCTGTTAAAAAAAAAAAGAAATTATCAATTCCCAACTTGACTCTCACTGGGATTAAACATGACAATAGGTCTGATCTGATTTCATCATCATTTAAAAAAAATCATCTATTATTTTTCACTTTATGTTTCTGTGTGGGAGCAAACTGTTGAAATCCTTACTTAAGGTATACTAAGCTGATCTTCTGTATATTAAGATAATCGAAAATGAATCTTGATGTGAATGGAAGGGGAGAGGGAGTGGGAAAGGGGAGGGTTGTGGGTGGGAGGGACGGTATGGGGGGGGAAGCCATTGTAACCCATGAGTCGTACTTTGGAAATTTATATTCATTAAATAAAAGATAAAAAAAAAATTCTTAAAAGTTTGTTTATTTATCTTATTTTAGATAGAGATACACGGAGACAGACAGAGAAATCCCATTTACTGGTTCACTCCCCAAATGCTTGTGACAGCTGGGACTGGGCCAGGCCAAAACCAGAAACAGAACAGGAACTCAGTCTAGCTCTCCCTTATGGTTGGCAACTACTTGAACCATCATCTGCCACCTCTCAGGGTGCACATTTGCAGGTGGCTGGAAACAAGAGCAGAGTTGGATTTTGAATCCAAGAACATAGAGGTTACTAAATCTTGGCTATTTTTATTATGGTCCCACATATTCATGAGACTCTATTTTATTTATTTTTTCAGTATGTTTTATCTGTTGTTCAGATTGGGTAATCGTTTTGGTTCTGTCTTCCAGTTTACCAACTTTCCTCTGTCCTCACTATTCAGCTCTTTTGCTAACCATTTTGTTTTTTATTTAAGTATCTGTATTTTTCAGTTCTGAAATTCCCACTTTATTCTTTTACTTTCCATTTCTTTGCTGAAGCTTTCTGGTTTTTTAAGTGCCTGATGCATCTCTTAAAATCATTGTTAGATAATTTTAACATCAATGTGATCTTGATGCTATCATCTATTAATTAGCTTTTCTAGTTTGATATTTTCCTGATTTTTGATATGAGTGAAGTTTAATTCTAGTCTATACATTTTGGTTGTACATTAGGAGGCTGTGGATCTTATTTAGACCTGTTTCAGCTGATTTGCTGTAACACAACTCTGCCACAGTAAGGGATTGAGTGGTGGTAGAAGTACAGGTTCCACACTTGCTGAAAGAGATTCTCCAATAGGTCTCTACTGATATCCTGTGTAAGAGGAGATGGCATCAGAAAGGGAGATATAGTCTTGCCAATATTATGTGATGATGAATGTCCTCATTGTCCACTTGCCCTTCTTTGACACCACCCAGGGAAAGGATGGAGAACATGCCACTGCCTAGCCTGTTGAAGGTGGGAGTCTATGTCCCACTCTGCTTTCTGGTGTGGGTGCAAGTAGGGCTGCCACTGATCCTGTGCTGTTTGAATGGAGTAGAGCAGTTATTATCTGAAAGCTTTCTCTCTTGCTAAGCTATCCCTTTTCTGGTCTTTACCTAGATAGAGGAGGCTTTTGGTGGGTCTTTGCCTGTCTGTGTCCATTCGCATTTCCAGGTTAGTAGCTTCTACAGTTTCAATATTGAGATAAATGAATCAAATAGCAAAGCATAAGGGACTCAGCACTGTGTTGCTGCTTAGGCCAAAGTTCCATAGACAATTTACCTTCTCTCCAAACTTCAGAGGCTTCTTATGCTTGTTTCATATAAAATAACTGGTATTTTTAGTTGTACTTAGTGAAAAGATAAGAAAAGAGTATATTATTTTGGGTCTAGCACTGTGGCGTAGCAGGTTAAGCCTCCACCTGTGACGTAAACACTCCCTGTGGACACCAGTTTGAGTCCCAGCTGCTTCTCTTTCAATCCAGCTTCCTCCTAATGTGCCTGGGAAAGCAGTGAAAGATGGCATGGCCCAAGTACTTAGTCCCCTGCACCCAGGTGGGAGACTCAGAAGAAGCTCTGAGCTCCCAGATTCAGCCTGGTCCAGGCTCAGCCATTGGGGCCATTTAGAGAGTGAGCCCGGTAATGGAAGATACCTTTCTCTCTCTCTCTCTCTCTCTCTGTCTCTCCTCCTCTCTCTGTAACTATATTTCACATAATTAAAAATAAATCTTTTTAAAAAAAGAGGGCTTTATAAAGTTTGTTAAAAAGTAAGCAAAAATTGCTAAAAAATAAAAAAAAGAGCATGTTATTTCTACCATTCTGGAAGCAGAGACCCATGCTTTAAACATATTAAACATCCAGCCTGAAGCAATTTTAAAATAAAAATATTGAATAGATTTTGGTACAAATTTGGATGCAGCTCTTTACAAAGGCAAATGTAGAATTTGTCTTTCTCAATCATTTTTCTTCTAAGAAACAAGTATTTCCATTTTTCCTATTTTTAGTCATAAACTCTACAACATCACTTGATAGGTATTGGAGGACACTTATGTGGGTTGGATCAGGAAGTTAAAGAGATATTGCAGCGGTGGCCATTTGGTACAGCAGTTAAGTGGCTGCTTAGGCTATTCATATCCTGTATAAGAGTGCCTGGTATGTACCATTTACTTCACTTCTGATTTGGCTTCCTGCTAATGTGTACCCTGGGAGGAAGAAAATTACGGCTTAAGAACTTGGGTCCCTGACATCAATCTGTGTTCCCGGCTTTGGCCTGGCAGCCCTATTGCAGGCATTTGTGGAGTGAACCAGGGGATGGAAGATCTCTCAGTCCATCTCTGCCTCTCTGCCTTTCAAATAAAATAACAATAAACATTTTTAAAAGACATGGAAAATTAAAACCTGTTATTTGAAAAAAAAGTTTGGATATTTTTCCTATTGCAAACTTGCAACCTAGCAACCCAAGTAAGTCATATTACAAAAATCAAGTCAGGGACTCTGAAAAAGTTGTAGAAATTAACTCATTGAGAAATATTTCTGGGAAATATTTCAAAAAATAGTCACGGAAAAACAGATGGAAAGATAGATTTTTTTAGTGTAAAATATTTTGAAATCCACATACAGTTTTCTCATAATGTGTATTTTCCATGAATTTTTTGAAGACTCTTATACATAGATATCAAAAATTTTCTGGACCAAATAAACTTATATTTAATTTAATTTTCCATGAATCTTACAAAGTAGCTTCATACATTGGTTTGCACACAGAAAACATTTTATTTAGTTAAGAATTTTTCTTTCTTTTCATATAATGTATAAGAACAATGTGTAGTGGGGTCGGTGCTGTGGCTCAGTGGGTTAATGCCCTGGCCTGAAGCTCTGGCATTCCATATGGCACCGGTTTGAATCCCGTCTACTCCTCTTCCAATCCAGCTCTCTGCTATGGCCTGGGAAAGCAGTAGAGGATGGCCCAAGTCCTTGGGCCCCTGCGCCCACGTGGGAGACCTGGAAGAAGCTCCTGGCTCCTGGCTTCGGATCAGCACAGCTCTGGCCATGGTGGCCGACTGGGGAGTGAACCATCGGATGGAAGACCTCTCTCTTTCTCTGCCTCTCCTCTCTCTGTGTAACTCTGACTTTTGAATAAATAAATAAATAAAATCTTAAAAAAAAGAACAATGTATAATAACTCTTAAAGCATAACTTTTAACAGCGATAATCCTTCATGGACACTTGACATTTATTACTTTCCTTTCCAATTATGACGGTTTTAAGAAAGCAAACATATCTGTTAATTACTTAACAGACTACAAATAAAGACTGGGGGAAGTATTCAGAATTAATTTAATTTCTCTAAATACAATAATCTAATTTACATGTGTGTTGTTTTGTTTTTCCAAATGATAATAGAAGCCATGAAGTACATAAGTTCAAATATTCCTGTGATTTTCATATAAAACTTCATTTTTAGAAAAGAGAATCACTGGAAGTACTGTTCTTGATTAAGTATAAATGAAAGCCTTTTATGTATTTGTGCAGAAGTGGTCTCAACATGAATCAAAGCCGAGTCTGTGATATGAATGCTTTGAAATGTCTGTAGGACTTGGGTAAACAGCTGCTTACTTTAGAGATTTCACAGGAAGGAACTCATCCTAAGAACACAGAGTTCACGTAAAAATTAGGTAGATGACAATACTCATTAGAATACTAGAATCAGCCATTTAGAAGATTATTAATAATTTTGTTATTTGTGCAGGTTTAAGTTCATAGTGAAATATAAGAATTATTTTCATTAAGTAAGAAAGAAGTTGAGGAAGCCTGTTCTTACCACTATTCAAATTTTACTGGAGGATCTATTTACACATAACAGCAAAAGAAATCAAAGAGTGGCTTAAAGACAGGATGGGAAGTTACAACGATCAATATCATTAGGTTTAGGATAACCAGTCTAGAACACAGATGTCCACTATGGAGATCACTAGCCACATGGAGCTACTGAGCATGTGAAGCATGGCTAGCTGGCATTGAGATGTATTATAAGTATTACATACAGAGAAGATATTTTAAAAAGACATCTAAAAATAAAATATCACTTTCAAATGTTTACAGTTATTAATGTTGAAGTTATATTTTGGATATATATGATTAAAATATATTATAAAATAATTTGTTTATTTTATTCATTTTGTAACTTTAAATATCTTTATTTTACTGAAGTTTATAGGAAATTGGAGACCTTGCAGGGCAGGTGACACAACATATTGTTGACTACAGACACCAGCACCAGCATGGTTGCCGCTTTGAACAAACTTCATGCTGAGGGCTAGATGGCTTGTTTCAGACACAAGTATAAAAGATTATCTAATTTGTTTGATTTGTTCCTACATGGCATTTTGTCATCTGCCATTTCTTCTTTTTCTTCTCAAACTGAAAGACTACATTTGAATTCTTCTAGCTGTCCTGATAGATTGGCTTATTTTAAAGTAAGAAAAAATTTATTTATTTATTTAAATTTTATTTAAGTTATACAAGTTTCATGTATTTCATATATACAGATTTAGGAACATAATGATACTTCCCACCCTACCCTCCCTCCCAACCATGCTCCAACCCTTCTGCCTTCTCCCACTCACATTCCCATTCTTAATTTTTACAAAGTTCTGTTTTCAGTTTACTTAATGCTGGTATAGTTAACCCTACACTAAGTAAAAAAGTTCAACAGATAGCATGATGAAAAAACAAACAAAAGGAAACACTGCTCCTTAACAGAAGAGACAAGGGCTATAAGCAATCATTGAATCTCACAATGTCCATTTCACTCCAATACATTACATGTTACATTTCTATTAGCTACCTCAGATCAGGAAAAACATGTGATATCTGTCTTTTTGGAACTGGCTTATATTACTAAGTATAATGGTTATAATGTAATCTTATTACAAAAGACAGGATCTTTTTTTTTTTTTTTTTTTTGAGCAGAGTAGTAATCCATAGTGTATGCATAGCGTAATTTCTTTATCCAGTCAACAGCTGATGTACATCAGGGTTGATTCTGTATCTTAGCTGTTGTGCTGTAACGAACATGGGAGTACAAATAACGCTTTCATATGCTGATTTCCTTTGGGCTGAGTAAATTCCCAGAAGTGGGATGGCTGGATCACATGGTAGGCTGTATTCAGATTTCTGAGGTATCTCCATACTATCTGCCACAGTGGCTGCACCAGTTTAAATTCCCAACAACAGTGAATTATGGTACCTGTTTCCCAACATCCTTGCCAGCATTTGTGGTTTGTTGGTTTCTGTATGAGAAGTATTTTAACTGGAATGAGGTGAAACCTCATTGTGGTTTTGATCCACATTTTCCTGACTAATAGTGATCATGAGGATTTTCTCGAGTGTCTGTTGGCCATTTGAATTTCCTCTCTTGTAAAATGCCTGCTAAACTCCTTTTCCCATTTCTTAACTTGATAGTTTGTTTTGTTGTTGTTGAATTTCTTGAGCTCTTTATAGATTCTGGATGTTAAAGCTTTATCCATTGCATAGTTTGCAAATATTTTCTACCATTCTGTCAATTGTTTCTTTCACTCTGATGAGTGTTTCTTTTGCAGTGCAAAAACTTCTTAGCTTGATGTAATCTCATTTGTCAACTTTGTCTTCAATTGCCTGTGCTTCTGGGGTCTTTTCCAAGAAGTCTTGGTCTATGAAAATGTCTTGCAGAGGTTCTCCAATGTTATCTAGTAACTTGATGATACTGGGTTGTAGATTTAGATCTTTGATCAAATTTCAGAGGATTTTTGTGTAAGGTGTAAGGTATAGGTCTGATATCATACTTTTGAATGTGAAGATTCCATTTCCCCAGCACCATTTGTTAATGAGATTGTCCTTGCTCTAGGGATTAGCTCCTATGTCAAAGATAAATTGGTTATAGATATGTATATTGATTTCTGGAGCTTCTATTCTGTCCCATTGGTCTACACTTCTACTTTTGTGCCAGTACCAGATGGTTTTGATTATAACAGCCTTATAGTCTATCTTCAGATCGGGTATTGTGATTTCCCTCAGCTTTGTTTTTGTTATATAAGATTGCTTTAGCAATTTGGGGTCTCTTGTGTTTCCATACGATTTTACCATCATTTTTTCTAGATATGCAAAGAATATCAATGGTATTTTGATTGGGATCACATTGGATCTGTAAATTGTTTGGTAGTGTGGAAATTTTGATAATATTGATTCTTCCAATTCATAAATATGGAAGATTTTTACATTTTTTTCTTTTTTTCTTTTTTATTTAGTAAATATAAATTTCCAAAGTACAGTTTATGGATTACAATGGCTTCCCCCCCATAATTTCCCTCCCACTCACAACCCTCCCATCTCCCGCTCTCTCTTCCCCATTCCATTCACATCAAGATTCATTTTCAATTATCTTTATACACAGAAGATTGATTTAGTATATATTAAGTAAATATTTCATCAGTTTGCACCCACACAGAAACACAAAGTGTAAAATACTGTTTCAGTACTAGTTATAGCATTATTTCACATTGGACAACACATTAAGGACAGACCCCACATGAGAAGTAAGTACCCAGTGACTCCTGTTGTTGACTTAACAATTTGACACAATTGTTTATGGCATCAGTAATCTCCCTAGGCTCTAGTCATGAGTTGCCAAAGGTATGGAAGCCTCTTGAGTTCACTGACTTCGATCTTATTCCGACAGGGTCATAGTTAAAGTGGAAGTTCTCTCCTCCCTTCAGAGAAAGGTACCTCCTTCTTTGATGACCCATTCTTTCCACTGGGATCTCACAGAGATTTTTTTTTTTTTTTTTTTTGCCAGAGTGTCTTGGCTTTCCATGCTTAAAATACTCTCATGGGCACTTCAGCCATATTTGAATGCCTTAAGGGCTGATTCTGAGGCCAGAGTGCTATTTTGGATATCTGCCATTCCATGAGTCTGCTGTGTATCTCACTTCCCATGATGGATCATTCTCTCCCTTTTTGATTCTATCAGTTAGTATTAGCAGACACTAGTCTTGTTTGTGTGATCCCTTTGATTCTTAGACCTATCATTGTGATCAATTGTGAACAGAAATTGATCACTTGGACTAGTGAGATGGCATGGGTACATGCCACCTTGATGGGATTGTATTGGAATCCCCTGGCACGTTTCTAACTCCACCATTTGGGGCAAGTCCGATTGAGCATGTCCCAAATTGTACATCTCCTCCTTCTCTTATTCCCACTCTTATATTTAACAGGGATTACTTTTCCATTAAAATTTAAACACCTAAGAATAATTGTGTGTTAATCACAGAGTTAAACCAATAGTAGTAGAACAAAAAAATACTAAAATGGATAAAGTATTACATTGTACGTCAATAGTCAGGACAAGAGCTGATCAAGTCACTGTTTCTCATAGTGTCCATTTCACTTCGACAGGTGAAATGCATTACATTACATTTTTAATGCCTTCTTCTATTTTTTCTTTAGTGTTTTATAATTTTCATCATAGAGATCTTTGATGTCCTTGATTATTTTTATTCCAAGGTATTTAATTCTTTTTGGAGCTGTTGTGAATGTGATTGACCTTAAACGTTCTTTCTCAGCCTTGGCCTTTTCTGTGTATACAAAGACTATTGGTTTTTCTGTGTTGATTTTATATCCTGCCACTTTACCAAACTCTTTCATGATTTCCAATAGTCTCTTAGTGGAGTCTTTTGGATCCCCTATATATAGAATCATGTCATCTGCAAGTAGGGGTAGTTTGACTTTCTCCTTTCCAATTTGTATCCCTTTGATTTCTTTTTCTTGCCTGATGGCTCGAGCTAAAACTTCCAGGACTATATTGAATAACAATGTTGAGAGTGGGCATCCTTGTCTGGTTCTGGATCTTAGGGAGAATGCTTTCAGCTTTCCTCCATTCAATAGGATGCTGGAAGTGGGTTTGTCATAAATTGCCTTGATTGCATTCTATACCCAATTTGCTTAAGGTTTTCATCATGAAAGGATGTTGTATTTTACAAATTCGTTCTCTGCATCTCTGAAATAATGGTATGGTTTTTGTTCTTCGGTTTGTTAATGTGATGCTTCACGTTTATTGATTTGTGAATGGAATTAGCCCTTCTTTAAAAGTCTGATAGAATTCAGCATTGAAGCCATCCAGTCCTGGGGTTTTGTTTGTTTGAAGGTCTTTATTATGGAATCAGTCTCTGTCTTGGTTATTGGTCTGTTTAGGTTTTCTGTGCTTCAAGATTCAATTTTGGTAAGTTGTATGTGTTTTGGAATTTATTCATTTCTTCTAGGTTTCCCAATTTGTTGTCTTACAGCTTATTGTGGTAAGTCCTTATGATTCTTTTTATTTCTGTGGTATCTAGTGTTACATTCCCTTTTTCATCTCTGATTTTATTGATTTCAGTCTTCTCTCCCTCTTTTGTTTATTTGGGCTAATAGTGTATCAATTTTGCTTATTATTTCTCCTCTAATTTAATTGTTTCTTTCCTCCTACTAACTTGGAGTTTGGTTTACTGTTGCTTCTCTAGGTCCTTGAGATATATTCATAGCTCATTTACTTGGTTACTTTCCAATTTCCACAATTACTATAAACTTCTCTGTTACTACTTTTTCTGTATGCCATAAGCTTTGGTATGAAGTATTGTCATCTTCATTCATTTCCAGAAATTTTTTGGTTTCTCTTTTGGTTTCTTCTTTGACCCCTTTAATACATTTTGCCATTCTGTATCTTAACTGGGGAGCTGAGGCTATTTACATTCAAGATGCCTATTGATAAGTAATGACATGGCCATGCCATTTTTCCAAAAATATTTCCATTTTTTTACTTTGGATTTCTTTTGTCCTTTTACTAGGGGATTTTCTGCCTTCACATTCTTTCATAATGGTGACCACGTTTCTGTGTTTCTGTGTGTAGCACATACTTAAGCATCTTTCATAAGGCTGGATGAGTGGTGAAAAATTCTTTCAATTTTAATTGTTACGGAAGGTCGTTACTTCACATTCATTCATAAATGAGAACTTTGCAGGGTACTGGGTTGACAGTTTTTATTCTCTTAAGATTTGGACTATGTCTTGCCATTCTCTTCCATCAAAATCCTTTAGGGTTTCTAATGAAAAGTCAGCTGGGAGTCTAAATGGAGATCCCCTGAAAGTACTCTGGTGTTTCTCTCATGCACATTTTAGAATCTTTTCATTGTGTTTTACTGTGGAAGATTTGACTACAAGATGTTGTGGTGAAGCTCTTTTCTGGTCATGTCTGTTGGGAGCTCTATGTGTTTTCTCTACTCAGACATTCCTTACTTTCTCCAAATAGGGGAATTTTTCTGTAATTATTTTGTAAAAGAGGCCTTCTATTCTGTTCTTTCTATACCTTCAGACAATCCTGAGACCCATATTTTGGATCATTCAATAGTATGCCATAAATCTCCAACACTGTTTTAATTTCTTTTTTTGGGGGGGGGGGTGATCTGACTGTAAGATTTCCAAAGATATGTATTGTAGTTTGGATATTCTTTTTTCTGTCTTGCCAAGTCTTTTGTTAAGGATTTCCACCATTCTTTTAATTTGATCTATTGAATTCTTCACTTCTAATATTTTATTTCTATTCATCTTTAAAATATCAATTTCATGGGAAACACTTCATTCATATCATGTATGGTTTTCTTTAGTTTGTAGGTTTGCTTCTGATAGCTTCTGAGTAATCCAATGATTAGTTTTTTGAATTCTATTTTTGGCATTTCCTCAATCTCTTCATCTTCACATTCTAATAGTTAAATGTTGTTGTGTTCCTTTGGAGAGCTCATGGTGTCTTCCTTATTCTTGTTTCTTGAATTTCTGTGTTTATTATCAGGCATTTTGGAATTGGTTGTTGTTTTTTCCTCTGATGGCTTTTATCTTTGATCTCTGCCCCTGTGACCTAGTGGAATGTCTGTACTTGCAGTGAATACCAAGAGGTATATAGTGGGTGTGGCCAGGGAACTCTGGTCAGTGCTCCAGGGTGAGGTGATTATTGATGGTAACACCCAAGCTAGGTGTGGGAGATCTCCTCTTATTAACAGAAAGAGGGGTATGGTCAACTTTGTTAGTGTGATCACCTCTCATCGCCTCTTTTCCAAGCTGACCAATACCTGAGTATTAGCCCCCGTGTGTTCAACACTCATCCACACCACCATATGAACCACATAAATGATGTGTGTGCACAGTTTCTGCTGCAGTGACCTGTCATAGCCAACCAAGTAGCTCCAAGCATGTGGAGCCAACCCTGTGGTTGCCCAGAGACCCAGCTACACCCTGCACCTTCTCATGTAACCACTGAGTCCCTGTGGCCTCAGCACATAAAGCTCCCACAGTTGCTGGGTATAGAGCTTTAGCTTTGTCCTGCCAGGCTCTCCAGTTAACAGAGAGGCAGATGTTCTCCAAGACAGCTCCACGTAAGTGTCTTGATGTTGGAAGGCTAGGGGTGCCTCACCAGCTTATGTAGATGCCCAGCCACCTCCAATCCAGGCTCAAAGTCTGTGGGGACTGCAGATTTTTCCTCTGCTAGAATCTCTGGATCACACAGGTACACAAGAGGCACTGGCTGTATGTTGCTCTCTCCCCACCAATGCCACCAGTAATGCCAAAAAGATGGTGTCCTGTCTCAGCCAGTTGTTTTGCACAAACACGAAGTCTTCCACAGCTCCCACCCAAACCCAAAATGGTGCCAGCTTTTCTCAGCCAGGCAATGGGCAATTTTGTGGAGAATTTGGGGCAAGATAAATGTGCCCCTCTACTTCCACTGGGTCCATGGGCAATCACTAGCCTGCACGGTTCCCATCTGAACTCATGCCACCCTCTCCCTCCAGATATATTACTATGGTTTGCTGCAGACTGGCCTCACTTCCATCTCTAAGCTGCTGCAGTTGTACATTATGTTTGTGTTCATACTGCTCATCCACACCCTCCGCACAGGTCCATGACATTCCTCCGTTCCTCTTCCTCCTGTAGGATTTCCAGTGCAGTTTTCCCTCTGATCCGTCCCCCCTCTCTGAGAGTGTACTTTTTTTAAAACTATTTATCACTAGCCTAGCGTAGTAGGTTGTTCCCTCAACTACCATTTTGGAATTTCTCTCTTCTCTCTGCTTTTAAAAGTGTCACTACAAGACTTAAAACTATGACATAGCTCGTTATGTGTACCTGTTCATGTCCAAGCTGCTTCATTTCTAATATAACTCCCTTCAAATGTGACTGGGAAGGCAGTGGAGGATGGCCCAAGAGCCTGGGCCCCTGCAGCCACCTGGGAAACCTAGAAGAAGCTCCTGGTTTCAGCCTGGCCCAGCTGCTGCCATTGTAGCCATTTGGGGAATGAACCAGCCGATGAAAGATCTCTCCCTCTCTCTCTTACTCTCTCTCTGATTCTCCTCCTGTCTCAGTAAAAAAAAAAAAAAGAAAGAAAAAAGAAAAAGAAATTGAAATTGCATACTGATTCTGATTATATTTCAATTGCACAGCATTGTTCTAAAAATTTCAAGAGGATAACAAATTATTAGAGATTACTATGTTTCAGGTATTTCAAGTTTAAATGGTATTTTTAAAACAAGAATCAATTGAAAATTATACATTTAATCATTTTATTGAATCTAATTAGCATTTTCAACATTTTTATTAAGATACAGTACACATATCATAAAATTCACCCATTTAAAGTCCATGATTCAATGCTTTTTAGTATATCCATGGAGTTATACAACCACCATCAGAATCTAATTTTAAAATATATTGTTATGCCTGAGAAAAATACATTCATTAGCATTAATAAATTGTGATTTCCTCTACTTTGTCCTCCTCAGCCATAATCTACTACTACTACTCTATCTTCTATCTCAATAAACTTGAATTTTCTGCATAGTTCTTGTGAGAGGAATCATACATTATGCAGTCTTTGTGACTGGCTGCTTTTCCTTAGTATAATGTTTCCAAAGTTCATTCATGATATAGTATTTGCCATTCAGCCATTTTTATTGTCAAACATTTTATTATATGAATATAACATATTTTATTTATCCACTTTTCAATTGATGAGCATTTGGGTTGTTTATATTTTGTCTGCTGTGAACAATGTTACTAAAAAGAAACTTTTGTGTGGACATATGTTTTCATTTCTCTTGAGTATATATGCAGAAGTGGAGTTGCCAGGTCATATGGTAACTGTAAATTTAAATTTTGAGGAACTACCAAACTTTTTCTAAAGAGCTGCACCATTTTACAATCCTCCTGATGTATGTTCTGATTTCTCCACAGTCCCATCATCATTTATGATTATTTGTCTTTTTCACTATAACTAACATGATAATATGAAATGTAACTCATTATTTCAGTTCTTATTCCCTAATGACCAAGATTGTTGAGCATCTTGTCGTATGTTTACTGAACATTTTAGTTTTTCTCAGGAGATATATCTATCAAAATGTTTTCCCATTTTTAAGTTAGTTAATTGTGTTTTCATTATTGAATTGTAACTATTCTTTATATATTGTGGATACAAGTGCCTCACTAAATATATGATTAGCAGATATTTTCTCACATTTTGTTGTCTTTTCTTTTTCTTGATGGTCAAATTTATAATGCAAAAGATTTAAATTTTTGAAGTCAGTTTTCTTTTTTCATTTTTATGTATTTATTTTATTTTGGTGATAACATATTTTTAAAGGTTTATTTATTTATTTAAAAGGCAAAGTTACAAGGGGCAGAGGCAGGGAGAGAGAGATACAAAGAGAGGTCTTCCATCCACTGGTTCACTTTTCAGATGGCCACAATGGCCAGAGCTGCAATGATCTGAAGCCAGGAGCTTTTTCTGGGTCTCCCATGTGCGTGCAGGGGCCCAAAGACTTGGGCCATTTTCTACTGCTTTCCCAAACCATAGCAGAATGTTAGATGAGAAGTGGAGCTGCCGGGACTCGAACCCATATGGAATGCAGGCACTGCAGACTTTACCTGCTACACCACAGTACTGGCTCCAACGTATTTTTAATTTACCCTATAGTTATAGGCTTTGTGCTACACTAAATAAGGAAGTCAACACATAAAAATAAAAAGATCATAGTTCAGCAAGAAAATGGGCCAGGGTTAACAATAAAAATTGAATCAAAAGACGCTCGTCTTCACTCATATAAAGTAAATTTTAAAAAATCACAGTCATTAAAGCTATAACAGAATGCAATTCTTAAGAATTTGATAAATATTTACAACAAAATTTGGCAAAGCACTATTTGCAGCAAAACTGACACACATAAAGGTATTTTGTTCTTTGTTTTGTTTCTTTTTTTATTTTTAATTTTAGCTCCAACATATAAGGGAAAACATGCAGGATTTGTCTGTCTGTGTCCAGAATATTTCACCAAAAATGTCACAATTTCCACCATTTTGAAGCAAGTGATAGAATTTCATTCTTTTTATAGCTGAATAATATTCCATTGTATATATATATATATATATATACTAGTTTTTTAAAAAATCCACTCATCTCTCTGAAGGGAGGAGAGAACCTCCACTTTGACTATGACCTTGTCTAAACAAGGTAAGAGTTGGAGAACTCAAGGGGCTTCCATAGCCTTGGAAACTCATGACTGGTGCATAGAGAGATTACTGATGCCATAAACAGGAGTGTCAATTGGTAAAGTCAACAACAGGAGTCACTGTGCACTTACTCCTCATGTAGGATCTCTGTCCTTAATGTGCTATACATTGAGGCTTAATGCTATAAAAAGTACGCAAACAGATTATTTCACTTTGTGTTTCAATGGGGGTGCAAACTGTTGAAATCTTTACTTAATACATACTAAACTGATCTTCTGTTAAAAAAAAAAAAGAAGAAATTAGCAATTCCCAACTTGACTCTCGCTGGGATTAAACCTGAAATAGGTCTGATCTGATTTCATCATCATTTAAAAAATCATCTATTATTTTTCACTTTATGTTTCTGTGTGTGAGCAAACTATTGAAATCTTTACTTAATGTATGCTAAACTGATCTTCTGTATATAAAGAGAATTGAAAATGAATCTTGATGTGAATGGAAGGGGAGAGGGAATGGGAAAGGGGAGGGTTGCGGGTGGGAGGGACGTTATGGGGGGGAAGCCATTGTAATCCATGAGCCGTACTTTGGAAATTTAAATTCATTAAATAAAAGTTAAAAAAAATTAAAAAAAATCCACTCATCTGATGATGGACACCTTGTTTGATTCCATATCTTTGCTATTGTGAACAGTGCTGTTATAAACATTGGTGCAAGTATATCTGATACAATATGTTCACGTATTTTGGATATATGTCCGGTAGTGGGATTGCCAGATCACACAGCAAGTGTATTTCTAGTTCTGAAAGAAAACTCCAGGGGTAAGCGTAATGGGACAGCGGGTTAAGCTGCCAGCTGCGATGCCATTATCCCATGCGAGCACTAGATCAAGTCCTGCGATCCAGCTCCCTGCTAATGCACCTGGGAATGCAGCACCAATGTGGGAGACCCAGATGGAGTTCCAGTCTCCTGGTTTCATTTTTAATTTCTTTTATTTATAGAAAGTGAACAAATTTTGTGTATTTCACAGGTAAAGATTTAAGAGCATAGTGATACTGCCTACCTTCCTGCTACCAATGCTCCCAATCTCCCTCCTCCTTCTTTATTTTTTTTTTAATTTTTACAATGACATATTTTCAGTTTATTTTATAATCACAAGCTTAACCTTCCACTACGTAAAGGATTTAACAAGTAGTGAATTTAAAAAAAAACCACTGTTTGTTAAGAGTATACGTAAGGGCTGCAAACAATAATCAAATCTTAAAATGTCAACTTCACTCATTTACATTACTTTTTTGTACTCTATATTAGTTACCATAAATCAAGGAAAACATATATTTCTTTTTGGGACTGCCTTATTTCAGTAAGCATAGTGGTTTCCCCTGCAACCATTTTGTTGTAAAAGACAGGATTTATTCTTTTTTTGTGGTTGAGTAGTATTCCATAGTGTGTGTGTGTGTGTGTGTGGTGTGTGTGTGCATCATATTTTCTTTATCCAGTCATCAGTTGATGGACTTTTGGGTTTATTTCATATCTTAGCTATTGTGAATTGAGCTGCAATAAACTAAAAATAAAGATAAAACAATAAACAATAAGATAAAAATAAAGAGTAACAACTCTTTTGTATGCTGATTTCATTTTGTTTGGGAAAATTCCCAGGAGTGGGATGGAAGGGTCATATGATAGATCTATTTCATATTTGGCTCAGCTTTGGACTCCATGGCCAGTTGGGCAATGAACCAGTAGATGGAAGATCTTTTCTTCTCTCTCTTCCTCTCTGTAACTCTGCCTTTCAAGCACATACATACATACATATATACACAAATATTTTTTTAAAAGAAATCTTCATACAATTTTCCACAATGGCTGTACTAATTTATATTCCCAGCAGCAGTGTATAACAGTTTCATTTTCTCCACATTCTTGGCAGTATTTGTTACTCTCTGTCTGTTGGTTAATAGCCATTCTGACAGTGGTGAAATGATATCTCATTATGGTTTTGATTTGCATTTCACTGAAGCCTAGGGATAGCAAGGATTTTTCCATGTATTTGTTAGTCATTTGTATGTCTTCTTTCAAGAACTGTCTGTTCAGGTGCTTTGCCGATTTCTTAATTTGGTTGTTTTTTTATTGTTGCTTTTGTCATAGAGAGTATTTTAATTTTTAATTTAAAATTATTAATATAAAGAGATCATATTTCATGTATTTCATATTTCACAGGTTATTTAAGAATACTACCATACTTTTTTCTTTCTCTTCCTGCCTCTCTCAATTTGGCTCCTTATTTCCTTTATTTGTTTTCTTCAATTTTTGCAAAAATGTGATTTTAATCCACTCCATAATCACAGGCTTAATGCACTATTAATCATACTAGTCAACAAGTAAATGTAGAAAGAATGCAGTTCCATAGGACTGTTAACAAAAGCTAAAATCAACAAACCAATCAAAAGATGTCCATTTCATCCCTATACATTTTTTAAGTTGCTGATATACTCTGGATAATAATCATTTGTTGGATAAGTACATTGCAAATATTTTCTCCAGTTCTGTTAGATGTCTCTTCGTTCTATTGATTGTTTCCTTTGTTGTGAAGAAGCTTCTGACTTTGACATAATCTCTTTTGTCTAGTTTTGTTTTTGTTGCCTGTGCTTTGATGGTCTTATCCAAGAAGTCTTCATCCATATTTTCTTCTATCATATCCATTGTCTCAGGTCTTAAATTTAGATCTTCCATCCATCTTGAGTTAATTTTTGTATATGATGAGATTTTGATCTAATTTCATTATTCTACATACATACTCCAGTTTTTCCAGCACCATTTGTTGAAAAGATTATCCTTTCTCCAATATATGTTCTAGACACTCTGTCAAAAATCAGTTTTCTGTATGTACATGCATTAATTTCTGGGCTCTCTATTTTTCCATTGATCTAGGAAGTGTTTTTTGTGCCAGCACCATGTTGTTTTAATTATAATTGCTTTGTAGTGTGCTTTGAAGTCAGGTGTTGTGATGTGTGCAGCTTGGCTTCTTTTGCTCAGGTTTGCTTTGTCTGTTCTGGGTCTTTCATGCTTCCATACGAATCATAGTGTTCTTCTTTCTAGTTCTATAAAGACTGTCATTGGTATTTTCACAGGGATTGCATTGAATCTGTAGATTGCTTTGGGTAGTATAGAGATTTTATTGCTACTAATTTCTCCAATCCATGAGCAAGAAATATATTTCCAATTTTTATGTCCTTTATGATTTCTTTCATTAGTGATCAATGATTTTCATTGCAGAGATTTTTCCTTTTTTGTTGGCGATTTTATGGCATTTCTAAGAAATCATTGACTAACATAAGGTCCTAAAGAATTATACCTGTGTTTTCTTCCAGGAATTTATAGTTAGCATTTATATTTTGGACTGTTGTCATTTTACACTTAGTTTTGTGGATAGGTGAGATAAATGTCCAAATTCAGTTTTTTGTATGTGGCTGTCCAATTGTTCCAGCATTATTTAGTGAAAAGACTATTCTCCTTACCTTCTACCCTTGCATTTATTTGTTCTGGGTTGGTTCTGGAAAACAATTGACCATAAAGAAGTATTTCATTTCTAGATTGTCAATCATTTTTGTTGGTATTTAAGCCTATCCATATCTCTATATAGAGATCTATATCTCTGTACCATTCTGTGCTGATTACTGAAGGCCTTGTAGTAAATTTGTGGAAGTATCAGACATCCAATTTTGTTCTTTTTCAAAATTGCTTATTATATAAAATTATATAATATAGCTAAATACATACAATTATAGATATATATATATAATTATTATATATCCTTATATAGCTACATGAATTTTAACATCAATTTATCTTTTTCTGCAAAAGAAATCAGCAAGAATACTGATTGGGATTTCTCTGACTCTGTGAATTAATTTGAAAAATTTTGATATCTTAGCAATATCATGTGTTCTGATCCATGATCATGGGATGTCTTTCCACTTATTTGGACCTTCATTATTTCTTTCAATAATACTTTGTGGTTTTCAATTTCAAGTCTATTTCTTTAGTCTAATTTATATCTAAATATTTAATTTTGATGCTATTTTCAATAAAAATTTCTTAATTTTATCTTCAGGATGGTTATTGCTTAAATATAGAAAAACAATTCATCTTTATAAGTAGATCTTATATCCTGCAACTGATAAATTTGTTCAACAGCTCTATTATTTTGGTGTGAATTCTTTAAGTTCTTAGGTCATCTGAAAATACCATAATTTCATTTCTTTCTTTTTTTTAGGTTTATTTTTATTTATCTGGAAAGTAGAATTACAGAAAGAGGGAGAGACAGATAAACAGGGAGAGAGAGATATCCTCCATCTGCTGGTTCACTCCCCAAATGACTACAATGGCCAGGACTGGGCTAGGCTAAAGCCAGGAGTCAGGAAGTTCTCTCACATGGGTGCAAGGGCCCAAGGACTTGGGCCATCTTTCACTGCTTTCTCAGGCACAGTAGCAGGGAGCTAGATTGTAAGAGTGTCATTGTCCTAGGCAGAGGCTTATGGCACAAGGTTGTCCCCTACTTCTTCCTTTCTAATCTGCATGCCATTTAAATATGTATGTGTGCATGCATGTCTTTATTTCCTAATTACAAATAGAAGTACCAAAAGGGATACCCTTGTCTTACTCCTGAACTTTGGGGAAAGTATTAAGTTTTTCACAATTAAGTATAATGTTAGGAATACGATTTTCATATAGTTGTATTTTATCAGGATGTGGGATAGTATATCTAAGTCAGGATTCCTGGGATTCATCCCAGACCAGAGAAGTTTAACATTCTCTCATGGTGTTTTGCTAGAGGTTGTATTTAAGCCCTTTGTGCCAGTGAAGTTTCTTCCCTGTATGGGTGGGTTTACATGGCTTATGCAGCCTTGGAAATGCTTTCAAGAGTGCTACATTTCTAGCTCTGATTGCCTGTGTGTGCGTGTCTGTCTGTGTGTGCAGTCTAGTGCTCACACATAGTATTTTTATCCTGTGCAATTGCTGATGAATCCAGAAAGGCTCATCGTAATGTTCTGTTCCCTTGATTTCTTCTGTGAAGCTTTTGGCTGTTCTGCTGATTTGTCTTTATCGTATCTACTAATCTCCTTTAAGTTTTTTTCACAATGATCTTCACTATTTCCAACAGTGATTTAAGGATGGAATTCTTCACTGTTTACCTCAAATAAACTCAGTCTCTGTGGCAGAGATGTAGATTTTCCTGAATGAATACTTCTCTGCTGGCTGTATACTCTTACAAAAATTTTTAGAGAATTTTAATGATATTTTAATAACGTTTATCAGTTAAATTGTTTTTGCTGGAAAGGGGTGCATTTCAATTCTACTTATGATTTGAGTTTGCTATATTTCATAAGTGGGTTATGAAGGGAATGAGTTACAATTTTACTTTTGTAAGAGCACATTGAACAAAAGTGAAAATATCATGTGTGTGGTATGGTAAAATATTGAGGACATCTGAAATAAACAATTTTAAATGTTTTGAGCAAAGGAAGGTTAGATAAGACTGTAATGCCCAAGAATATGTTAGTTTTTACAGCTGCCACAAAATATCAATAGTTTCATAATGAGTAGCAGGGAAATACATTAAAATTGAAATAAATTTCTTACTACTCTCTCATTTGTGGCTTATTCAGGAGGCAAACCCATTGCAATGGATCCATAAAGACCTGTACTGGAATGATAACATTTGAGAAGATGTATTGGCCTACCAGGTAAGATGCTGGTTAAGACACCCACATCCCATATTAGAGCGCCTGGGTTCAATACCTACTTCTGGCTCCTGATTCCAGCTTCCTGCTAATGTGAACTTGAAGAGACAGTGATGATGGCTCAAGTAATTGTGCTCCCGCCACCCACATGGGAGAGCTAGTTTGAGTTATTGGCTCCTGGCTTCTGCCTAGCCCAGCCCTGGTTGTTGCAAGTTTTTGGGAAGTCAACCAGTGATTGGGGGTACTCTAGCTTTCTGTCTCTGTGCCTCTAAAACGAGAATAAATTAATGAAAAAAACAAACAGAAAATTATAACCGTTGAATGCAAAATGAGGGGTAAAGCAGAAGATATAATGAAAGAAAATTTTATAGGTTTTGGCAATGGATTAAATGATGAAAGAGAAGAAAAATAGATAATCAAAGGTTGCACTGAGTTCCTTGGGCATTTGGTTTGGTTGACATTTGCAGAAATAAAGAATTCATTGTATTAGAATTGTATCCGTGAACTACATTGACTCTGTTCTTTGTAATAATATCACATTAACATGAGAATTGACATTTATGTTATAATAGTTATCATGCATTTGCTGTATATTAATATTCTTTTAAAATAAATGTATTAATATTCTTTAAAATAACATATTTTATTAATACTAATGTATTAATATCCTTTAAAAATAAAAATGTTAAAAATAAACAAAAGAGCCAAAGAAATCAAAAAACAAAAACAAATAAAGAATTCATGTGAAGACTGTGGTTGGCAGGACAAACTCACGGTTCCAGATATTAGGCTTACTGAGGATAAAATACCATTGCTTCATAAGGAAGGTCTGAAACCATTAACCAATTGTCAATTAATATCTATATTTTAGGACAGAGGTTCTTGCTAATGAAGCTGTGAGTCTAGATTAAATCACTGAAGAACATACAGACATTAGGGAACAGAGAAAGGATAGGAGAGACTGGAACAATCAACAGGGGAGTGGTTAGAGGGAAGGCACAAGAGGCAAACTCTGTTATCCTTCATTGATTAATGGCTTGTCCTACAATTTTTTTTAAAGATTGATTTATTTATTTGAAAGTCAGAGTTACACACAGAGAGAAGGAAAGGCAGAGGCAGAGGGAGAGAGAGAGAGAAGGAGAGAGAGAGAGAGCCGGAGTTGCTTCCATCCGAAGCCAGGAGCCAGGAGCCAGGAGCCTCCTCCGGGTCTCCCATATGGGTGCAAGGGCCCAAGGACTTGGGCCGTCTTCTACTGCTTTCCCAGGCCATAGCAGAGAGCTGGATCAGAAGTGGAACTGCTGGGACTTGAACTGGCACCTATTTAGGTTGCTGGCACTGTAGGCGGTGGTTTTACCTGCTAAGCCACAGTGCCGGCCTTGTTATACAATTTTTATTTTATCAATCTTTTAATAATTCTGTTAGAACCTAATGTCTAACATGTCATGGTACAGTATAGATATTGGCAATGGCTTCATCATTGAACTGTTTCACAGGAGCAGATTTTATTCCTCTATAATATGCTTCTCACCATCTATCCCAACGGGCCAACTCATATGTAGAAATAAAATTAATCATTATTATACTGAAATACTCCTAGCCTACCTTCCTCCTATGTGTTTCTTTATGTATGTACCTGTGCATTTATTTAACACAGGGGTCCCTATATCTGTCCTAAATATCAGCAAATTCTTAATTTAAAACAAGGGAATACACTGAATTTATGATCATGTTCTTTGTCTAAATGAGTCTTTGATGGCTAAGGGGCAGTCTCAATTCCACTTTCTAATACTTTTTGTTTCCTTAACTCATTATTTTTCCTGTCATCCTCTTTTGATTCTAACTAGACAGAGTTCTGCATGCACAAGGACTGCTTGAAATAGGAGCGTCATCATATGTCATACCTTGAACTGACAAAAACAACAACTGATGCTTATTAAGCATGCAGCATATTTCATATGCTAGACTGAGTGTTTTAATATAATAACTCTTCTGATACTTGGAAATACATTCTGTGGTGGGGACATGTATTCCATTTTGTTAAGATTGAAATTGAAGCAAAGGGAGCTTATAAGTTTCACTGAGACTGCACAATCAACACACAAGGTGATGAGGAATTCAGCCAAAGTCTGACCTCAGAGCCAGCCACATGTTATCCCTTAACCACCAGAAGCCATAATCACCAGGGCCAACATTGTCCTTATCTCTGTCAGTAGATCTTTATTTTAAAGATCTCAAAATATAAACCCTAACTTTTTCATACAGAATATACTTGGAGGTTAAAATACAAATCAGATACCATTCTATGGAAGTTACTTATAGCAATTTATAGTCATAATCTAAAAGTTCAACAAACATGGACTTCATAGACAATGCAATCAAAAAACTATGAACAGAAAGGGTAAATTACAAATGTGTTTTTAAAAAAGTGTCACTTTAAAAAATAATATATATATATATTAAGATGTTATTTATTTATTTGAGAGGTAGACTTACAGACAGTGAGAGAGGGAGAGAGGGAGAGAGAATGGTCTTCCTTCTGCTGGTTCACTCCCCAAATGATTGCAATGGCTGGAGCTGCGCCAATCTGAAGCCAGGAGCCAGGAGGTTCTTCTTGGTCTCCCACACAGGTGCAGGGGCCCAAGCACTTGGGCCATCTTCCACTGCTTCCCCAGACCATAGCAGAGAGCTGGACTGGAAGAGGAGCAGCCGGGACTAGAACCAGCGCCCATATGTGATGCCAGCACTGCCGGTGGAGGTTTAATCTACTGCACCACAGCGCCGGCCCCAGAAGATCTTTCATTAATGTCATGTTTGTCTTCCTTCTCTCCTTCACCTCTTCCCTCTTCCTCCTCCTCCCTCCTCACTTTCTTCCTTTTCTCCACCTTTCTGTAAATTTTTTTCACTTTTTATTTTCCCTTTCCCATCACTGAAATCTTTCACTGATTATTTAATCCCAACAGAATTAGACTGCAAGGATCAAGTGTTCAACCAGTCCAACACTTGAGTAAATATTATTGGAATCAAATACAAAGCTGCTGTATGTAAGAGACACCAGAACATTTCTCACAGTCGTATTCTGTAACAGGGTGATGGACAGAATGCCATTCAAATATTTCACCCATCACACATTTCAGATGGCAATTCTGCAAACACAGATGGGGCCAAAGACCCAGGGACTTTTCATAAGAAAGGAACATGCATACTCCAAAGTTCAGGTTTAATAGATATCTGTATTTAAATGAAGCATTCAGCTCAAGCTCCAGTTACAGATCCAGCTGGTAATTGTAATACTGAAAGTGGTATTGGAAAAACTTGTT
The DNA here is from genome assembly GCF_964237555.1 of Oryctolagus cuniculus. Lineage (NCBI taxonomy): Eukaryota > Metazoa > Chordata > Mammalia > Lagomorpha > Leporidae > Oryctolagus > Oryctolagus cuniculus. The sequence goes on along the minus strand of NC_091434.1, from coordinate 91,794,782 downwards.
AGATTTTTAAATGTCATTACAGCTGCCCGTTGAAAAGAAACAGTCATGCCCAGTCACATGTTTAATCCAGGAAAATACATACTGGAATAAGTGTTAATTGTTAGTGAGGGGAAAAAAATGTCTGAAACATTTGCAATTAACACTTAAAGTCTGGATCTTTGGCCCAAGTTATTTAGTTAGTTGCTACAATAAACCTTTATGTATTTTTGTTATGGAGGCTTGGCCAAGTGCTATTTTAGTTCTAGTATACTCATTGGCTTTGTGAACAAGAAGTGCACCAATGTTAAAGTTGGAATGCATTTAAATCCAATTCTTTGACTCTCAGCAAACAAGTCACAAGCAGAATACCTGGTAAAACAAATGTTCTTTATGGAAAAATGTTCTCAAATGCATGAATGTATTTCATGGTAAGACTGAGACTCTTATAGGTTGTGATCTGGAAATTGTACAAACAAATCAATGATAAGAAGAGCTTATTTTTCTCTGGGCTAATATGAGGAAATGTCTATTTGTCTCCCCTCTTCTTTGTTACTGTAAGACTTTTCAGATGGAGATGGTGAAGTTAGGGGAAAATTTTGCCTCACTGATTTTTAGTGCATTTTTAAATTAATTTCCTGGGTACAGAGAGCTGGTCAGTTGCCCTAATTTCAGAGATAAGATAAGAGCTTTCCTATTCTATTGGGCGTTTCTTTCACTGTAGCCCAATACAGCAAGTAGGGCAAGTATAATTCATTTTCATCTATAAGAAGTCCCTTCTTGCTCTTCTCCCTTGAAATGTGAGGTAGAATTAGACTCATGAGAGCCAACTATTTAGTCCGATTGAAAAGTAATATGCACCATTATGCTCCTAGAAATAGTCAATGAACATTTGGGAACCTAATTAATAGTAAAATTTTACCCTCTGGGAAATACTTCGATTTACAGACATTTTCCAACTATTTCCATCCTCAGGAATTTGCCTTTAACTATTTACTTAGATACACACACAGACAGGTAACACACTGAAACTAGGAATTCAGTCACAGCTGGATGCATTGTGCACAGAGCTCTTATACGAGTTTCTACAGAACTGAAAGACAAAAATGAAACTGAGGAACCAGTCTTTTCTCTTCTTGGAACATGGAAGGACAGAACTGGGTCTTTTAAAGCTATATAATAGCTATCAGCTAATTGATTTATTAGCTGATTGACTCCGTAAGAGCCAAGGAATATGAAAATCATGCCTAAATCTTTCTTCAGACACTTTCCTGCCTTGTTTGAACACAATTTGTATTAAAAATACTGAAGATACTTCTGAAGTATCATAGAATAGTACAAGTGAAATGGCTCCACTTAAGAAAAATGAATGTTTTTAAATATATGGCCTGTCCAGTGCCGCAGCTCACTAGGCTAATCCTCCGTCTGCACTCCAGGTTCTAGTCCCAGAAAGGGTGCCGGATTCTGTCCCGGTTGCCCCTCTTCCAGGCCAGCTCTCTGCTGTGGCCCAGGAGTGTAGTGGAGGATGGCCCAAGTGCTTGGGCCCTGCACCCGCATGGGAGACCAGGAAAAGCACCTGGCTCCTGGCTCCTGGCTTTGGATCACCGTGATGCACCGGTTGCAGCGCGCCAGCCGCGGCGGCCATTGGAGGGTGAACCAACGGAAAAGGAAGACCTTTCTCTCTGTCTCTCTCTCTTACTGTCCACTCTGCCTGTCAAAAAAAAAAAAAATAGTAAATAGATGGCCCATCTCCCCTAATCTTTGGTACTTCCTGTGTGAAAAGCATTCTTTAAAATCTCTATTCATAGCTCCATTTTATGCATGTTAGAGCTGAGAAATCATTTTGTTGTGCAATATTGAATGCGGCATTGGGATTAGAAGATATGATTAGGAATAGCTTACATAAAAAAGTAAAAAAAAAAAAAAAACTTAGTGTTTTTCCTCAGTGTTCACCATCTCTTAAGAATAAGTGAAGGACTGGTACCGTGGCTTACTTGGTAAATCCTCCGCCTGCGGTGCCAGCACCCCATGTGGGCGCTGAATTCCAGTTCCAGTTGCTCCTCTTCTAGTCCAACTCTCTGCTGTGGCCCAGGGAAGACAGTGGAGGATGACCCAAGTGCTTGGGCCCCTGCACCTCCATGGGAGACCAGGAAGAAGAACCTGGCTCCTGGCTGCGGATCAGCGCAGTACCGGCCGTAGCGGCCATTTGGGGGGTGAAACAATGGAAGGAAGACCTTTCTCTCTGTCTCTCTCTCTTACTGTCTAACTCTATCTGTCAAATAAAAAAAAAAATTAGTGAAATCGCATTCACAGTAATAATCAATTATCATTGTCTACGCTAGCATGTTACCCATAGGACTCAGCAAAATTCCTTCCAAAAATCTCTAAGTCTTCAAAATAAGTCTCATTAGAGCTCACAAATGTGAATACTCACCAAAATGCCAGCAATCTTCCACTCCCCAGTGTTGTCAAAAAAAAAAAAAAAAAAAAAAACTGAACTAAAACTGTGTTTTGTGATGATGTCCAATTGTCCATTGACATTTTCCCATTCTGGTTCATATTCTATCAGATACTCCTCAAATCATTCCTACTTACACTCCACTGTATTAGAAAATTTGGTCAAGCAGTTTCTCCAATTTTGAGTTATTTCCTCTCACCTATATCTGAGCTAATTCCTAAGACCCACACATACACCACTGCATTCAGCCACATGCAGATGGCATAGGAGCCACTATACAATGCTCTGAATCATACAGATGATTTGGCTGCTGATCAGTGTCTCAACTCACAACTCCTCTGTTTACTTAGTATACTGTTATTATCCAAAAATATTTCTAAATAACAGCTTCTGATTGGCTCAAGCAAGCAGTTAATCAGATATACCTAAATCTCTCCCCAAACCAGCCTGAACTCACACTGGATCCTCTGAAAAAAATTGTCTATATTCTTAGAAATTTAAATAAGCTCACAGCCACTATATTTTTAAAAGACAATACTACTATATAAAAGATATCTTTTGAATCACTTGTCAGTAAAACCATCACTTTCTGAATTCGCATGTTTTTAAAGAAGTCCAACTTAATGGACCCTAGAAGAAAAGTCACTATAAAAACCGTTGAACAATACTGCTTTTCGCTAAAAAGTCATAATACTGCCTGGTAGAATTAACTACAGACCACATTTAATAGAATCTTCTCTTTTTTCATCTGGGTAACATTTACCAGTCTTTCCATGGGGAAAAGAAGAAATAACAGTTGGCATTCTGGTCTGCTGGGACACACGTTGAAGGTCAACTCCACAGTCTGTCAAGCTGTGGGACGCGTGTGAAGAGGAGCATTTGTTTCGTTCTCCTCTCATATTAAGAAAGTATCTTAATGCTCCTTTGAGTAAAGGGAGGAAAAAAAACTTGGAGAGCATCAGCGTTCTTTGGATCAGTTGACAGTGCATGAATTAACAACATATATGAAATTATTCATTTATGCAAAACTATAATTTGTATAGCTTCGTATTCAGCATGAATACTACCACGTGTGCCAAATATAACTGCCATAACTTCATTAGAATAAGATTCAAGACAGGGAAGTCTAACCTCTAATTTCCCTCCCTGTCAGACACACACGCACACATGAATTGCCAGAGAAACTCCACATTTCCTCATTATAGACCTTTTTGTTAAAAGCAATTACCAAAATGTAGAAAATATGCAATGTTCACTAAGGAAGGAATTTGAAGTAAAATAAGCAATATATAGAATCCGATGCTATATGGAAAGACTATGTGATTCCTGGAAAATATAAGGAATTTCACATTCTTAAAGAAGTGTTATAATGTAACAGAAGAGCAAAGTAGGGGGAAGAGAAACAGAAATGTTCATTTAAATATTCTTCTTGTAGGCAATACAACTCTGGAAAATATATTGACAGAATTATAATCTTCTTGATTATCCTGCAAATTTAATTAGCTCAGCATTTTTAAAGTTGCCCAATAAGAGTGAAATAATTTTATACATTCAATCTGCAGTCAACAATCAACTCCCTGATTATCTGCATTATCCTGGTATTGGATGAATAAGGAGAAGGAAAAGGAAGTAGAAAGAATAAAAGAAAAAACATCTTATTGGGCTAAATAAGTTATATTTTTCTCTACAGTTAACTCATATGTGCCTGATAATAATATTATATTTGTGGTCCTCACAGGGGTTGTAGAATGGGAGACTAGGAGTAATGATTTGAGTAGCCAATGTTGTTTATTCTATCTCAGACAAAAATGTCATTTCTGGAGTGGAGGCGGTATGGTGAGGTAGCTTTCCAACTGTCTTTATGGCCATGTACAAAGGAAGAGGTAAAGGGAGCCAAAGCTGTTCTATTGATAATAAACCTCATTAGTTTCTCAATGTGGAGCTCCAGCAATACAGCCCTTTGTAGAGTGTGGGTCAATGCCAGGAATTCTCTCTGCTTCCCTTTTCCTTCTACATAACCCCTACCCCAGCTCTCTGCTGAGGACACATTTGCAGATTTCAGCAAAGGACAGAGAACAGACTCCCTAGCAAGAAGAGTGAGAGGCTTAACACCATACTCTTTCAAAGAGGAAGCACGTCTTAGATAGTCTACTTCTCTCACTCCCATCTTGTACAGCTGCAGCATCTGTACAATGCTCAGTTGGTCTTCACAGAGCTAACTGCTAACCCTGAGCATGGGACTGGTCATTCAGCCAGCTGGAGCTATTATTCAGAAGACTAGTGAACAGACAAGCCATCATATTTAGATTGCATTTTACCAACAAAATCGCTTAAGAGGTAGAAAGATCTCAGAATGGAATGAGGTTTTGATAAATGAATCTACTTCTATTATAAAGGTATAAATTGGCTTTACAGAAGTGGTTGGGGAAATGGTACTGTCTCAAGTAACTCTGGAAATTAGTGGAGTCTGTAAGAATAAGAGAAAAGGAACTATGCTCAAGAATCGTAGCAGATAAAGCTGTTTCCCATATGAGTACAAGTTACCAACTGCAAAACTACTATATGAAACTGAACAACAAAATAAATGGATGGCAGATTGTGTTAGCCAGGAATCTGTTGGAGTGGAAGGATACAAGTGATCAAATG